>NC_058522.1:366794528-367098861 GCF_904849725.1 Hordeum vulgare subsp. vulgare
TCTCGGGCAAGTAACATACCGAAGGACAAAGGGAATAGTATACGGGATTATATGAATCCTTGACATAAAGGTTCAACCGATAGAGATCTTCATAGAATATGTAGGAGCCAATATGGACATCTAGGTTCGATGTTGGTTATTGACCGGAAAGTGTCTCAGGTCATGTATGCATAGTTCTCGAACCCGTAGGGTGTGCACACTTAAGGTTCGGTGATGTTTCGGTATAGTTGAGTTACATGTGTTGGTGACCGAAGTTTTGTTATAGTGTGGTGACCTTTCCCAGTGACAGTAGGGGCAGCAAGGCACACATCGTGTAGTTTCCATCAAGGGTAACAAGGTGGGCTCTGTCGTTGATATGAGATTGTCCATCTACATCATGTCATCTTGCTTAAGGCATTACTCTATTCTTTTGGACTTAATACACTAGATGCATCGTGGATAGCGGTCGACGTGTGGAGTAATAGTAGTAGATGCAGAAAGTATCGGTCTACTTGTTTTGGACGTGATGCCTATAGATATAATCATTGCCATAGATGACGTCACGACTTTGCGCGGTTCTATCAATTGCTCGACAGTAATTTGTTCACCCACTGTCTACTTGCTTTCATGAGAGAAGCCACTAGTAAACACTACGGCCCCCGGGTCTATTCATATCTATCGTTTCCACTTTTGCTTTTACTTTGCTTTGTTACTTTGTTGCTTTCAGTTCTCACTTGGCGAACAATCTATAAGGGATTGACAACCCCTTCATAGCGTTGGGAGTAAGCTTTTTGTGTTTGTGCAGGCACTTGTGATACTCCTCCACTGGATCGATACCTTGGTTCTCAAACTCAGGGAAATACTTACCACCGCTGTGCTACATCACCATTTCCGCTTCGAGGCAACACCAACGCAAGGCTCCAAGGCCACGGGGGAAATCCTTTGCATATTTGCCTAGGAAGTCCCTTAAGGCGTAGCCGTAGCAGAAGGATTCCTGGTGCCGTTGCTGAGGAGTATCAAGCAACACTCCTATTTCTGGCGCCGTTGGAAGGTCTTTTGTTGCAGTAGTAGAAGTATTTCTGGCGCCGTTGCCGGGGAGGAGAGATCAAGATCTATCTAAATAGGTCTCACAAACTCATCTCTTGCATTTACTTTTTTGCGAGTTGCCTCTCGTTTTCCTCTCCCCCACTTCACATTTGCCTTTTCCGTTTGCCTCTTCCGTTTGCCTTTTTCGTTCACCCTTTTCTTTCGCTTGCCTTTCCTTTGCTTGTGTGCTATGTGCCTTCAATATGCTTGCATCTTCGCTTGCTGGAAATCTAGCGATATGGATCCTCATCCACTAGCTAATCTCTTTAAGAGACCCACTTATGTGGAACGAATTGCTAGTGAATTGAGTGCACTTGACTATCTTTATGGAGTTTTGCTTGAGTTGTGTGAATCTGAAAATCGTGATAAGGAAATTTATGAAGTGATTCACGAGGGCTCCTTGGATTTAAAGCATGTTTGCAATGGTTTCACTATAAATTCTATTAGTGACAATCATGCTAAAAATATGCAAAACCCTAAGCTTGGGGATGCTAGTTTTTCTATGTCCACTACTTGTTGCAATAATCATGATTGGGGTGATGATCTTTCTTATGATCTTGATTTTTTTTTTCAAACCGCGTGATGAATATGATATTTGTAACATTATTGAAAGTGGGTTTGGAGAAGTCATGACTTTAGTTGATGATAATCCCACTGTTTTTGAAGAGCGTCAACTTTGCATGCATGTGGATCATGAAAAGAATATCCTATGTGATAGTTACATTGTTTAATTCGAATATGATCCCACATGTAATTGCTATGAGAGAGGAAAATATTATGGTAGAAACTTTCATGTTACCAAATTACCTCTCGTTATGTGGAGATTGCTATTGTCTCTTTCTTCTTCCTTGCATATGGCAACTATTGGTTGTCTTGACAATATGTTTTCCTATAAAATGCCTATGTATAGGAATTATGTTAGACTTAGATGTGATTTTCACATGCTTTATGATGCTCTCGTTGTTCTTCAATTCTTGTCTTTTCTGAGAGCATCATTGAACGCCTAGCTAAGGGCGTTAAACAAAAGCGCTTGTTGGGAGGCAACCCAACGAATCTATCCTTTTTATTTCTGTTTTGTGTTTTCCACACTTTCATAATTCTGTTATGATTGTGTTTTTTGTGTTTCTTTTTGCGTTTGAGCCAAGCAAAACCGTTATGATTAGTCTTGGGGATGATTGTTTGGTCATGCTAGAAAAGACAGAAACTTTCTCCTCACGAAAAGAATTTTCATTTTTTTCTGTAAGAGATTTTGAGTTGATTCTTTTTGCTGCTGATTGCTATGTAAATTCTTAAGACCGTCATAAGTGTACAGAATTTGTGAAGTACCAGAAGTATACGAAATATACAGATTGCTACAGACTGATCTGTTGTTAACAGATTCTGTTTTTGTTGTGTTGATTGCTTATTTTGATGAAACAATGGATAGTATCGGGGGGTATTAGCCATGGAAGATTGAAAATACAGTAACCCAACATCAGGACAAGTAGAATTTAAGTTTGCTACAGTACCTAAGGAAGTGATGGTTTGCTTTCTCATACTAATGTTATCACGAGTTTCTGTTTAAGTTTCGTGTTGTGAAGTTTTCAAGTTTTGGGTGAAGTTCTTATGGACAAAGAGATAATGAGTGGCAAGAGCTCAAGTTTGGGGATGCCCAAGGCACCCCAAGAGATTCAAGGATGCCGTAAAAGCCTAAGCTTGGGGATGCCCCGGGAAGGCATCCCCTCTCTCGTCTTCAATCCATCGGTAACGTTACTTGGGGCTATATTTTTATTCACCACTTGTTATGTGTTTTTGCTTGGACGTCTTGTATCATAGGAGTCTTTTATTTTTGTTGTGTCACAATAATCCTTGCTTCACACCTAGAGATAGATACATGCACTCACCGTGATTTTGTCGAGCTTCACTTATATCTTTTGGTAGACAATTCAGCTCACATGTGCTTCACTTATATCTTTTGAGCTAGATACTTTTGCTCTATGTGCTTCACTTATATCTTTTAGAGCACAGCGGTGCGTGGCTTGGTAGTTGATCTATGCTTTGAAAGTATTCTCAAAAGGGGTAGTTATCCAAAGGGATACGAAAACTTCCACCTTCATGTGCATTGAATAGTTAGAGAAGTTTGATTCATCTCAATTAGTTTTGAGTTGTGGTTATGGTAATATTGAAGTTATGCTAGTAAAGTGTTGTGGATCTAGAAATACTTGTGTTGAAGTTAGTGATTCCCGTAGCATGCACGTATGGTGAACCGCTATGTGATGAAATCTGAGCATGATTAGTATATTGATTGTCATCCTTTGCGTGGCGGTCGGGATCGCGCGATGGTTTATACCTACCAACCCTTCCCCTGGGAGTATGCGTTGAATGCTTTGTTTCGATTACTAATAAAACTTTTGCAACAAGTATATGAGTTCTTCATGACTAATATTGATTCCATGGTTTAGATGCACTTTCACCTTCCACCATCACCATCTTCTTAGTGTCGTGCAACTTTCGCCGGTGCACAAAACCCACCATTAGCCTCCCTCAAAACAGCCACCATACCTACATACTATGGCTTTTTTCAAAGTCATTCGGAGATATATTGCCATGCAACTACCACCATGACATGTGCCATCACGTCTACATTGCCATTGCATGATCATAAGATATCTAGCATGATGTTTCCATTAATGTCTATGCCATGCTAGATCATTGTCACGGTACACTACCGAAGGCATTCCATATAGTCATCGTTGCTCTAAGTTTTGAGTTGAAAGTGTGATGATCATCATTGATGGAGCATTGTCCCATGTGAGGAAATAAAAGAGGCCAAAGATGCCCGCCAAAATAAAATAAAATAAAATAAAAAGGAGGCCAAAGAGCCCACAAAAAAATGAGAGAAAAAGAGAGAAGGGACAATGCTACCACTTTTTCCACACTTGTGCATATTAAGCACCATGATCTTCATGATTGAGAGTCTCTCGTTTTGTCACCACCATATAGCTAGTGGGAAATTTTCATTATATAACTTGGCTTGTATATTCCAATGATAGGCTTCCTCAAAATTGCCTTAGGTCTTCGTGAGGAAGCGAGTTGGATGCACACCCACTAGTTTTCTTTAAGAGCTTTCACATACTCGTAACTCTAGTGCATCATTTGTATGGCAATCCCTACTCATTCACATTGATATTTATTGATGAGCATCTCCACAGCTCATTGATATGCCTAGTTAATGTGACCATCTTCTCCTTGTTTTTGTCTTGCAAACTCCACCACACTCACACCACTTATAGTGCTAAAACCATGGCTCACGCTCATGTATTGCGTGAGAGTTGAAAAGGTTTGAGAAAGTAAAGGTGTGAAACAATTACTTGGCCAATACCGGGGTTGTGCATGATTTGAATTTGTTGTGCAATGATGATAGAGCATAGCCATACTATATGCTTTTGTAGGGATAACTTTCTTTTGACCTTGTTATTTTGAAAGTTCATGATTACCTTGATAGTTTGCTTGAATTATTATTGTTTCCACGTCAATAGCAAACTATTGCTTTGAATCTAATGGATCTGAACATTCACGTCACATAAGAGGAGTTACAAAGGACATCTATGCTAGGTAGCATGAAAGCATCAAAAATTCATTCTTTATCACTTCCCTACTCGATGACGAGCAGGAGTTAAGCTTGGGGATGCTTGATACGTCTCAAACGTATCTATAATCTTTGATGGTTTCATGCTGTTATCTTGTCATCTTTGGAAGTTTTATGTACCTTTTATATCTTTTCGGGGAATAACTTATTAATTCAGTGCCAAGTGCTAGTTCCTGTTTTTTCTGTATTTTTGGCTCTTTTCAGATCTGATTTTGGAACGGAGTCCAAACGGAATAAAATCCCTGAAATGATTTTTTCCCGAACGGAAGAAGATCACGGGGCCTGTGGGCCAAGCCAGGAGGGCTACACGGAGCCCACAAGCCCCCACTCCGCCACCAGGGGGCGGCGGTGGGAAGGCTTGTGGCCTCCCTGGCGCCCCTCTGACCTAGATCTTGCGCCTATATATTCCCTAAAAATCGGAAAAAAAATCAAGGGATCCACGAAAATACTTTTCCGCCGCCGCAAGCTTCCGTTTCCGCGAGATCTCATCTGGAGACCCTTCCCGGTGCCCTGCCGGAGGGGACTTTGGAGTTGGAGGGCTTCTTCATCATCATCATCGCCCCTCCAATGACTCGTGAGTAGTTCACTTCAGACCTACGGGTCCGTAGTTAGTAGCTAGATGGCTTCTTCTCTCTCTTGGATCTTCAATACAAAGTTCTCCATGATCTTCATGGAGATCTATCCGATGTAATCTTCTTTGGCGGTGTGTTTGTCGAGATACGATGAATTGTGGATTTGTGATCAGATTATCTATGATATATATTTGAGTCTTTGCTGATTTCTTATATGCATGATTTGATATCCTTGTAAGTCTCTCCGAGTCTTGGGTTTTTTCTGGCCAACTAGATCTATGATACTTGCAATGGGAGAAGTGCTTGGTTTTGGGTTTTTACCGTGTGGTGACCTTTCCCAGTGACAGTAGGGGCAGCAAGGCACACATCGTGTAGTTGCCATAAAGGGTAACAAGGTGGGCTCTGTCGTTGATATGAGATTGTCCATCTACAGCATGTCATCTTGCTTAAGGCGTTACTCTGTTCTTTTGGACTTAATACACTAGATGCATGCTGGATAGCGGTCGACGTGTGGAGTAATAGTAGTAGATGCAGAAAGTATCGGTCTACTTGTTTTGGACGTGATGCATATAGATATAATCATTGCCATAAATGATGTCACGACTTTGCGCGGTTCTATCAATTGCTCGACAGTAATTTGTTCACCCACCGTCTACTTGCTTTCATGAGAGAAGCCACTAGTAAACACTACGGCCCCCGGGTCTATTCACATCTATCGTTTCCACTTTCGCTTTGACTTTTCTTTGTTACTTTGTTGCTTTCAGTTCTCACTTGGTGAACAATCTTGTAGCGACCCGACCTGAAACGACCAAGTCTCTGGTGTTTCCGTACCATCCCAAGATCATGCTGGTACACACTCTGTACATCAATGTATATATAAAGAGTTCAATCACACACCTTTATTAATCGAAATCTCATATCGAGTACTTTATTACAATAATGGATTACAATAAAGTGTCTGAAGGCCATCTCATGAGATAACTAACGAAGACTAGCGGAAGCTTCAAAGGTAGACGAGTCCATTCGACTCGAGGGCATATCACCGATCGTAGATCATAGCCTCATTCCTGGTCAGAAAAATACTCTGCAACATGATACGTTGCAACCGTGTAGGTCAGCATATGGAATATGCCGGCAAGTCATCAAAGAGAGGGGGTGAAATAATAACCAACTATTCTACATGCATATATGGCAGGTGGGGCTATAAGTTTTTAGCAAAAAGCAAGTTTTCTCCTACATCAAGAGAGGGCTAAAAGCAAAATATTTCTACATTGTTTGTTGTTAACGAGATGGTTCCGCCAACCAATTCTCGTACCCGAGTTGTCGATAATTCCCACATCATTTTTAAATTGTGTTGAGAGTTCAGGAAAATTTCAATGCCTTCGGCTCAAGTTGTCCATGACCGTGGACACGTCTAATCGATTAGGTTTGGGCACTCTGCAGAGTTTTGCACACGTTCCTCACAAGATTTGATCGCCTCCGGGTATGTCCTCGCACTTCGGGGTGTTTGAAGACCGGATGATCAAAACATGGTCTTTCAACGGGTCCCTCTGATCCCCTGTCGGTGCCCATCCAATCCTACCGTTCTTCTACATCTGCTAGCACCGCCTCTCTAGAGTCACCGTGTTGTCCAACCAAGCCAGAGCCCATAATGACTTGTGGCTGTGCAGGTAAGCCTTGGGTCTTGAAGCCTCTGTCCGTCTCTTCGAGCCTGGGTGAAGCTTTCCGCAAGATGTCATGGCACTTCCCCATGCATCCCGGGTCGTCCACTGGTTTCTCTAGGGAGCCCATCTAAACTGTCCTTCACCCAGAGTTGCATTGCATCACGAGGTCTTGAAAACTTTTGTCTTAACCGGTCTTGGTTATTAAATTATTCTCGCATCACTCGTGATAAACTCTCAACCAGAACCTACTCAGCATGCAATAGGGTGTTTGAAGGGTAGAACTACAATGCATAAAACATAGGTAATACATGATCAAATGACTTGCCTGGCTGATAGTTGTCGTTATCGATACAAAGGAACGCTTCGCACTCCGGGTGATCTATTGATACAAACAAATACACACCATAAGCACTACAATCGTTAACAAGCAAAATAACATCACTAGCATAAAACTACTATTGCATAAAGTGAAGAAAATCACTTAACATAAGCAAAACAGAATCTGTTTTTGATAGAACCCCAACTAAAAATATTTAAAAAAAAATTGAAACTTAAACCACAGAAACATATGATCACTAGGAAGTAGCAGCAAAAAGAATCAAATTAAAAGCTATTTTTAAACTCCTGGAATAAGCAAAACAAGATTTGAACTAAATCTGATCTAATTCAAATTGTGAAATTTCAAACATAGGAAAATAATATGTTTTCTAAAACTAAAGCAAAATTGTGATCTACTGGAAAAAGAATCAACCTCATTGGATCTCTAGATCAAAAGTTATAGGGAAAACAAATTTAAAACTCTCTCTGTTTTCTAATCTAAAACAGAAAAAGAAGAAAAACTACTAGTGAACACGGGGGTTTAGGTGGCAGCTCCTGATTGGCTCTGTGGCCGTGCGCTGTGGTGCTATCTAGCGAACGGACGCTAAGTAAATAAAACTGCTCGGCTAACTAATTCTAATAGAAAACCGAACGGTTTTCTTAACAAAACCGAAGGGGTACCTAGTGTCTAATCTATACCGTTTAGAGCAGATCGGACGGTTGAAAGAAAAACAAAAGGGCTCACAGTGGGGAGGGTCTGCACGGGCTTCTCCGGCGAGGCAGAGAAGTGGCGGTGGTCGGGGGGGCGGCTCCGGCGAGGATCCGGCGTGTCCGAGGCGTGAGGAGGACGGCGGCGGGTCTCCTCCATCGGATGGCGGCGACGGCGGGGTGCTTCGTGGCCGGGGGAGAGCAGGGGCGGTCGGGGAAGTTCGTGTGGAGCTCGGTCTCCGGCGAGGTGAGGAGCGGCGAGGGGGCTGTCTAAGGGGGAAAATGGAGTGCGGTGGACGAGGGGAATTCGCTGGTGGTCTCGGTGGTGCGGGGGGGGGGGGCGAGGTGGTGAGCGGGGCGGAGCGGGGAAAACTCCTATGGTGTTGCTCCGGCGAGCAACAAAGGCAGGGGCGAGGCGGCGTGACGACGTGGGGAGGAGGGATCGAGGGGGGGCCGGGACTGCGGATTATATAGGGGAGAGAGGGGGCGCAGAGGGAAGGAGATCGGTAGGGGGTGCGGAGGAGATCGGTGGCCGGCGCTGGGAAGGAAGGGGATCGGTGAGGGAAAAGGAAGAAGAAGACCGAGCGGGAGACCGGTTCGGAGTGGGGCCCAGCGGCCGCCGAGGGAAGGAGGGGGAGCACAGGATTGGTCACCGATCCTGAAGGGATTCGGACCAGGTAGGAAGCTTCGGCCGAGAGGGCCTTAAATGCCGCCCGGGAAAAAAAGACTGTTTCCTATTCAATTTTCTTTTAAAACAAAAAGTAAAATTACAAAAAAAGAAATAAAATAAAATCTAGATATAGGGGTATTATATACCAAAATTTTCAGAAAAAAGCCCTATCCATTTAACATTTTTCCAAGACAAAAATAAAAACTTTTAAAAAATGTTTTTTCAGAAAAACCCTAAAAGCTTTGTTTTCTTTTTGCAATTATTTTCTCCATAAAACTTTGGTTTTTCTTGGCTCAAATATTTTCAAAAGTGCCCCTGATTTTGGGAGGGTCATATTCCTCCTCTCTTTCTTGCTTGCAAGAGTTATTTCCCAGCATTTCTCGTGTGAGGAAAAAATAAAAAGCAAAAGAAAAAAAATTGAATGAATTTGAATGCAAATCTTTATTTCATTCAATATGCATAGATGCTTAGCTACAATTGTAAAACATTCCCAATTAGGAATTTTGGGATGTTACAAACCTACCCACCTTTAGATGAATCTCGCCCTCGAGATTCGGGTTGGCTAGCAAATAGGTGCGGGTGGTCTCGCCGAAGATCCTCTTCTCGTTCCCAGGTGGCTTCTTACTCGGTGTGGTGGCTCCACAAGACCTTGCAGAACTTGATGATCTTGCTGCGGGTAACTCTGTTGGCGGTCTCTAGAATCCTGACGGGTTTCTCCTCATACTTCAGATCACTGTCAAGCTGTATGGCCTCTAGGGGCACTGTATCTCTCAATGGAACATCATCCATCTCAGCGTGGCATTTCTTCAACTGGGAAACATGGAAGACATCATGAACACCGGACAATCCTTCCCGCAATTCCAATTTATATGCAACTTCGCCTCTACGTTCAAGGATTTTATAGGGGGCAATGAATCGGGGTGCTAACTTTCCTTTCACACCAAATCTCTTGATTCCTCGAAGTGGAGACACCCGAAGATATGCTCGGTCTCCCACTTCATACGTTACTTCCTTGTGTTTGTTGTCAGCATAACTTTTCTGCCTGGACAGAGCTATCTTGAGTCGGTCACGAATCAACTTGACCTTCTCTTGAGAATCTCGGATAAGGTCGGGACCAAAAAGTTGTCGGTCTCCAACACCATCCCACATCAACGGTGTTCTGCACCTCCTTCCGTATAGAGCTTCGAAAGGGGCCATCTTCAGACTGGTCTGATAGCTGTTGTTATATGAGAACTCGGCATAAGGCAAATTGTCATCCCAGCTAGACACATAGTCTAGTGCGCAAGCTCTCAACATGTCCTCCAGAATCTGATTGACTCTCTCGGTCTGTCCATCGGTCTGTAGGTGAAAAATTGTACTGAACTCCAATCTCGTTCCCAATGTTTCGTGTAGTTGATGCGAGAATTTTGATGTGAATTGAGTCCCTCTATCTGACACAATACTCTTCGGTACTCCATGCAGACATACGATCCTGGTCATATATATCTTGGCCAGCTTGGCACTCGTGTAAGTAGTCTTCACGCGAATGAAGTGAGCTACCTTGGTCAAACGATCGACCACAACCGAGATAGAATCGTAACCAGAACGGGTCCAGGGTAATCCTGTGATGAAATCCATACCAAGCTTCTCCCATTTCCACTCGGGTATCGGCAACGATTGAAGTAATCCTGCTGGCTTCTGATGCTCAGCCTTTACTCGGTGACAAACATCGCATATTGCTACAAATTCAGCAATGTCCTTCTTCGTTCCTGTCCACCAAAAACTTTCTTTCAAGTCTAGATACATCTTGGTGTTGCCTGGATGTATCGAATACGGGGAATCGTGGGCCTCCTGAAGTATCAACTTCCTGAGTTCGAGATCATTGGGCACATAGATGTGATCCTCAAACCATAAGGTTCCGTGTTCATCCTCACGAAAACCTTTAGCCTTCCCGTCATTCATTCTCTGCTTTATCTCAGCTATCTCCTTGTCTGATTTGTGTGCTTCGCGGATCTTTTCGGTCAAGGTGGACTGAATTTCCAGCGTTGCTACAAATCCTCTTGGAACTATCTCCAATTTGAGCTCTTTGAGAGCATCGGCTAACTCCTGGGGTAATCCTCCCGCTATGAGTGTGTTCACATAACTCTTGCGGCTCAAGGCATCGGCTACAACATTTGCCTTCCCGGGGTGATAATGCAATCTCATGTTATAGTCCTTGATCAACTCTAGCCATCTCCTCTGTCTGAGGTTCAACTCCTTCTGCATGAAGATATACTTCAGGCTCTTGTGATCAGTGTAAACATCACAACTATTTCCGATCAGGAAATGTCTACAGGTCTTGAGAGCGTGCACTACGGCTGCTAGTTCCAAGTCATGCGTGGCATAATTCAGCTCATGGGGCCTGAGCTGTCTGGATGCATAGGCTACAACTTTACCTTCTTGCATGAGCACTCCTCCAAGTCCTTGACGAGAAGCGTCACAGTAAACCTGGAAATCCTTCCGAATGTTCGGCAATATCAGCACTGGGGTTGTAACGAGACGTTTCTTCAACTCTTGAAAACTGGCTTCACATTCCTCGGTCCAAACATACTTGGACTCCTTCTTCAACAACTCTGTCACGGGCTTGGCGATCTTTGAGAAATTCTCAATGAACCTCCGGTAATATCCGGCAAGTCCGAGGAAACTGCGGATCTCCTTAACTGAAGTGGGTGCTACCCATTCGGTGACTGTTGCAACCTTGGCAGGGTCCAGTGCTATTCCTTCTCGTGAAATGACATGTCCGAGGAATCCGACTTCCTTCAACCAAAATTCACATTTGCTGAACTTCGCATACAACTGATGCTCTCGGAGTTTCTCCAAAACCAGACGTAAGTGTTCCTTGTGTTCCTCCTCATTCTTGGAGAATATCAGTATGTCATCCATGAACACCACGACAAACTTGTCCAAGTATTCCATAAATACCTTGTTCATCAGATTCATAAAATATGCGGGAGCATTAGTTAGTCCAAATGACATGACCGTGTACTCATACAGACCATACCGGGTGGTGAAGGCTGTCTTGGGTATATCTTGTTCACGAATTTTCAGCTGATGATACCCGGATCGAAGATCGATCTTGGAGAACACTCGGGCTCCAACTAACTGGTCAAACAGATCGTTGATCATCGGCAAGGGATACTTGTTCTTGATGGTCGCCTCGTTCAATGCACGATAATCGACAACCATTCTCAAGGACTTGTCCTACTTTTCGACCAAGAGCACTGGGGCTTCCCAAGGTGAAGAACTTGGGCGAATATACCCTTTGTCCAACAACTCCTTAATTTGCTTCTTGATTTCTACTAAATCGTTTGCGGGCATCCGATAGGGTCTCTTGGATATCGGGGTTGTTCCGGGTAATAGCTCAATCAGGAACTCAATCTCTCTATCCGGTGGCATGCCCAGCAATTCCTCCGGAAATACATCTGGGTATTCTTGCACAATCGGTACTTCCTCCTGGACTACTCCCGTGAGAGAGTTTACCCGATTACTCCGTGTCGGGCGCTGGGATACGTATTTAATCTGCTTTTGCTCGGGGGTGGTGAGCAAAATAGACTTAAGGGCACAATCAATATTCCCTGCGTACTTGGCCAACCAATCCATGCCTAGGATTACATCCAATCCCTGAGAGTCTAATACGATGAGGTCGGTGGGAAACTTATGGTTCCCGATGTTGAGACTCAAAGCATGGCATCCTATCCCGGTTGTCATCATGCCTCCTGGGGAACTGACCTTAATAGGCTGGCTGAGGGTTCTAGTTGGAAAACTATACTTTTCCACAACTACCCTTGATATGAATGAATGCATTGCACCAGAATCAAAAAGTACCAATACTGGACGTGAATTTAGCAAAAACTTACCAACCACAATATCAGGGTGATCATAGACCTCTTCAACATCAATGTGATTCACCTGAGCTCGAGGAAAAGGGTTGGGCTTCTTTGCTGCTGAGTTGTCATTGCCGTTTCCATTTCCCTGCTTGTTTTGGGGACATTCAGTGACATAGTGTCCCGTCTTCTGACACTTGAAGCAGGTGATGTGATTCAGATCCTTCTGAGCTGGAGCGGAATGATGCTGAGTACCGGTACCGCCATTCTTGAAGTTGTTGTTGTTGCGGTGGTTCCCATTTCCTCCATGGTTGTGGCCTCCATGGTTGTGCACTGGGTGGTTATGTTGGACGTGTCCTCCAAACTTACCGGATCCAGTCCCGGTATTCCCTGAATAGGGGGTGTAGCGAGGCTTCTGCTGAGTGCCGGAGTTGAACTTCCCATTGCCATACTTCCGCTTGCGGTTCTCCATCTGCAGATGTTTCCCCTCCAAGATGAGGGCCTTATCTACGAGCTCCTGGTAGTTGTTGAAGTTGGCTACAGTCAGCTGAATGCTCAGCTCATCATTGAGTCCCTCCAAGAACTTTTCCTGCTTGGCTGCATCATCGGCCACATCTCGAGGTGCATAACGGGCGAACATGCTGAATTCATCAACATACTGAGCCAGAGAGCGATTTCCCTGGCATAAGTTGCGAAACTCACGCTTCTTCAGACTCATGGCCCCAGCTAAGACATGAGCGGTGCGGAAGGCTTGCTTGAACTGCTCCCAAGTGACTCCAGCAATGGGGTATGTGGTGGTGTAGTTCTCCCACCATGCAGCTGCAGGGCCTTCAAGTTGATGCGTGGCAAAGCACACCTTCTCAGCTTCAGTACATCCAGCAGTGATTAGTTCCCGCTCCATCTTGCGGAGCCAATCATCTGCCACAATGGGCTCAATGCTGCTGGAGAAAGTCGGAGGGTTCAACCTCAAGAAACGGGTGAGATTGTCGGCCTGGGGTGGATGATGGTTCTTGTTATTGTTCTGGTTCTGGATGATCCGCTGCATCAGGGTATTCTGTTGCTGAATCAACTGAGTGAGCTCCGGCGGGAAGTTGGAAGCAGGGTCACGTCTCGGAGGCATCTGGTGTTTGTAGAGGGGTGGGATTAGCATAGAACAATGGTCTAAAGAGTAATTACACTACCCATATTAAATGTAACAAACAAGTATCACACCACACATTTTATTCAATACCATCACAAAAGGTTCACACACGGGGATACAAGTTTCGATAACCTAAACATCGGCCTAAGTGTTTAACGATAAGATAAATTGGTGGACTAGTCTAAGTGTCCTCCTTAGAAAAGCATGGTGGTGGGTCCTTTGGTGGAGCTTACTTCGTAGTCCTCCTCATTGCAGATCAAGGGGTCTACGTCTCCTTCAGGATGAAGGTTCTCGCCCATGTCCAGTTCTTCCTCCAGATATGCGACAGGAGCCTTCAGCTTCTCGATCCTCTCCAAGAAGTCCTTCACCTCCAATTCGTGCTCATAGTGGGCTTCCCGGGCTGCTTCTTCGAGTTCGAGTTCGCGGAGCGACAGTTGCTTGATCTTCCTGGCGTCCTTGACCACGCGATGCTTCACAGTCCCGCTGTGCTTCTCCAAGGTCTGGGCATAGGACAGGAGAGCGTCCTTGGTCTTGATTGAGATGATTTCTCCATCTTCTCCTCTCCGGGATACCGTTAATAGGTCCGGTGAAATAGGGCAGCCTCTGTACACTTCCTTGATACGTCCGAGTGACAATGAACCGCCATGTCCCTTCCGAGAATCCAGCTGGGTGCGATGAACTTGAAGTCCACAGGCTCAGTGCGCGGCTCTAATGTCCTTCCGGGGACGTGCACCTCAATCCTGTAGCGTGAATCCTCCGGGTAAGACGAAGTAGGCTTCCCTGTGATAGTCGGCAGAGCAATCCTCAAGTCCTTGGCGATCTGCATCAGCTCCTTTCCGAAAGGCATAGTGGCGTCGGGCTGGCAAAACTCCGTGAACTTAACGGGATGAAGGTGGCCATCTAAAACATTGGAAAATCGGAGAGAAGTCAGAAATGAGCAGAAGAGGAAATAGAAGATTTATAGACATAAAAAAATAGTTTTCTTCCTAAGGCTTTTCCATTCCTAGAGGTTACATCCTACGGTCAGCGTGTGCTCTGATACCAAATCTGTAGCGACCCGACCTGAAACGGCCAAGTCTCTGGTGTTTCCATACCATCCCAAGATCATGCTGGTACACACTCAGTACATCAATGTATATATCAAGAGTTCAATCACACAGCTTTATTAATTGAAATCTCATATGGAGTACTTTATTACAATAATGGATTACAATAAAGTGGCTTAAGGCCATTTCATGAGATAACTAACGAAGACTAGCGGAAGCTTCAAAGGTAGAGGAGTCCATCCGACTCCAGGGCATATCACTGAGCGTAGATCGTAGCCTCACTCCTGGTCGGAAAAATACTCTGCAACATGATACGTTGCAGCCGTGTAGGTCAGCACATGGAATATGCCGGCAAGTCATCAAAGAGAGGGGGTGAAATAATAACCAACTATTCTACATGCATATATGGCAGGTGGGGCTATAAGTTTTTAGCGAAAAGCAAGTTTTCTCCTACATCAAGAGAGGGCAAAAAGCAAAATATTACTACATTGTTTGTTGTTAACGAGATGGTTCCGCCAACCAAATCTCGTAGTCGAGTTGTCGATAATTCCCACATCATTTTTAAATTGTGTTGAGAGTTCAGGAAAATTTCAATGCCTTCGGCTCAAGTTGTCCATGACCGTGGACACGGCTAATCGATTAGGTTTGGGCACTCTGCAGAGTTTTGCACACGTTCCCCACAAGATTTGATCGCCTCCGGGTATGTTCTCGCACTTCGGGGTGTTTGAAGACCGGATGATCAAAACATGGTCTTTCAACGGGTCCCTCAAATCCCGTGTCGGTGCCCATCCAATCCTACCGTTCTTCTACATCTGCTAGCACCACCTGTCCAGAGTCACCGCGTTGTCCAACCAAGCCATAGCCCATAATGACTTGTGGTTGTGCAGGTAAGCCTTGGGTCTTGAAGCCTCCGTTCGTCTCTTCGAGCCTGGGTGAAGCTTTCCCCAAAATGTCATGGCACTTCCCCATGCATCCCGGGTCGTCCACTGGTTTCTCAAGGGAGCCCATCTAAACCGTCCTTCACCCAGAGTTGCATTGCATCACGAGGTCTTGTAAAGTTTTGTCTTAACCGGTCTTGGTTATTAAATCATTCTTGCATCACTCGTGATAAACTCTCAACCAGAACCCCGTCTACTCAAGCATAGCAAAGTAAAGTTTGTCGTCCCGAGCCAAGTAACGGGGTTGTTGGGTGCCTACCACATGATACTACAACAAGTCACCAAATTTCCAAGTACCTACTCAGCATGCAATAGGGTGTTTGAAGGGTAGAACTACAATGCATAAAACATAGGTAACACATGATCAAATGACTTGCCTGGCTGATAGTTGTCATTATCGAGCGCTTCTAAGTAGCACGCTTCGCACTCCGGGTGATCTATCGATACAAACAAATACACACCATAAGCACTACAATCGTTAACAAGCAAAATAACATCACTAGCATAAAACTACTATTGCATAAAGTGAAGAAAATCACTTAACATAAGCAAAACAGAATCTGTTTTTGATAAAACCCCAACTAAAAATATTTAAAAAAATGAAACTTAAACCACAGAAATATATGATCACGAGGAAGCGGCAGCAAAAAGAATCAAGTTAAAAGCTATTTTTAAACTCCTGGAATAAGCTAAACAAGATTTAAACTAAATCTGATCTAATTCAAATTGTGAAATTTCAAACAGAGGCAAATAATATGTTTTCGAAAACTACATCAAAATTGTGATCTACTGGAAAAAGAAACAACCTCATTGGATCTCTAGATGAAAAGTTATAGGGAAAACAAAATTAAAACTCTCTCTGTTTTCTAATCTAAAACAGAAAAAGAAGAAAAACTGCTAGTGAACACGGGGGTTTAGGTGGCAGCTCCTGATTGGCTATGTGGCCGTGCGCTGTTGTGCTATCTAGCGAACGGTCGCTAAGTAAATAAAACTACTCGGCTAACTAATTCTAATAGAAAATCGAACGATTTTCTTAACAAAACCGAAGGGGTACCTAGTGTCTAATCTATACCGTTTAGAGCAGATCGGACGGTTGAAAGAAAAAAAAAGGCTCACCGTGGGGAGGGTCTGCAGGGGCTTCTCCGGCGAGGCAGAGAAGTGGCGGTGGTCGGGGGAGCGGTTCCGGCGAGGATCCGACTTGTCCGAGGCGTGAGGAGGACGGCGGCGGGTCTCCTTCGTCGGATGGCGGCGACGGCGGGGTGCTTCGTGGCCGGGGGAGAGCAGGGGCGGTCGGGGAAGTTCGTGTGGAGCTCGGTCTCCGGCGAGGTGAGGAGCGGCAGCGTGGAGCGGCGAGGGAGCTGTTTAAGGGGGGAAATGGAGTGCGGTGGACGAGGGGAACTCGTTGGTGGTCTCGGTGGTGCGGGGGGGCGAGGTGGTGAGTGGGGCGGAGCGGGGAAAACTCCTGTGGTGTTGCTCCTGCGAGCAACAGAGGCAGGGGCGAGGCGGCATGACGGCGTGGGGAGGAGGGGTCGAGGGGGGGTGGGGCTGCGGATTATATAGGGGAGAGAGGGGGGCGCAGAGGGAAGGAGATCGGTAGGGGTGGGGAGGAGATCGGTGGCCGGCGCTGGGAAGGATGGGGATCGGTGAGGGAAAAGGAAGAAGAAGACCGAGCGGGAGACCACTCAGGAGTGGGGCCGAGCGGCCAGCGAGGGAAGGAGGGGGAGCACAGGATCGGTCACCGATCCCGAAGGGATTCGGACCCGATAGGAAGCTTCGGCCCACAGGGCCTTAAATGCCGCTCGGGCGATTCCTAAAAAAAGATTGTTTCCTATTCTATTTTCTTTTAAAACAGAAAGTAAAATTACAAAAAAAGAAATAAAATAAAATCTAGATATAGGGGTATTATATACCAAATTTTTCAGAAAAAAGCCCTATCCATTTAAAAAAATTCCAAGACAAAAATAAAAACTTAAAAAAAATGTTTTTTTCAGAAAAACCCTAAAAGCTTTGTTTTCTTTTTGCAATTATTTTCTCCATAAAACTTTGGTTTTTCTCGGCTCAAATATTTTCAAAAGTGCCCCTGATTTTGGGAGGGTCATATTCCTCCTCTCTTTCTTGCTTGGAAGAATTATTTCCCGGCATTTCTCGTGTGAGGAAAAAGTAGAAAAGCAAAAGAAAAAAATTGAAAGAATTCGAATGCATATCTTTATTTCATTCAATATGCACAGATGCTTAGCTACAATTGTAAAACATTCCCAATTAGGAATTTTGGGATGTTACAAACCTACCCACCTTAAGATGAATCTCGCCCTCGAGATTCGGGTTGGCTAGCAAATAGGTGCGGGTGGTCTCGACGAAGATCCTCTTCTCGTTCCTAGGTGGCTTCTTCCTCGGTGTGGTGGCTCCACAACACCTTGCCGAACTTAATGATCTTGCTGCGGGTAACTCTGTTGGCGGTCTCGAGAATCCTGACGGGTTTCTCCTCATACGTCAGATCACTGTCAAGTTGTATGGCCTCTAGGGACACTGTATGTCTCAACGGAACATCAGCCATCTCCGCGTGGCATTTCTTCAACTGGGAAACATGGAAGACATCATGAACTCCGGCAATCCTTTCGGCAATTCCAATTTATATGCAACTTCGCCTCTACGTTCAAGGATTTTGTAGGGGCCAATGAATCGGGGTGCTAACTTTCCTTTCACACCAAATCTCTTGATTCCTCGAAGTGGAGACACCCGAAGATATGCTCGGTCTCCCACTTCATACGTTACTTCCTTGCCTTTGCTGTCAGCATAACTTTTCTGCCTGGACTCAGCTATCTTGAGTCGGTCACGAATCAGCTTGACCTTCTCTTCAGAATCTCAGATAAGGTCGGGAACAAAAATTTGTCGGTCTCGAACACCATCCCACATCAACGGTGTTCTGCACCTCCTTCCGTATAGAGCTTCGAAAGGGGCCATCTTCAGACTGGTCTGATAGCTGTTGTTATATGAGAAGTCGGTATAAGGCAAATTTTCATCCCAGCTAGACCCATAGTCTAGTGCGCAAGCTCTCAACATGTCCTCCAGAATCTGATTGACTCTCTCGGTCTGTCCATCGGTGTGTGGGTGAAAAGCTGTACTGAACTCCAATCTCGTTCCCAATGTTTCGTGTAGTTGATGCCAGAATTTTGATGTGAATTGAGTCCCTCTATCTGACACAATACTCTTCGGTACTCCATGCAGGCATACGATCCTGGTCATATATATCTT
Organism: Hordeum vulgare subsp. vulgare; assembly: GCF_904849725.1. NCBI lineage: Eukaryota > Viridiplantae > Streptophyta > Magnoliopsida > Poales > Poaceae > Hordeum > Hordeum vulgare. The sequence continues at coordinate 366,813,373 of NC_058522.1, forward strand.
GGCCAGCTTGGCACTCGTGTAAGTAGTCTTCACGGGAATGAAGTGAGCTACCTTGGTCAAACGGTCGACCACAACCCAGATAGAATCGTAACCAGAACGGGTCATGGGTAATCCTGTGATGAAATCCATACCAAGCTTCTCCCATTTCCACTCGGGTATCGGCAATGGTTGAAGTAATCCTGCTGGCTTCTGATGCTCAGCCTTTACTCGCTGACAAACATCGCATATTGCTACAAATTCAGCAATGTCCTTCTTCATTCCTGTCCACCAGAAACTTTCTTTCAAGTCCAGATACATCTTGGTGTTGCCTGGATGTATCGAATACGGGGAATCGTAGGCCTCCTGAAGTATCAATGTCGTGAGTTCGGGATCATTGGGCACATAGATGCGATCCTCAAACCATAAGGTTCCGTGTCATCCTCACTAAAACCTTAAGCCTTCCCGTCATTCATTCTCTGCTTTATCTCAGCTATCTCCTTGTCTGATTTCTGTGCTTCGCGGATCTTTTCGGTCAAGGTGGACTGAATTTCCAGCGTTGCTACAAATCCTCTTGGAACTATCTCCAATTTGAGCTCTCTGAGATCATCGGCTAACTCCTGGGGTAATCCTCCCGCTATGAGTGTGTTCACATAACTCTTGTGGCTCAAGGCATCGGCTGCAACATTTGCCTTCCCGGGGTGATAATGCAATCTCATGTCATAGTCCTTGATCAACTCTAGCCATCTCCTCTGTCTGAGGTTCAACTCCTTCTACGTGAAGATATATTTCAGGCTCTTGTGATCAGTGTAAACATCACAACTATTTCCGACCAGGAAATGTCTCAAGGTCTTGAGAGCGTGCACTACGGCTGCTAGTTCCAAGTCATGCGTGGCATAATTCAGCTCATGGGGCCTGAGCTGTCTGGATGCATAGGCTACAACTTTACCTTCTTGCATGAGCACTCCTCCAAGTCCTTGACGAGAAGCGTCACAGTAAACCTGGAAATCCTTCCGAATGTTCGGCAATATCAGCACTCGGGCTGTAACCACACGTTTCTTCAACTCTTGAAAACTGGCTTCACATTCCTCGGTCCAAACATACTTGGACTCCTTCTTCAACAACTCTGTCATGGGCTTGGCGATCTTTGAGAAATTCTCAATGAACCTCCGGTAATATCCGGCAAGTCCGAGGAAACTGCGGATCTCCTTAACTGAAGTGGGTGCTACCCATTTGGTGACTGTTGCGACCTTGGCAGGGTCCACTGCTATTCCTTCTCCTGAAATGACGTGTCCGAGGAATCCGACTTCCTTCAACCAAAATTCACATTTGCTGAACTTCACATATAGCTGATGCTCTCGGAGTTTCTCCAAAACCAGACGTAAGTGTTCCTTGTGTTCCTCCTCATTCTTGGAGAATATCAGTATGTCATCCATGAACACCACAACAAACTTGGCCAAGTATTCCATAAATACCTTGTTCATCAGATTCATAAAATATGTCGGAGCATTAGTCAGTCCAAATGACATGACCGTGTACTCATACAGACCATACCGGGTGGTGAAGGCTGTCTTGGGTATATCTTGTTCACGAATTTTTAGCTGATGATACCAGGATCGAAGATCGATATTGGAGAATACTCGGGCTCCAACTAACTGGTCAAACAGATCGTTGATCATCGGCAAGGGATACTTGTTCTTGATGGCCGCCTCGTTCAATGCACGATAATCGACAACCATTCTCAAGGACTTATCCTTCTTTTCAACCAAGAGCACTGGGGCTCCCCAAGGTGAAGAACTTGGGCGAATATACCCTTTGTCCAACAACTCCTTAATTTGCTTCTTGATTTCTACTAAATCGTTTGCGGGCATCCGATAGGGTCTCTTGGATATCGGGGTTGTTCCGGGTAATAGCTCAATCAGGAACTCAATCTCTCTATCCGGTGGCATGCCCGACAATTCCTTCGAAAATACATCTGGGTAATCTTGCACAATCGGTACTTCCTCCTGGACCTCTCCCGTGAGAGAGTTTACCCGATTACTCCGTGTCGGGCGCTGGGATACGTACTTAATCCGCTTTTGCTCGGGGGTGGTGAGAAAAATAGACTTAAGGGCACAATCAATATTCCCTTCGCACTTGGCCAACCAATCCATGCCTAGGATTACATCCAATCCCTGAGACTCTAATACGATGAGGTCGGTGGGAAACTTATGGTTCCCGATGTTGAGACTCAAAGCATGGCATCCTATCCCGGCTGTCATCATGCCTTCTGGGGAACTGACCTTAATAGGCTGGCTGAGGGTTCTAGTTGGCAAACTATACTATTCCACAACTACCCTTGATATGAATGAATGCGTTGCACCAGAATCAAAAAGTACCAATACTGGACGTGAATTTAGCAAAAACTTACCAACCACAGTATCGGGGTGATCATAGACCTCTTCAACATCAATGTGATTCACCTAAGCTTGAGGAAAAGGGTTGGGCTTCTTTGCTGCTGAGTTGCCGTTACCGTTTCCATTTCCCTGCTTGTTGTGGGGATATTCAATGGCATAGTTGCCGTTGCCGTTTCCATTTCCACCGCTATGCTACATCACCCTTTCTGCTTCGAGGGAACACCAACGCAAGGCTCCAAGGCCACGGGGGAAATCCTTTGCATATTTGCCTAGGAAGTCCCTTAAGGCGTAGCCGTAGCAGAAGGATTCCTGGTGCCGTTGCTGAGGAGTATCAAGCAACACTCCTATTTCTGGCGCCGTTGGAAGGTCTTTTGTTGCAGTAGCACCGGCAGTGTGCGAGGAGTGACGAATGGGTTCCGGGGGCCCACTGGGTGGGCCCACCAAGCCCCAAGGTGTCCATGTGGGTTTATTGGATGCGCAATAAGGTATAATGGGCTGACAAAGTCATCCAAGGAAAGCCCATAAGGAAAAAGTGGAAAATCCAAAAGAGGTGGGAAAAGAAGGAAGGAGTCCTAATCCAAGTGGGATTGGAGAAGGACTCCTCCCTTCCCCACTTCGGCCGACCCAAGGAGGCCTTCCTTGGCGCGCCAAGGCTGCCTCCCCATCCTCCTATATATACTAGAGGTTTAGGGCTTTTGAGACAATACTTTGCCACGTGATGCCCTCTCCTCTAGATCGTAGTTCTTTCTCTAGATCGATTTTCTGCGGAGCTCGGGTGGAGCCCTGCAGGAATAGATCATCACCATCACCGGTGCGCCGTCACGCTGCCGGAGAACTCGTCTACTTCCCCGTCTCTCTTGCTGGATCAAGAAGGCAGAGATCGTCATCGAGCTGTACGTGTGCGGGACGCGGAGGTGTCGTCCGTTCGGCACTTGATCGAGACGGATCACGAGACGGTTCGTGGGACGGTTCATGAAGATGTACCACTACATCAACCGCGTTTAATAACGCTTCCGCTTAGCAATCTACAAGGGTATGTGGATCCGATCTCCCTTTCGTAGATGAACATCACCATCATAGGTCTTCGTGTGCATAGGAATTTTTTTGTTTCCCATGCAACGTTCCCCAACAGTGGCATCATGGGCTAGGTTCATGCGTAGATGTAATCTCGAGTAGAACACAAAAGTATTTTGTGGGTGTTGATGTTCGATTTGCTGCCCTCCTTAGTCTTTTCTCGATTCGGCGGTATTGTTGGATTGAAGCGGCCCGGACCAACCTTACTTGTACGCTTACGAGAGACCGGTTTCATCGACTAACATGCAACTTGTTGCATAAAGATGACTGGCGGGTGATACGTCCATTTTGCATCATGCTTTCATGTTGATATTTATCGCTTCTTGGGCTGTTATTTTACTTCACGGTACAATACTTATGCCTTTTCTCTCTTATTTTGCAAGGTTTACATGAAGAGGGAGAATCACGGCAGCTGGAATTCTGGCCTGAAAAAGGAGCAAGTTTGAGATGCCTATTCTGCGCAACTCCAAAAGCCGTGAAAATCAACGTGGATTTTTTCGGGAATATATAAAAAATACTGGGCGGAAGAAGTGCCAGAGGAGCGCAACCAGGGGGCCACAAGCCTGGTAGGCGCGACCTACCCCCCTGGCCGCGCCTAGGGGGCTTGTGGGCTCCCTGTTGGCCCACTGGCTCCCCTCTTCTGTTATATGAAGGGTTTCGTTCCGAAAAAAAATCAGGAAGAGGCTTTTCAGAGGATTCGCCGCCGCCACGAGGCGGAACTTGAGTAGAGCCAATCTAGAGCTCCGGCACGACGACCCTGCCGGGGAAACTTCCCTCCCGGAGGGGGAAATCGTCGCCATCGTGATCACCAACACTCCTCTCCTCAGAGGGGACTCATCACCATCAACATCTTCATGAGCACCATCTCATCTCCAAACCCTAGTTCATCTCTTGTAACCAATCTTCGTCTCGTGACTCCGGTTGGTACTTGTAAGCTTGTTAGTAGTGTTAATTACTCTTTGTAGTTGATGCTAGTTGGATTACTTGGTGGAAGAGTTTATGTTCAGATCTTTGATGCTACTCATTACCTCTCTGGTCATGAATATGATTATGCTTTGTGAGTAGTTACTTTTGTTCCCGAGGACATGTGATAAGTCATGCTATAAGTAGTCATGTGAATTTGGTATTTTTTCGATATTTTGATGTGTTGTATGTTGTTTTTCCTCTAGTGGTGTTATGTGAACGTCGACTACATAACACTTCACTATTATTTGGGCCTAGAGGAAGGCATTGGGAAGTAGTAAGTAGATGATGGGTTGCTAGAGTGACAGAAGCTTAAACCCTAGTTTATGCGTTGCTTCGTAAGGGGCTGAGTTGGATCCACTAGTTTAATGCTATGGTTAGACTTTGTCTTAATTCTTCTTTCGTAGTTGCGGATGCTTGCGAGAGGGGTTAATCATAAGTGGGATGCTTGTCCAAGTAAGGGCAGTACCCAAGCGCCGGTCCACCCACATATCAAACTATCAAAGTAACGAACGCGAATCATATGAACATGATGAAAACTAGCATGACAGAAATTCCCGTGTGTCCTCGGGAGCGTTTTACCTCCTATAAGACTTTGTCCAGGCTTGTCCCTTGCTACAAAAGGGATTGGGCCACTTTGCTGCACCGTTGCTACTTTTGTTACTTGCTACTTGCTACGAATCATCTCACCACACTACTACTTGTTACCGATAATTTCAGTGCTTGCAGATATTACCTTGCTGAAAACCACTTGTCAGATCCTTCTGCTCCTCGTTGGGTTCGACACTCTTACTTATCGAAAGGACTACGATAGATCCCCTATACTTGTGGGTCATCAGCGGGTGCGTGTTTCTTCAACTTTAGTTGAATTGGTTCTGACCGAGGTGGTCCTTGGAGAGAGGTTAAATAGCAATTTGCGCATCACCGTTGTGGTTTTGCGTAAGTAAGATGCGATAATACTAGATACCCATAGCAGCCACGTAAAACATACAACAACAAATTAGAGGACGTCTAACTTGTTTTTGCAGGGTATGCATGTGATGTGATATGGCCAAAGACATGATGTGATATATTGGATGTATGAGATGATCATGTTGTAATAGTTAAATATCGACTTGCACGTCGATGCTACGGCAACCGGCAGGAGCCATAGGGTTGTCTTTAAACTAACGTTTGTGCTTGTAGATGTGTTTACTATATTTCTAGGTTGTAGCTTTAGTAGTGATAGCATAGATAGCACGACAACCTCGATGGCGGCACGATGATGGAGATCATGGTATGGCGCCGGTAACGATGAAGATCATGCCAGTGCTTTGGTGATGGAGATCAAGAAGCACAAGATCATGGCCATATCATGTCACTTATGAATTGCATGTGATGTTAATCCTTTTATGCACCTTATCTTTCTTAGAACGACGGTAGCATTATAAGGTGATCCCTCATTATAATTTCAAGATAAAATTGTGTTCCCCCCGAGTGTGCACCGTTGCGACAGTTCGTCATTTTGAGACACCACATGATGATCGGGTGTGATAGACTCAACGTTCACATACAACGGGTGCAAAACAGTTGCACACGCGGAACACTCGGGTTAAACTTGACGAGCCTAGCATGTACAGACATGGCCTCGGAACACAAGAGACCGAAAGGTCGAGCACGAATCATATAGTTGATATGATCAACATGAAGATGTTCACCACTGAAACTATATCAACTCACGTGATGATCAGATTTGAGTTAGTGGGTTTGGATCATGCACCACTCAAATGACTAGAGGGATGTATATTTTGAGTGGGAGTTATTAGTAATATGATTAGCTAAACTCAATTATCATGAACATAGTCAAAAAGGTCTTTGCAAATTATGTTGTAGCTTGCGTTGTAGCTCTAATGTTTTTTATATGTTCCTAGAGAAAATTTAGTTGAAAGATAATAGTAGCAATTTTGCAGACTAAGTCCGTGAACTGAGGATTGTCCTCATTGCTACACAGAAGGCTTATGTCCTTAATGCACCACTCGGTGTGCTGTGCCTCGAGCGTCGTCTCTGGATGTTGTGAACATCTAACATACACGTTTTGATGACTACATGATAGTTCAGTGCGTAATGCTTAACGACTTAGAATTGGGGCACCGAAGACGTTTTCAAACGTCATGGAACATATGAGATGTTCCAAGAGATGAAATTGGGATTTCATGCTCGTGCCCTTGTTGAGAGGTATGAGACCTCCGACAAGATTCTTTGTCTACAAAGTAAAGGAGAAAAACGCAATCGTTGAGCATGTGCTCAGATTGTCTGAGTACAACAGTCGCTTGAATCAAGTGGGAGTTAATCTTCCAGATGAGATAGTGATGGTTCTCCAAAGTCACTGCCACCAAGCTACTAGAGCTTCGTGATGAACCATAACATATCAAGGATAGATATGATGATCCTTGAGCGATTCACAATGTTTGACACTGCGAAAGTAGAAATCAAGAAGGAGCATGAATTGTTGATGGTTAGTGAAACCACTAGTTTCAAGAAGGGCAAGGGCTAGAAGGGATACTTCATGAAACGGAAAACCAGTTGCTGCTCTAATGAAGAAACCCAAGGTTGAACCCAAACCCGAGACTAAGTGCTTTTGTTATGAGGGGAACGGTCATTGAGGCGGAACTACCCTAGATACTTGGCAGATAAGAAGGTTGGCAAAGTCGACTAAAGTATATTGGATATACCTGATATTGATGTGTACCTTACTAGTATTCTTAGTAGCACCAGGGTATTAGATACCGGTTCAGTTGCTAAGTGTTAGTAACTTGAAGTTATAGCTACGGTTTAAAAGGATACTAGCAAGGGTGAGGTGACGATGTGTGTTGGAAGTAATTCTAATGTTGATGTGATCAAACATCGCACGCTCCCTCTACCATTGGGATTGGTGTTAAACCTAAATAATTGTTATTTGGTGTTTGCGTTGAGCATGAACATGATTGGATCGCGTTTATTGCAATATATTATTCATTTAAAGAGAATAATGGTTATTCTATTTGCTTGAATAATTACCTTCAGCGGTTTATTGAATCTCGATAGTAGTGCTACACATGTTCATAATATTGATGCCAAAAGATACAAAGTAGTAATGATAGTACCACTTACTTGTGGCGCTGTCGCTTGAGTCATGTCGGTGTAAAATGCATGAAGAAGCTCCAAGCTGATGGATCTTTGTAATCACTCATTTTTGAAACGTTTGAGACATGCAAACCATACCTATTGGTATAAACGCATGAAGAAACTCCATGCAGATGGATCGTTTGGACTCACTTGATTTTGAATCACTTGAGACATGGAAATCATACCACATGGAACAAGAAAGTAACTTGTTGGAAGTAATACATTTTTATGTGGGCAGTCCAATGAGTGCTGAGGCACGCAATGGATATCGTTATGTTCTTACTTCACTGACGATTTGAGTAGATACATGAGTATTTACTTGATGAATCACAAGTCTGAAATATTGAAAAGTTTAAAACTATTTCAGAGTGAAGATCGTCGTGACAAGAGGATAAACTGTCTACGATATGATCACACAGATGAATATCCGAGTTGCGAGTTTTGGTACACAGTTAAGACAATGTGGAAGTTGTTTCACAATTCATGCCACCTAGAACACCATAGTGTGATGGTGTGTCCGAACATCATAGCCGCGCCCTATTTGATATGGTGCATACTATGATGTCTCTTATCGAATTACCACTATTGTTTATGGGTTATGCATTAGAGACAACCACATTCACTTTATATAGGGCACCACGTATTTTCGTTGAGATAACACCGTATGAACTATGGTTTGGAGAAACCTAAGCTGTCATTTCTTGAAAGTTTGGGGCTACGATGCTTATGTGAAAAAGTTTCACTCTCATAAGCTCGAACCCAAAGCGGATAAATGCATCTTCATAGGATATCCAAAACAGTTGGGTACATCTCCTATCTCAGATCCGAAAGCAAAGTGTTTGTTTCTAGAAATGGGTCCTTTCTCGAGGAAAGGTTTCTCTCGAAATAATTGAGTGGGAGGGTGGTGGAACTTGATGAGGTTATTGAACCATCACTTCAACCAATATGTAGCAGGGCGCAGGAAGTTGTTCCTGTGGCGCCTACGCTAATTGAAGTGGAAATTGATGATAGTGATCATTGAGCTTTGGATCAAGTTACTACAAACCTCATAGGTCGACAAGGTCCCGTACTGCTACAGAGTAGTACGACAACCCTGGCTTGGAGGTCATGTTGTTGAACAACAATGAACCTACGAGCTATGGAGAAGCGATGGTGGGCCCGGATTCCGACAAATGGCTGGAGGCCATGAAATCCGAGAGAGGATCCATGTATGAAAACAAAGTGTAGAGTTTGGAAGAACTACTTGATGGTCGTAAGACTATTAAGTAAAGATGGATCTTTAAAAGGAAGACAGACGATGATGGTGAAAAGTCACCATTAAGAGAAGCTCGACTTATCGCAAAGATGTTTCCGACAAGTTCAAAGAGTTGACTATGATGAGACTTTCTCACTCGTAGTGATGCTAAAAGTCTGTTGGAATTATGTTAGCAGTTGCTGCATTTTTTATGAAATACTGCACATAGGATGTCAAAACATTGTTTCCTCGACGGTTTTCTTGAGGAAAGGTTGTATGTGATTCAACCAAAATGTTTTGTCGATCCTAAGGATGCTAACAAGTATGCAAGCTCCAATGATCCTTCTATGGACTAGTGCAAGCATCTCGGAGTTGGAATATACGCTTTGATGAGATGATCAAAGATTTCAGGTTTATACAAGGTTTATGAGAAACTTGTATTTCCAAAGAAGTGAGTGGAAGCACTACAGAATTTCTGATAAGTATATGTGGTTCACATATTGTTGATCGGAAGTAATGTAGAATTTGTGTAAAGCATAAAGGGTTGTTTGAAAGGAGATTTTCAAAGGAAGGCCTGGATAGAGCTACTTGAACATCGAGCATCAAGATCTATATAGAGAGATCAAAACGCTAAATAGAACTTTCAATGAAATGCATGCCTTGACAGGTTTTTGAAGGAGTTCAAAATAGATCAGCAAAGAAGGAGTTCTTGGCTGTGTTGTAAGGTGTGAATTTGAGTAAGACTCAAAGCCCGACCATGGAAGAAGAAAGAGAAAGGACGAAGGGCGTCCCCTATGCCTTAGCCGTAGACTCTAAAGTATGCCATGTTGTGTACCGCACCTAATGTGTGCCTTGTCATGATTCTCTCAAGGGGTACAAAGAGTGATCCATGATCGAATCACTGAACAGCGGTCAAATTTATCCTTAGTAACTAACGGACTAAGGAATTTTTCTCGATTATGGAGGTGGTTAAAGAGTTCGTCGTAAAGGGTTACGTCAATGCAAGCTTTGACACTAATTCGAATAACTCTGAGTAGTAAAGCGTATTCGTATAGTAGAGTAGACATTTGGAATATTTCCGAATAACACATAGTAGCATCATCTATAAGATGACATAAAGATTTGTAAAGCACACACGAATCTGAAAAGGTCAGAACTGTTGACTAAAACCTCTCTCACAAGCAAGACATGATCGAACCCTAGAACTGTATGGGTATTAGATTCATTACAATCATATAGTGATGTGAAATAGATTATTGACTCTAGTGCAAGTGGGGACTGTTGGAAATATGCCCTAGAGGCAATAATAAATTAGTTATCATTATATTTCCTTGTTCATAATAATTGTTTATTATCCATGCTAGAATTATATTGATTTGAAACTCAAATACATGTGTGGATACATAGACAACCCACTGTCCCTAGTGAGCCTCTAGTTGACTAGTTCGTTAATCAAAGATGGTCAAGGTTTCCTGGCCATAGGCAAGTGTTGTCACTTGATAACGGGATCACATCATTGGGAGAATGATGTAATGGACAAGACCTAAACTATAAACGTAGTATATGATCGTGTCAGTTTATTGCTATTGTTTTCTGCATGTCAATGTATCTGTTCCTATGACCATGAGATCATGCAACTCCCGGACACCGGACGAATACCTTGTGGGTTATCAAACGTCACAACATAACTGGGTGACTATAAAGGTGCTCTACATGAATCTCCAAAGGTGTTTGTTGGGTTGGCATGGATCAAGACTGGGATTTGTCACTCCATGTGACGGAGAGGTATCTCGGGGCCCACTCGGTAATACAACATCACAACAAGCCTTGCAAGCAATGTGACTAAGGATTTAGTTACGGGATCTTGTATTACGGAACGAGTAAAGAGACTTGTCGGTAACGAGATTGAACTAGGTATAGAGATACCGACGATCGAATCTCGGGCAAGTAACATACCGAAGGACAAAGGGAATAGTATACGAGATTATATGAATCCTTGACAAAGAGGTTCAACCGATAGAGATCTTCGTAGAATATGTAGGAGCCAATATGGACATCCAGGTCCCGTTGTTGGTTATTGACCGGAGAGTGTCTCAGGTCATGTCTGCATAGTTCTCTCGAACCCGTAGGGTCTGCACACTTAAGGTTCGGTGACATTTCGGTATAGTTGAGTTATATATGTTGGTGACTGAAGTTTTGTTCGGAGTCCCGCATGAGATCCCGGACGTCACGAGGAGTTCCGGAATGGTCCGGAAATGAAGATTGATATATAGGAAGTTGGTATTTGGATTCTAGAAGGTTTTCGGGCATTGCCGATAGTGTGCCGGGAGTGACGAATGGGTTCCGGGGGCCCACTGGGTGGGCCCAGCACGCTTCAAGGGGTCCACGTGGGTTTATTGGATGCGCAATAAGGTATAACGGGCTGACAAAGTCATCCAAGGAAAGCCCATGAGGAAAAAGTGGAAAATCCAAAAGAGGTGGGAAAATAAGGAAGGAGGCCTAATCCAAGTGGGATTGGAGAAGGACTCTTCCCTTCCCCCACTTCGGCCGACCCAAGGAGGCCTTCCTTGGCGCGCCAAGGCTGCCCCCCTGAAAGGACGTGGATGTCGCCTAGGGGGGGTGAATAGGCGCTTTAAAATAATTACAGTTTAGGCTTGAACAAATGCGGAATAAAACTAACGTTTAATTTGTCAAGCACAAAACCTAAAACAACTAGGCTCAACTATGTGCACCAACAACTTATGCTAAGCAAGATAAACAACTAAGTGATAGCAAGATATATGACAAGAAAACATATGGCTATCACAAAGTAGAGTGCATAAGTAAAGTGTTCGGGTAAGAGATAACCGAGGCACGCGGAGACGATGATGTATCCCGAAGTTCATACCCTTGCGGATGCTAATCTCCATTGGAGCGGTGTGGAGGCACAATGCTCCCCAAGATGCCACTAAGGCCACCGTAATCTCCTCACGCCCTCGCACAATGCAAGATGCCGTGATTCCACTAAGGGACCCTTGAGGGCGGTCATCGAACCCGTGCAAGCAAGGTTAGGGCAATCTCCACAACTTAATTGGAGGCTCCCAACAACACCACGAAGCTTCACCACAATAGCATATGGCTTCGAGGTGACCACAAATGCTCGGGGCAATCTCCACAACTTAATTGGAGACCTCGACGCTTGCCCGGAGCTTCACACCACAATGATTGAGCTCCGAGGCACCACCAAGCTTTAGGGGTACCAAGTACCCAAAGGTAATAAGCTTATCAACTTCTCACTTCCACATATCACCGTGGAGAACTCAAACCGATGCACCAAATGCAATGACAAGGGCACACGGAGTGCCCAAATCCTTCTCTCCCAAATCCCACCAAAGCAACTAATGCTAGGGAGGAAAATGAGAGGAAGAATGAAGAAGAACACGAAGAACTCCAAGATCTAGACCCAATGGGTTCCCCTCACTTAGAGGAGAAAGTGATTGGTGGAAATGTGGATCTAGATCTCCTCTCTCTTTTCCCTCAAGAACTAGCAAGAATCATTGGAGGGATTGAGAGTTAGCAAGCTCGAAGAAGGTCAACAATGGGGGAAGAACACGAGCTAAAGAGATAAGGTTCAATGGGGAAGAAGACCCCCTTTTATAGGTGGGGAAAAATCCAACCGTTAAGCCTCATAGCCCGCACAGAGCGGTACTACCGCTCATGGGAGCGGTAATACCGCTCGGTAGGTTTACCAACCGTGCCGAGGATGCAAAAAATAGTTCGACGGAGTGGTACTACCGCTCCCTAGCGGTAGTAAAAAATTACTACTGCTCTGGGGGCGGTACTACCTCTCCGGGGGCGGTACTACCGCTACAGGAGCGGTACTACCGCTGGCACGAGGAGCGGTACTACCGGTGAATACTGAAACTGTTGTAACTTTCGCATACGGACTCCGAATTCAACGAAACCAAGTTTGTTGGAAAGATAACGACATGGTCTAACACAATCTTGATAGAAATATCAATAAGAAACAAGTGAGAAAAGTCCCATAAGAAAATGGTGAGAACCCTTCTTCGAATAAGACCGGTAAAAACTCTCAACATCGAAAACATCGTAGAAGATGCATATGGACTCCGTTTTCAATGAACTTGAGCGTGTCATGAAGAAGACCATAAGCTCTAAAACTCACAAAGAGAAATACCAAACAAGAACCAAGAAGTATGATGCAAGGATGCAAATGGTTTGAGCTCTCAATGAACGATACGATCAAGCTACTCACTTGAGAGCCCCCCTTGACAGTACGACAATCTATCCTAAAACATAAAACCTATCAAGGGCAAACCTATACCTTGCACCTCGTCCTCTTGAGCTAGATGACGATGATCTTGGCTTCCTCAAGATGGACCACCTTTCTTGATTGCGTTGGCTTGATGAAGACTAGTTGATTGCTCCCCCATGCACACTATGGGTGAGCCGCTCTTTAGCATATCTTCACAAGTCCATTGCCACCATCCTCCACCACTTGACGTCATCCTCCGTGGGTTGTATGAGATCTTCCTCTTGACGCAAGCCCATGGAAACACACCTAACCCCACATAGAACTCTCATGAAGACCATGGGTTAGTACACAAATACGTAATGGACAATGCTTACCATACCATGGGATCACTTGATCCCTCTCGGTACATCTTGTACGCTTTATGTGTTGATCATCTTGATTTACTCTTTGTCCGACGATCTTGATCAACCTTGTGTCTCTATGACCATTCTTTGGATAATACCTTGAATACCATCTTAGTCATCACATAAACTCCTTGAACCCAACAGATGGACTTCAAGAAGTGTCTATGGACAAATCCATAAATATAACTTAAGACAACCATTAGTCCATAGGAATTATCATCAATTACCAAAACCACATATGGATATATATGCTCTAACAATCTCCCGCTTTTTGGTAATTGATGGCAACCACTTCAAGAGAGTTTATATAAGGAAATAAGCATAACCAAGCGCACACATACAAAGCAATAATGCATGCGTGCAAGATGTAAATGCTTACGCAATAAAAGCAAAACCCTCTAAACATATCCAAAGTAAACTCTCTAAACTTCTCCCCCATTGGCATCGATTGCCAAAATAGACGAAAAGTTTAGAAGGCCAATATATTTGGTGATCCTCCAAAAAGTGTGTACTTCTCAGCAAATGAGTGCAAAGAAATACACAAATATAATGATAAGTAGTTGGAGGAAAACAAACTATATTGAGGACCCAAAGATTGCAAATAAAAGGATCGTATGCCACAAAGACATACAAAAATAGAGGCAAGCAATCAAAAGATACCAGATGGAACAAACAACCATATGGTCCTTCGAACCACATGAATAAAAGATATTATGATAAAGGCAACAGAGTGTTTTATCAAAACTAGAGATGCTCCCCATGATTTGTGCACTAATAAGAGATTTTTGTATTTGATAGAAGTGCACAAAATAGGATCGTTGCTCCCCCAAAATTAATAAAAACACACAACGAGTGCAAGAAGATAAATGAGACAATAAGCATATCACTTGCACAAAACAAATGGTTGAGCAACATGTAAAAGAAGCAACTTAAGAATAGGCTCAACCAAAATAATGTGTGTGAGTCATGGCAAAGCACTTGAGAAGACTAAGATAAGGATGAGCATTACTCATCAACATAGTCTTGATGAAATGAGACACAAAGTGCAACACATATCATTCCCACACACACATACTAGAAAATGGGTTCACAAGCTTACTAATAAACAAAATAAGAACCAACGCTTGTGACAACCCATGGTGAAGATAGGAAATAAGAACCTTGTCAAGAGGAGGGATACCAATCGAAATGGCAAAACCCTCATCAAGACAAGCATGAGGAAAAATAATCTTCACAGCCAAAGAGTGCATCAATATGTAGGAAAATAAGATACACACTCAAGACAAATCCTTTCACGAAGTCACCAAAAACTGGAAAAGGAAATGCAATGGTGGACGTGAAAGAAAAGAGGATATCAATTAGAGATGTAACTTCTCTCATGTGTAAAAGATTCTAAGTAGAAGACAATCATGATGATATATATCCACAAAGAAGGATGTACACACAAAATGGTTACAAGAAGAAACAAACAAGATATCCAAAAGGAAGTCATAAATATATCAATAAGATCTTTGCTTGGAAGCATAGCACATGGCCTAATCTTTTCTTATTGTACAATATGAACTTCCAACATACGAACATCAAAGACATCCCAACTAACAATAAGACATCATCGTTCGGATGCTTTGATAAAGGAAACAAGTACTACAAGAACGAATCAAGGGATTCATGCCATGATGCAACCTGGAAAAGAAAAGACAGGTTTGGGCCTTTGCAAGAAATGAATGCATGAAGTAGATACTTGTTACCGAGACAACATTGGATTGATGTAGTAGATAGTTGTTCGTTGATCATCCTAACTTGGCTCCAATAACCACATGCTCTCAACACCTTCCTTATAGGTGAGCCGAGCATCCAACGCATCTCCAATTGTTCCTGGAACAGCAAAACAAACAAAATGGTACCCAAGCTCATTGGGACCAAAGAGTTAGAAAACCAACAATACATAGGACAAACTCCACATACATATGTGCACATATATATGAATTTGAATTTCATGCACACTTTAGCAAATTTATGACAAGGTGGAGTTTCCCTTATATATTGGGTCAAAGTAAGAAAGCAAGCAAAAGAAGCTATATATAGTAAATATGCAAGCAAAAGAATCAACTTGACACAGAGTTGATAATACACCAAAAGACAAGGTATCAAGTGATAATAAGATACCAAATAAAAAACTATCACTTGAAGGATATCAATTAAAAAATACCTCAAGGAATGAGATATCCATTTACACATGCCAAATAAAAGGAAACAAGATACCAACTGAAGGAAAGCAAACACGAGGTATCTAGTTTCCAAAAGAGAGCTAGGTTCCAACAAACCAAACCCTCGACAAATTTTCATGATGGCACAAAGCATCATAAAGAGCAAGACTTGCCTCCCATCAACACACACTTGATGGGGATCAAATGATTTTATGATGGGCGAATAAAGAGAGTGTTCTAAAGAAAATAGGATAGCTCCCCCAAGGGATGTGCATTATATAGAATTTGCATTTAAATAAAAAATGGACAAGATGGGATCATCACTTTCTCTATATCTATAAAAACACTAGACATGTTAAAATAGATCCACAAGAGGCAAGGAAGACAAACGAAACATAAAATCCAACATAAAGACGATTAGCAATTCCTACCACATGATGGGAATACCAATTGTCCACGACAAGAAGTATTTTGGAAATGATACTCATTGGTAGATCGCAAATATATCCAAGATCATATTTACCCATAAAACGCAAGCAAATGACACTTGTAGAGCAAACATGCCACCCAGGAACAAGATAATTTACAATATCAACACTAAGTGGCAATACCTCAAATGTACACATTTTCTAGGCTTGTAATATGCACATAGCATATTACTCCCCCATAATGTGATAACCCAACAATATTAACAAGTTGCAAATTAAAACCAACAAGAGATAATTAATGGACCATATAGAATTTGAATTTCTCATGCGTAAGACATGCCACATAGAAACTAGATAATCTTGAACTATCAATACTAAGTGGTATTCCCCATGTATACACATTTATAGGATTGTGAGGTGTGCAAAGCACATCACCCCCCCCCCCAATGGGATAATCCATTAATCTCTCACAAGAGCCAACAAAGATACAAATAAGATGCAAAAAGGCTCAATACAAGACTCACATGTACATGATGTGCAAACCAACATACACATATTCGATTACTCAAGATAAGCAAGTTGGAAGCACAAAATATACAAACACGTGCAAGGTACAAAACCACAACATGCAAAGGGGAAAGTAACTAAAAATGTAAACAGTTTAAGTACAAGTTACCGTAAGGAGGCACATTGGATATAAGATAGAAACTCGATAATCCAAATGACTTGGCTTGAGATAATATGAATGATGAAGACCCCTTAATTATTCATTATGTATCCAAGTCTCCAATGTCCTCCACAAACACCTATTGATCAAGTTTGAGCTTGTTGGTCCCCAACCACGTTGGGTCCTAAGAGGTTAGTCACAATAGGCTTGGCAACCCAAATGGTATTTTTCTTGACACCACTTTGAGTACCAAAAAATTTGGCAAACACATTGCCAACCTTATCCTTCCCAAGTGAATAGATATCATCCATAATGATTGGGTTGGATAAATTACCTCTCGTGCAAGAAGAAGAGAAGTGACCCTTCTCACGACATAAGTAGCAACATCTACCCTTTAATTTATTCCCTATTGATTTCTCAACATGAGGAGTGTTGGCTTGGGTCTTCTTGGGAAGGGGCCTTTCTTTAACTTGTAGTTGAGTATGTGAGTGCACTTGTGGCCTCTTCCCTTGTTGCTTGTGACTTTGGGGCTTCTTCTTTAGTGGGCAAGATCTAACATGGTGCCCTTCAATTTTGCACTTGAAGCAAATTCTTGGCCGAATTCTTGACTTGTTCTTGGTCCTTCTTCTTGAAGCTTTTGGACTTATTCTTCTTGTTGGGGTTGAATCCAAGTCCATGTTTGCCATTTGGGGATTTTTTTCCCACACAAGACATTGTTGAGTGTGGACATTCCTTCATGACTCTTTTCCAAGTCTTTCTTCAAGGAAGTGACTTGGGCCTTGAGCTCTTTGATTTCCTCTACATGGTTAGTATCAACACAAGTACTAGAGGAAGTATAAGCTTCATTGTTAGAGCAACGAGGCATGGAAAGTAATTCATCACAAGATGTAGCAACATTGTGAGTAGATGAATTACGAGGACTAGCACATGGCAATATAGCTTTTTGACTAGAAGTAGTGCTAATGTCCACATGAGGCTCACTCGATGTTACCTTGGTAGTAATAGCCTCATGAGCTAATTTTAGCACATTATGGGATACTAGAAGATCATCATGAGAGCTTGTGAGCATTACATGACTTTCTTCCAATTTCCCATAATTGCTAGATAGCAACTCGAGTTGAGCCCTTAGCTCAACATTCTCCTTTAAAATGGATGCTTCACAAGAAGTAGAATTAGTAGCACAAGCATCATTATTAACAATAAGAGGAGAAGGCAACTTGGCAAGCTCTTTAGCATATGAAGCTTCAAGTTGAGCATGAGACTCGGTGAGTTCGATGAGCGAACTCTTAATAGCCTTTGAGCCATTTTCGAGGTGCTCATAGTCCTCAACGAGTTTAGCATGTGCAACTTCAAGCTTATCGTTTTTAGTTCTAAAATCATTAGCCACCTCGAGAGCACTATCATGAGATTCCTTTAATCTAGATAATTCTATAGCAAAGGTTTCCTCAAGAGATTCCTTGGTGGTTTGTTCATTTTCAAGAGCTTGAGATAGCTCTGTGATCTCGTTAGCGTATTCACGCTCATGACCTTCCATTGTCTCAATGGTGGCCTCATGCTCCTCGAGATGAGCTTCCAACTCCTCAATGTATTTCTTGCCCTCAGTGGCAATATACATGATTTCCAAGAAGTTGGAACAAGCAAGTTTATTCTTATAAAGAGATTTAAAAATCATTTCACCCTTAATTTTTAAGGATGCAATACTATCACTCTCTTCATCATTATTCTCATCCCCATTATCATCAACATCATCATCATGAGATATATTGGGATTCAAAGTAGGAGATACCTTTGAAGCCTTAGCCATAAGGCAAAAGTAAGTCACAATAGATGATGATGTAGGATCCCTTGAAGCATCATTCAAGGCCACATCTTGTTCCATGGAGTGATGAATTTCCTCTACATTGTTAGCACAACAACTCGAGGAAATATATACATTTTTATCATGGCAACAAGATATAGGAAGCATATCATCATGAGATTTAGTCAAGCAGTTTTTACATGATATGCAAGGACTATCAACACAAGCATGTAAAACATTTAGAGTGCTCGAAGTGTTAATGCCCAAAGATGAAGCATTTCAATAATATAGTGATGAAGGATCATCAACAATAAACCCACTATCATCGTTGCAATGATCACCACTACTCACCATATCATTACCTTGTGGCAATCCACATGTAGGTGAAGTAGATGAAGTTGAGAAGACCACACGACCGGAGGTGGAGGGAGAATAATCATTCCCACAAATCTTGGACATACCATATTTATCTTGAAGCTTTGTCCACAACTCATGAGCATCCCTGAATGGCATGAGTTGAAATATAACTACATTGCTCAAAGCATCAAAAAGCACAATAGAAGCTTGAGCATTGAGATAAGAGTTTTTCTCATCCTCTAAAGATATATTTTGAGAATCCTTTGGAGGAGAAAAACCCATATCTACGATTCGCTCTAAATTTGGGTCCAAGACCCGAAAGTGATTAAGCATGTGAATTACCCAAACATCAAAATTTGTGCCATTGAAACTAAGAGTGTCAGTGAATCCTAAACCCCTAGTCGACATCCTTACTCTCTAGGTGGTTAAACCTAATAAAGAGAGACCTAGCTCTGATACCAATTGAAAGGACGTGGATGTCTCCTAGAGGGGGGGTGAATAGGCGCTTTAAAATAATTACGGTTTAGGCTTGAACAAATACGGAATAAAACTAACATTTAATTTGTCAAGCACAAAACCTAAAACAACTAGGCTCAACTATGTGCACCAACAACTTATGCTAAGCAAGATAAACAACTAAGTGATAGCAAGATATATGACAAGAAACAATATGGCTATCACAAAGTAGAGTGCATAAGTAAAGGGTTCGGGTAAGAGATAACCGAGGCACGCGGAGACGATGATGTATCCCGAAGTTCACACCCTTGCGGATGCTAATCTCCGTTGGAGCGGTGTGGACGCACAATGCTCCCCAAGATTCCATTAAGGCCACCGTAATCTCCTCACGCCCTCGCACAATGCAAGATGCCGTGATTCCACTAAGGCACCCTTGAGGGCGGTCACCGAACCCGTACAAACAAGGTTGGGTCAATCTCCACAACTTAATTGGAGGCTCCCAACAACACCACGAAGCTTCACCACAATAGCATATGGCTTCGAGGTGACCACAAATGCTCGGGGCAATCTCCACAACTTAATTGGAGACCCCGACGCTTGCCCGGAGCTTCACACCACAATGATTGAGCTCCGAGGCACCACCAAGCTTCTAGGGGTACCAAGTACCCAAAGGTAATACGCTTACCAACTTCCCACTTCCACGTATCACCGTGGAAAACTCAAACCAATGCACCAAATGCAATGGCAAGGGCACACAGAGTGCCCAAATCCTTCTCTCCCAAATCCCACCAAAGCAACTAATGCTAGGGAGGAAAATGAGAGGAAGAATGAAGAAGAACACGAAGAACTCCAAGATCTAGACCCAATGGGTTCCCCTCACTTAGAGGAGAAAGTGATTGGTGGAAATGTGGATCTAGATCTCCTCTCTCTTTTCCCTCAAGAACTAGCAAGAATCATTGGAGGGATTGACAGTTAGCAAGCTCGAAGAAGGTCAACAATGGGGGAAGAACACGAGCTAAAGAGATAAGGTTCAATGGGGAAGAAGACCCCCTTTTATAGGTGGGGAAAAATCCAAGCGTTAAGCCTCACAGCCCGCACAGAGCAGTACTACCGCTCATGGGAGCGGTACTACCGCTCGGTAGGTTCACCAACCATGCTGAGGATGCAAAAAACAGTCCGACGGAGCAGTACTACCACTCCCTAGCGGTAGTAAAAAATTACTACCGCTCCGGGGGCGGTACTACCTCTCCGGGGGCGGTAGTACCGCTGGATACTGAAACTACTGTAACTTTCGCATACGGACTCCGAATTCAACGAAACCAAGTTTGTTGGAAAGATAACGACATGGTCTAACACAATCTTGATAGAAATATCAATAAGAAACAAGTGAGAAAAGTCCCATAAGAAAATGGTGAGAACCATTCTTCGAATAAGACCGGTAAAAACTCTCAACATCGAAAACATCGTAGAAGATGCATATGGACTCCGTTTTCAATGAACTTGAGCGTGTCATGAAGAAGACCATAAGCTCTAAAACTCACAAAGAGAAATACCAAACAAGAACCAAGAAGTATGATGCAAGGATGCAAATGGTTTGAGCTCTTAATGAACGATACGATCAAGCTACTCACTTGAGAGCCCCCCTTGACAGTACGACAATCTATCCTAAAACATAAAACCTATCAAGGGCAAACCTATACCTTGCACCTCGTCCTCTTGAGCTAGATGACGATGATCTTGGCTTCCTCAAGATGGACCACCTTTCTTGATTGCGTTGGCTTGATGAAGACTAGTTGATTGCTCCCCCATGCACACTATGGGTGAGCCGCTCTTTAGCATATCTTCACAAGTCCATTGCCACCATCCTCCACCACTTGACGTCATCCTCTGTGGGTTGTATGAGATCTTCCTCTTGACGCAAGCCCATGGAAACACACCTAACCCCACATAGAACTCTCATTAAGACCATGGGTTAGTACACAGATACGTAATGGACAATGCTTATCATACCATGGGATCACTTGATCCCTCTCGGTACATCTTGTACGCTTTATGTGTTGATCATCTTGATTTACTCTTTGTCCGACGATCTTGATCAACCTTGTGTCTCTATGACCATTCTTTGGATAATACCTTGAATACCATCTTAGTCATCCCATAAACTCCTTGAACCCAACAGATGGACTTCAAGAAGTGTCTATGGACAAATCCTATAAATATAACTTAAGGCAACCATTAGTCCATAGGAATTATCATCAATTATCAAAACCACATATGGAGATATATGCTCTAACACCCCCCCTCCTATATATACTAGAGGTTTAGGGCTTTTGAGACACAACTTTGCCACGTGTTGCCCTCTCCTCTAGATCGAAGTTCTTCCTCTAGATCGGTTTTCTGCGAAGCTCGGGCGGAGCCCTACAGGAATAGATCATCACCATCACCGGCGCGCCGTCACGCTGCTGGAGAACTCATCTACTTCCCCGTCTCTCTTGCTGGATCAAGAAGGCGGAGATTGTCATCGAGCTGTACCTGTGTGGGGCGCGGAGGTGCCGTCCGTTCGGCACTTGATCGGGACGGATCACGAGACGGTTCGTGGGACGGATCGTGGGACGGTTCGTGGGACGGATCGTGAAGACGTATCACTACATCAACCGCGTTTAATAACGCTTCCGCTTAGCGATCTACAAGGGTATGTGGATCTGATCTACCTCTTGTAGATGAACATCACCATGATAGGTCTTCATGTGCGTAGGAATTTTTTTGTTTCCCATCAACGTTCCTCAACAGTTATGCATGATCACACAAGCGTGCATGATGCACCAAATGATCTTTTGATCCCAAAATCTAGCCGGTCCTCTCATGATAGCAAATTGGGCTTGCAAAATCCCAAAAGCTCTCTCAACATCTTTCCTAGCCGCTGCCTGAGCATCATGGAAATCAAGATTTTTCTTACCCTTCCGGTTTTTTCAACAGCTTCACAAATGTTTGCCACTTTGGGTAGATGATATTCGCAAAATAGTAGCAATAGTTGTATGTACGACCATTTGCTACAAACTGCACCGGTGACAGTTCATCATTTGCAATCTTATTCATGAATGGTGACTGATTAACAACGTTGATGTCATTCAAAGATCCACACATTCCAAAAAAAAGCATGTCAAATCCAAGTCTCTTGATCGGCCACTGCTTCAAGCATTATAGTGGCACCCTTTTTCTGGTCGTGAAATTGCTCATGCCATTCCTTAGGATAGTTCTTCCAACTCCAATGCATACAATCTATTGAGCCAAACACACCTGGTAACCCGCGAGCTTTGTTCATCTCCAATAGCCTTGCGACGTCTTCAGCATCGAGAGATCTCAAATACTCCGGACCAAATACTTACACAATTTCGACTATGAAGCGCTTGACACACATGATGGTCTGACTCTCACCCATGGCCAAGTGGTCATCAACTAGATCAGCCAGAATACCGTGTGCCAACATACGCAAAGCGGCTGTCACCTTTCGAAAGGTGTTATGCCCGAGTTCTCCAGCGGCATTCCTCATTTGCTCAAAAAAACCGATCATGGCTCGCCAGTTTCTTTGCAATGCGGATGAACAACTCGGTGATCATCCTAAACCAACGCCTGAAGTAGGACTCGAAATATGTGGGATTCTCCACTGCCTCATCAATCTGTTGTGGGCATCGATTTTATCCCTTCAAATTTTCTGCCGACCCATAACCGAACCACCGTAATTCGGCTTTTTATTGATATGCATAGCTAGGATCATTGCAAGGTCCTCCTCTTCAATATCAAATTCTTTTTCGGAAGAATCGTATGACAAAGCATCTATAATATTGAATTTAAACTAGTCTATGAAAACTATAAACAACATGCATCGAATTCATGTAAAAAATATAAAGTTAAAGCAATACATACCTTGCAAGCGTTCTGTCGAACACCTTGTCGGCGCCGAGCGACGATAGGTGGCCGGGCGCTGTTCGTTGGAGGAATGGCGCGCGAGGGGCGGCGGCGACTAGAGGGAGACGGAGGAAGCAACAGTGTCGCGGGGATAGTCCGGGGAAGCGCCGCCGGGTCGCTGAAGCAAACGGGGTGGTGCGGGCGGCGGCGCCAGCGCCTGGAATGGCGGTAAGTGGAAGTCACAGCACGGGTGCTTGAATGTGCAGCACGCAGGAGCGGACACACGAAATAAACGGCACGCGATGTCGTTTCGTCCCACGGCGTTTTTTGCGCGTCCGTTGAAGCGCCCAGAACAAAAACAGTATTTTTTCGATGCGGCGCTTATATCGTACGGTTGTTGAAGATGCTCTTACATACAGTAGCTTATTTCTTTTCAAACAGAAAGAACGCAACCAGATGCTCTCTCCCCGTTTGTAATAAGAAGAAATAATGGAAGTGCAGCAAGTATTTGACGAATATTACTGCTTTGTGATTTAGGTGATTCGGCCATGAGTAAGTACATTTTTCTTTCTCGTATGAACCTTCTTTTATGGCACTCTCATATGAACCTACTAACGTCAATTTTGTACCACTTCGAGTACGGATGAGACGACCACAAAAATTGTATGGATAAGAGCATCTCCAGCCGCCAGACTATTTTTTATCACCAGCGGGGAAAAACGTCCCAGTTGCGTCCCCGGTCCTTTTTCGTCGTTAGGACTGAAATTGACTAGGCCAAACTGAGTGCGTGAGGGGCGTCTGAAAGCGCCGATGCTATTATTTGCATGCAAATGTCAGTCTCCCACTTCCACTCTCCTCTCCTCTCTTCTGCATGCAACGGACCCACCCACATGCATGCCTCTCACCCATTTTATCTTTTTTTCCTCTCATGTTTCCCGTCGTCTGGTGTTGGATGGGGGCATGGCTAAAAAACATTTTCCCCATGTCAAAATTTTCACCACCATAACCCCAACCGACTGAAAAAGTGGCGCTGTGGTGGCAGACCTTACCTCATGCGGCATCGATCGATATGTCAAGAAAGGCAATGGAAGTTTAAAGGAAGTGGTTGCCACCGGGGCGAAGTGGGTTCAGGCATTTACGCAATCACATTCTAGTATTCAGTTTATTCAACAATTACATGCATAGAACGTATGTTACATGACACAAAAATGATAACATTAGAAAATAGTATGAATACAAATCCAATGGTATTACATTTGGGCCACATAACCCAAGTATAATTAGTCTCATTATCGGCCAATCTTAGAGATGAAATGATTGGTGCCACACTTGAATAAACTTATGAAACAAAACTGGTCAGTTCCATGCATTTCAAGACTGACATGTGATTCCATTGCCCCATATGAAGTTTTAACAATGCCATGATAAATATATGCTGCTGGGAAATTGATTTGTAAATGGCAGTGCTTTAGATTGACTTGAAGTAGTCTACAAATACAGGCCAGGGTAGCTAACAAGCAGCTACCCAAAGAATAGATTATAACCCAACATAATCAAATACGCAGTTCGGGTAAAATTTGGTTAGGTGACATACAAAGTGTCCCGGAGATTATTGCTGGTGCTGTATTCGGAACTCGAGCTGCATCTGTGGTGCCAATTACCAAGTCCAAGGTTATTGCTGCAGCAACTTGACGAGATCGTACACGGAGTTTGTGTAAAGATCTGGATGGATGGTATTTGAGGCATCCTGAAGTTCTGGTAAGGTAGTCACACCTGCAAATGCAACGCAGGCCCAAGGCATTTGAGCACTTTCAGTAAACACAAGTATGGGATTGTTCAACACATCTATATCTATATCCATACCATTATAAAAAGAGCCAAAGGGGTAGATCCAACTAATCTCAGCCATCAAACCAGGTCAATCCAATGACCTAGAATGCTCCAATGGAGCGCGCTCAATATGCTTAGCGCAATTAAAATCATACCAAATATAGCACTAATCACATAATTAATACACAAAATAATATCCTACCTAATATCTGTGTGCCATTAATATATTGCCTAATATTCATGTGCATTGCACGTACACATTTACTATAGTTTACTATATGAAAAAGAGCAAAAGTTCCTCACCTGACAGAACAAGGAGGGTCTTGCAACCAGTATTCTGACCAAATAGTATGTCTGTGTCTAGTCTGTCACCAACCATGCACATTCTCGAAGTTTCCAAATTGAAGCTGCAACATTACAAACAGCAAGGATTTACAGATAAGTTATAAACATAAAATTCAGATAAATATAAAACAGCATAACTGTTATTCCATCGTCACGCTGATGTATGAGCGTTGCTCACCAACAGAATGTTTAGCAAGATGAGGATGTGCACGAAGGAAAGTTTGTACAGATAATTAGATAATTTTCCGTTTGATATGTGCACATCATGTTCAGTACAAACGTAATAAGGGTGTTACTTTCAAGAAATCTAGAACATTATGAAGCTGGCTATATATGCAACCATGCAAAAAAACTGTCTTCAATCGAAGAGTTCAGAAGCTCCTGCACTGCTAAGAAATGAAGAGTTGTTATTATGTACACCAATCACCCACTCCCTCCCTCTCTCTGGAGAAACAAATCAATTGTGAGCTAAATGAGGATTTTTCAAAACAATCCGTCCAACATATCTTTGGCAACGTTTGGAGCTAATGCAATTCGTTAGTTGTGAATTTTACGTAACTGAGAGATTAACATGAACTCTTATGTAGACTTAGTGTTTCTGGGAAACCAAAGTGCGTTCGTATGGTATCTACGATTTAACAAGCCTTCTGTAGAGATAATATTAAATGTTATTGTTCCAACATAATAAATACTTATAAGTATGTGTTTATGCATTCGATTTTCCACGAAACAAGATCTACATATGAGTTATTGTCAACCTCCCATGCATATAAAATTCTCAATCAAAGAACTGCATGAGCTCCAAAAAAAGGAGCCTCAGAACAGATGCTTGGGCCATTTGTTGTAAGAAACCCTCATTTAGTTTGCATGGATTTATTTCTCTAGATGAATCAGTATTGCCTACTCCCTCTGATCCAAAATAAGTGTCACAGTTTTGAACTGGGGTTAGTTCAAAACTCCGACACTTATTTTGGATCGGACATAGTACTTATTTACAGCGATTGTACATAAGAATAATCCTACAGATGCTTCCATGATATCCCTATTTAGTACAGGTTATATTAACAAGCAAATTATATTTTTCTTAAGTGTGCACTTCGCAGACCTTTTCAATAGGAAGTCCATCAAAAAGCTTGAAGGTTTTCCAACAACAATGGGCTCTTTCTGCACCGAGCAACTTACTGCAGCAACCATAGTTCCAGCTCCTGAAACTCAACGCAATTAGAAAATGGACCAGTACAATAGAAGCTCCTAAAATAAATAAATAAACATTTCTGGGTAGAAAAACCTGGCCATTCTTGGGCGGATGTCATATGTCCAGTAGGATCACGGTTGGTCGCAATGAAAAGGCAGCCTGGATTCTCACGAATACATAAGCTTGCATACCTGCGAGAACACCATTATGTCTGACCCTTGCAGAAAACCACAAAAAGTTCAAAAAGACGAGGCTGTATTATGGAAGAAAGAATGTAGCTATCCAACTTTAAATGTAGTCACAAGGTTACATTTTGCCAACAATAATGGAAAACTGGGGCTGTGAGATGGTATGCATCAAGTTATCAAATAAAAAACATGTTTGGTTAGAGTATGCTATGATTAAACTTCTGGAGAATAATATCTAAAATATGCTCTTAATAAACTTGCAAACAGCTATTTAGAAATTGTAAGAGACAGATCTGAAGTTTGGCAGCAAAGAAGACCTTGCAATCAGCATGAAAAATAACAATTGTACAGCTATACTGATACGATTCTTCTGGTTGCAAGCAACAAATAAGATTAAATAAGATAAGAGGCCTTACTGCATTTTGTAATAGTTGAAGTACTGATCAAGTCCAACAATGACGGCTCCAACCTGAAAGAGAGATTCGTTTATCTTAGCCATGGTGATTTAACATTTCAATGAAAGGTGATTGGAAATTAAATTCGATAAACAGGTTTGGCATTACACTTTTGTCGTGATCAAAGTAGAAGTTCGCCTCCAACATTATGTTTTTCTTGCCATCCTCCTACAGAAAACAACATTGGTTAAAAGGAAGGCAAAACAAAGGTAATATATCTGCTGAAGGTAAACTGATGTTTTCAAGCCTTCAGAAAGTCTCCCTTGCTGATGGATAGAAATAATTCAAAATATTGCAACGAAATTGTCTTGATTGGCTCTATGGTTTGGAATAGTCGTCTTGCTATTGCTTGGAATGTTGTTCCAACTGTATCTGTTGTAAACTCAACTATGTGTGCCTATTTTATTTCAGATATTGCTTGGAATACTCGTCTTGCTATTGCTTGGAATACTCGTCTTGCTATTGCTTGGAATGTTGTTCCAACTGTATCTGTTGTAAACTCAACTATGTGTGCATATTTTATTTCAGATATAGGTGACTCGTCCAAAATGACTGATGCACTCGATATTGAAAGCCATAGAAAATGGCATGCTGCACCCAGAAGTGGCCAATCACATAGCAAATGTCCCCATGCAACGAGGAGCTATGTTCCTACTGACTTTTTCAGAATAAATTTATTGCTGAAAGAAACAGACAATTATGATGCATCAATGTGTGGGGAACATTCACACATAACTAATGGTCCAATTGTATAGATGAACCATTAGAACTATCAATCTTAGCACCCCAATAATATATCTGTGCATCTTTGCTTTAGTAAATAAGTTCAAGAAAACACAAGTGAGAAGCTTCATTAAATTTTTGAATAACTAGCATAACTCAGATGTATCAAGAAAAATAGAACTTCATTTTATTTTATTTTAAAAATCAGAAAAACAGGACATCATGGTGAAACTTGAGAACCCCCAACCACAAACTTGCAAATGGAACAAAATAGATAACAGATGGTCAGAGAACATGTAATTTGGGAGAGACCAAGCATGAATACATACCGGACCACCAAAACATTCAAAGCCAGCTAACTTGAGCTCGTCCAAAATGCCATCCTCACCAACAACATAAACCTTCAAGATGAAGTTCCAGCAGTAATCAGTATTTCAATAGTGAAAAATTAAGGCATGAAATTCGTTAAATACCATTTTGCGGCAAATAATACAATAAGTAGCAGATTAAGTAAAATGAGGAATGCTCAAATATAGGGAGCATTGGTATCAGAACAGAAACATAAAAAAAACATGGAAATAGTGCAAGGAACTAGAAGTGCAACCAGAATACTGGATAGAGTTGAACTAGTAACTGAATTTGGTCAAGCTTCTTAAATCGTCTGCCAAGGGAAATGATGTTCATGCTGATATCTTTCAGTAAAGCTCATAAAACAAGTACCAGTTCTTCATTATAAGATGAGAGAAAATCAACCTATGCAGAAATATTTCACGATACCTTCTTTTCTGGAGAAAATTTATTTAACTTCAAGAACATGGCTGCTGCAAATGATGATGTGAAGATCTCTTCCTAGAAACAAGATAACGAATCAATACAATACAGGAAACAATGATCACAGAAATATGGTTGTACTGAAAAATGAAAAGTACCTCAGTAACTTCAAGGCCAAGTGTTTTGAATTTCTTTGAATACTGCCGTCTCGACTTCCTAGAATTGTTTGTTACAAAAACTAATTTCTTGCCCTGCACCAAGTGAAACCAAATAAAAGCATCACTACTGAATCTTCGCATAACAGTGCATTTATGAACCAACCTAAATACAGCGATGGACTTTGAAAACTGAAATTATTCAAAAGAGCATATCAATGCCCTAACAGTGGAACAGAAGATTATCAGTACTTGTTTGGTTAAGATGGATGCTACAATATTCCTCGCCTAGCAGTCTATCATGTTGGAGGAACAAAGAGAGAAACCAGAACGATGGTAAAGCAATACCATGTTGAATAACCATACTATATATGTATATGAGTAATTCATTTCTATTAGTTACAGACCTAGGAGGTTACTGATATTTGAGACTAACAGGGAAGCTCAACATTAGCTACTATAACAAATTTGGCAGCCTTGTCAGATTAATGATTAAATATGATTGCACGGTACAAACATAAAGAATTTTTTTACGTCTTACGAAGAATCCAAATATTAGCCATTTCATTCCCTAGCCATGACATGGAAATTATCTTAAATCTGACTTGTGTACTACTCAAAAAAAAAAAAATGTGATGCTGCAGAGAGAGCAAATGCAAAGTTTACTTCCTCGTCTTTAGACATTCAATCTAGCTAAGTAAATGCTTTAACAAGTTTTTAGTAAGCATGGCTAGCTCCTGTAAAGTGCAAAAACACAGAGAAAAGGCCCCACCGCAGTTGACCATCTCTCTGGTAATTTCAAAATACCTTCCAGGATCAACTAAATGCAACCAATCCGTAGGGGGGTAATTGACGATAACCCCCTTTGTTGGCTGATCCTTGCTCACAGGCCCCTTTGGTGTGTAAGTGACATGTGGGGTTTAAGCGAGAAGATTGATGTGGTGTGGTCCGCGTGGCTACTAACACTGACTATACCAAACAAGATACACAGCTTCAACCACAGTTTTACCAACTAAGGAGGAGGTGAGAGGGGCCGGGGGCGCAAATCGTTCGCCATTTCGTGATTAGAGCGGTACTCTTGCTACCAGAACGTCCGGTGCGGCATACCAATTTTCGCAGCAACTCCAGCGTCTCGGGGACCCCTTGGATGAGCTCGTCCCCTTTCCAAATCACCCCTGAAGAAACGAAAATAAATAGATAAATCAAAGAAGCAGGGGTAAAACGCCGGGGGGGGGGGGGGGGGGGGGGGATGAACACGAGACCATCGCAATCGAAGAGGAAGGCGTCGACAGAGCCAACGAGGGATCGGGCGGCGTCGGCGGTGAGGAGACCTTCGGCCATGGCTTTTCTTCTCCGCGCCGGCTCCTGCTGCTTTGCTCTCCGGCTATGTGAAAATTATTATTCGCTGCATCTTTGTCGAGAAAACGTGCGGCGAACGTGGCAGTAGGTAAGAGCATCTCCCCTGTCCAAAATGTACTTCGCTCCTTAAAAGATTTGTTTTTTCGGCGCGTGATAGCTCCAACAGAGATTGTAAAATTATACTCGCGTAAAAAAAATTTAGGCACGCGCTGAAAAAACGCTATCTCGTGCATTATATTTGATGCGCCAGCTTACGCTCGCAGCAAACTCTGTGCTGCAAGTGGGGCCGCTGGATTGGGCACCGCACTAGCGCGTGTCTGTTGGAGATGCTCCGGTCCCCACGCTATAAAGTGCTACAGTGACGCGCTAAAAAAATTATTGGGCACGAAAATTTTACGCTGGTGTTGGAGATGCTCTCCGTGGGGAACTCCAGATCTGGAGTGGCGGCTCCATGGATGAGGCACGGAAAGCTAGCAGCCGTGTGGGCGGTGGATCTCGCATCCGAGCCCCGCGAGCGGCGGGATCCAGTGGTCGTTGGCGGCCGGCGGCGGCTTCTACGGTTGTCGATGCGCGCGATCTAGCGCCTCCCCTCCTCCCATGTTCGCCGTGCGGGCTAGCCTGGTCGGACCGCGCTTCCTTGGGTCGCCGGTTCTGTACAGAAGGCGCTGCTGGTGAGGGGGATCTAGTTCGAGCGAAATCCCTGGCCGGCCATGGCCGGCCGCGTCGACGGCGACGCCTGAGGGCGCCGTTCCCCTCCTTGGAGGCGTCGGTATGGACTGATCCCCTCACTTCCCCTTCCCCTAGGTCTCCCGGGCGAAAGCCCTAACTTTGTTGGGCGGCGACGGCGCTCACTGCGTCGTTCCCTTCTTGAAGGCGCCGCTTTGGGAACCTTGGGGCTGGGTGGTGCTTGTGGGTGGTGGGTGGCGACGGTGGTGCGGCCCTATCCTAGCATGGATCTACATCCGTTGCTTGGAGATGGACTCGCATAGGTGGAGGTCGTCGTTTGGCGTCATGGTAGCGTCGATGGCGGATGCACCTGCCAAGGCTGGTACCTCAATCTGCTCTGAAGATGAACCAGTGGAAGATGGTGGCGACGACACATGTGAGTGTGTCATACCGGGTTGTGCCCCTGCCCGGTATGTGGCTCGGTCGGGGCCTCCGGCTTTAGATGTTAGGCTTAGATGAGAGGTCTGGGTATTTGGCTCAGCTTGCACCCCTTCATCATATGGATAGGAGTAGTGGCAAATGTTGCCAAGATGACGGATTCAGACATATTGTTGTACTACTGTGTAAGATCCTCGGGAATAATCAATAAAATGGTCGCATGCATCTTCCAGATGCAGAGACCGGGGGTCATCCTCCTTTTCTAAAAAAACAACACGTGATGTATGATAGGCAGCTGTCGGAAAAAAAATCTTTAGGCATTTGGACAAAGAAAAGTTACTCCTATGGTAAATGTTTATACCCTACGTGTCGGCCGAACTTTCCGGACGCGTACGAGCCACTAGATCTAACCGAATCGCGCATCAGACACATGCTGCCGCACATCATTCCACGGTCGCCCGCATCCTGTCGAGGCCATCCAATGGTCGTACATCGTCATCATCTTTCAAGTTCCAACACCCTCGTGCCTTTGTCGGCAGCGGCCACCTTCACACCTACATGCAGCCCTGCACCTCTTGTGTTCCATCCCACAACCCCACCTTTCCCATAGCATCGTCTTTTGCTGCAACCAGCCTTGGATTTGTTGGCATCGGCTACGCGGTGAGCTACAACCGCGGTGGCGACCTCAACTATGGACGACGACCTCCACTGAAGGACCAACGACGAAATGCTTCAAGGGTACACCCCCCTCATGTTGCAACTGGCGTTCTCGGATGCTACAACGATGCGGCAAAAAAAGCTTCAAATAGAGACAAAAGATGCTAGAACCGGCCACTGCCACAACGAAAAGCTTCAACCCGTGTCGTAAAAAGCTTCAACTTGCATCACAAAAAGCTTCAACCGGCATCACAGAAATCTTCAACCGTTTATAATAAAGATTCAACCGTACTTGGATTTTGCTGCTGCATCCTCTATCTTTTTTTGCTACGACCAGTGATGCTTTTTGCTACGCCCATTCAACAACGGTGACTAACTAGGTGGCCTCGTGTAGGGAGAATCAATGGCAAGGGGCGGTGGTGGAGCTAGGACCGGAGCTACACCCATCATTGTTGAGAGTTGCAATTGTAGGTACATCAGTGGCACTCGCCGAGGCGGGACAAGAACAAATGACGAGGGTGAGGACCGCCGACGAGACTAGAGCTCAGGACGAGGACAACCACTAATACGTCTTCAACGTATATATAATTTTTTTTATTCCATGCTGGTATATTATCATTCTAGAACACTTTTTGGGTATTTATTTACCAATTTATATTGTTTTTTAGTACTAACCTATTGACCCAGTGCCCATTGACAGTTGTTGTTTTCTCCATGTATTTCACTTTTCAGGTTTACCATACCAAACAAAGTCCAATTGACCTCAAACTTTTTGGAGATTTTTTCTGAATCAAAAGAAGACCAACAAGCATTGGAAGAAGGCTAGGGGCACACGAGGGTCCCATAAGCCAACCCGACGCAGCCTAGGGGGTCATGCCCTCTTGGCTTGTGGCCCCCTTGAGGCCCTCCCGACTCCGTTCTATGGTTTATAAATTCTCAATTAACCTAAAAAACCCGAAAGTAGTCCCAAAACACTTTTTACACCGTCACAAGTCTGTGTTCCGACGGGAGGCCATCTGGAGCTCCGCTCCGGAACCCTACTGGAGGGGGGATCGATCAAGCAGGGCTTCTTCATCAACCTTGTTTCCCTCGTGATGATGTGTAAGTAGTTCACCATAGACCTACGGGGTCATATCTAGTACTTAGATGGCAATCTCTATCTCTCTTGATCTTCAATACAATGATTATTGCATCTTCGCTTTGCGAAAGCACAATTGCTCCCTAATGTGGTTTTGGTAATTAATATCAACATATGTATCATTGAACTAATGACCTTATCCAAGTATATTTCAGAAAAGTTCAAAGATGCATTGGCTCAAGGATTGTGAGGAGAAACCCCTTGATGCAAGAAAAGGAATAGGATTGGCTCAAGCTTCAAGCAAGAGGACTCTACATTTGATATTTGTGAGAAATCACTTTTGAGTCCATAGGAAAGCCAATACTATTGAAAGGGGGTAAGGTATTATGATGAATTGGTTGCTCAAGTGCTTAGATATAGCCACCAAAAATACTCAACATTTCTCTCACAAAATCTTTGTCCAAAGCCTAAACAACAAAATCGGTGCCACCAAGTTTTGCCATTCAGCCCTATCGATTTTCCGAGTGACAGATCCTTTGCCAAACC
Source organism: Hordeum vulgare subsp. vulgare (assembly GCF_904849725.1). Classification (NCBI taxonomy): domain Eukaryota; kingdom Viridiplantae; phylum Streptophyta; class Magnoliopsida; order Poales; family Poaceae; genus Hordeum; species Hordeum vulgare. The sequence goes on from NC_058522.1 coordinate 366,847,044, forward strand.
CTAATCTCTCGGTACCACCAACTTTCATATCGGTGCCACCGAAAGACATTGACCAACTTTCTGTATCTCTAATTCAAGAATCAAAATTTCCGAGTTTGGAATGGGTACCACCGAGATTTGGAAACTGTCCTAGGTCATCGTATCGGTACCACCGAGATTCATATATCGGTCTCACCGATAATTCAAAAGTTGCCGCATTTAGTGCAACTCGGTACCACTGAGATACATTTCGGTGTCGCCGAGTTAGGCAATAATGTTGTAACGGTTGGAATTTGGGAGATGCCTATATATACCCCTCCACCTCCTCTCATTCGCAGAAGAAGCACTGAGAACACACACACACACACACTTGACATGTCCATTTTTCTATGAGAGAGCCACCTACTCATGTGTTGAGATCAAGAGATTCCAATCCATCCATTTGAAATTGGATCTCTATCCTCCCCAAGTTGCTTTCCACCAAATAAATCTCTCCTACCCATTCCAAATCTGTGAGAGAGTGATTGAGTGTTGAGGAGACTATCTTTTCAAGCACAAGAGCAAGGAATTCATTGTTCTACCGCATCTATTGCCTTTTAGAGGGTGGTGCCTCCTAGATTGGTTAGGTGTCGCTTGGGAGCATCCTATTTCGTGTTGTGGAGTTGAACCAAGAAGTTTGTAAGGGCAAGGAGATCGCCTACTTCGTGAAGATCTATCCGACTGAGGCTAGTCCTGTGTGGACGTAAGCCATGGTGGAATAGACAAGGCCACTTCTTCGTGGACCCCTTGTGGGTGGAGCCCTCCGTGGACTCTTGTAATCGTTACCCTCCGTGGGTTGAAGTCTCCACTAATGTGGACGTACGATAGCACCACCTATCGGAACCACGCCAAAAATCGTCGTGTCAACCTTTGCGTTTGATCTGCCTTCCCTACCCTTTACATTACACTTGCATGTCTTTACCTTTCGCTGATATACTCTTAGATATGCATGTGTAGGGTGAAATTGACTAGTCATAATTTCTAAAACTGGCCCACAATAAATTTGGGAAAAGGCTCAGTTTTTAATTGGTCAAGTAGTCTAATCACCCCCCCTCTCTAGACATACTTCGGATCCTACACGTGGTATCACAGCTTTAGTCTCCATTGCATTGGTTTCACAACCTAGGAGAGCATGGCATCTAGTGAGGGAAATTACCATCGTAGAGGTCCATATTTTGATGGTACAAACTTTGCTAGTTGGAAGCATAAGATGAAAATGCATATTATTGGTCATAATCCTCTCGTTTGGGCTATTGTTCGTGTTGGTGTGCAAGGTGATTTGTTCGATGATGGAAGGGAACCGGATCGTGATGCGGCAGCGGAAGATTTGAAGATGTTGCAATACAATGCTCAAGCCCGCGACGTTCTATTCACCTGCTTGCGCCCCGAAGAATTCAACAAAATTAGTCGCCTTGAGAATGCAAAGGAAATTTGGGATACTTTGGTTGATATGCACGAAGGTACTGAATCCGTCAGGGAATCTAAGTTGGATGTGGTACAAATTCAACTTGACAAGTTCAAGTTGAAGGATGATGAAGGAGTCGCTGAGATGTACTCTATGTTGGGGAACGTCGCATGGGAAACAAAAAAATTCCTACGCGCACGAAGACCTATCATGGTGATGTCCATCTACGAGAGGGGATGAGTGATCTACGTACCCTTGTAGATCGTACAGCAGAAGCATTAGAGAACGCGGTTGATGTAGTGGAACGTCCTCACGTCCCTCGATCCGCCCCGCGAACAATCCCGCGATCAGTCCCACGATCTAGTACCGAACGGACGGCACCTCCGCGTTCAGCACACGTACAACTCGACGATGATCTCGGCCTTCTTGATCCAGCAAGAGAGACGGAGAGGTAGAAGAGTTCTCCGGCAGCGTGACGGTGCTCCGGAGGTTGGTGATGACCTTGTCTCAGCAGGGCTCCGCCCGAGCTCCGCAGAAACGCGATCTAGAGGAAAAACTATGGAGGTATGTGGTCGGGCAGCCGTGAGAAAGTCGTCTCAAATCTGCCCTAAAAGCTCCATATATATATAGGAGGAGGGAGGGGGACCTTGCCCTGGGGTCCAAGGGACCCTCAAGGGGTCGGCCGAGCCAAGGGGGGGAGGACTCCCCCCCCCAAACCGAGTTGGACTTGGTTTGGTGGGAGGAGTCCCCCTCCCTTCCCACTTCCTCCCTCTTTTTTTTCTTTTCCTTTGATTTCCTTTTTCTTGGCGCATAGCCCCCCTTGGGGCTGTCCCACCAGCCCACTAAGGGCTGGTGTGTCTCCCCAAAGCCTATGGGCTTCCCCGGGGTGGGTTGCCCCCCCCCCCCCCCCGGTGAAATCCCGGAACCCATTCGTCATTCCCGGTACATTCCCGGTAACTCCGAAAACCTTCCGGTAATCAAATGAGGTCATCCTATATATCATTCTTCGTTTCCGGACCATTCCGGAAACCCTCGTGACGTCCGTGATCTCATCCGGGACTCCGAACAACATTCGGTAACCAACCATATAACTCAAATACGCATAAAACAACGTCGAACCTTAAGTGTGCAGACCCTGCGGGTTCGAGAACTATGTAGACATGACCCGAGAGACTCCTCGGTCAATATCCAATAGCAGGACCTGGATGCCCATATTGGATCCTACATATTCTACGAAGATCTTATCGTTTGAACCTCAGTGCCAAGGATTCGTATAATCCCGTATGTCATTCCCTTTGTCCTTCGGTATGTTACTTGCCCGAGATTCGATCGTCAGTATCCGCATACCTATTTCAATCTCGTTTACCGGCAAGTCTCTTTACTCGTTCCGTAATACAAGATCCCGCAACTTACACTAAGTTACATTGCTTGCAAGGCTTATGTGTGATGTTGTATTACCGAGTGGGCCCCGAGATACCTCTCCGTCATACGGAGTGACAAATCCCAGTCTTGATCCATACTAACTCAACTAACACCTTCGGAGATACCTGTAGAGCATCTTTATAGTCACCCAGTTACATTGCGACGTTTGATACACACAAAGCATTCCTCCGGTGTCAGTGAGTTATATGATCTCATGGTCATAGGAATAAATACTTGACACGCAGAAAACAGTAGCAACAAAATGACACGATCAACATGCTACGTCTATTAGTTTGGGTCTAGTCCATCACGTGATTCTCCCAATGACGTGATCCAGTTATCAAGCAACAACACCTTGTTCATAATCAGAAGACACTGACTATCATCGATCAACTGGCTAGCCAACTAGAGGCATGCTAGGGACGGTGTTTTGTCTATGTATCCACACATGTAAATGAGTCTTCATTCAATACAATTATAGCATGGATAATAAACTATTATCTTGATACAGGAATTATAATAATAACTATACATTTATTATTGCCTCTAGGGCATAATTCCAACAGTCTCCCACTTGCACTAGAGTCAATAATCTAGCCCTCACATCACCATGTGAATTACATTGTAATAAATCTAACACCCATACAGTTCTGGTGTCGATCATGTTTTGGCCGTGGAAGAGGTTTAGTCAGCGGGTCTGCTACATTCAGATCCGTGTGCACCTGGCATATATTTACGTCCTCCTCCTCGACGTAGTCGCGGATGAGGTTGAAGCGTCGTTTGATGTGTCTGGTCTTCTTGTGAAACCTTGGTTCCTTTGCCAGGGCAATGGCACCAGTGTTGTCACAGAACAAGGTTATTGGATCCAGTGCACTTGGCACCACTCCAAGATCCGTCATGAACTGCTTCATCCAGACACCCTCCTTAGCCGCCTCCGAGGCAGCCATGTACTCTGCTTCACATGTAGAATCTGCTACGACGCTTTGCTTGGAACTGCACCAGCTTACTGCACCCCCATTAAGAATAAATACGTATCCGGTCTGCGACTTAGAGTCGTCCGGATCTGTGTCAAAGCTTGCATCGACGTAACCTTTTACGGCGAGCTCTTCGTCACCTCCATACACGAGAAACATCTCCTTAGTCCTTTTCAGGTACTTCAGGATATTCTTGACCGCCGTCCAGTGATCCACTCCTGGATTACTCTGGAACCTACCTGCCATACTTATGGCCAGGCTAACATCCGGTCTAGTGCACAGCATCGCATACATGATAGAACCTATGGCTGAAGCATAGGGGACGGAGCGCATATGCTCTCTATCTTCATCAGTTGCTGGGCACTGAGTCTTACTCAATCTCGTACCTTGTAACACTGGCAAGAACCCTTTCTTGGATTGTTCCATTTTGAACCTCTTCAAAACTTTATCAAGGTATGTGCTTTGTGAAAGTCCTATCAGGCGTTTTGATCTATCCCTATAGATCTTAATGCCTAGAATGTAAGCAGCTTCTCCTAGGTCCTTCATAGAGAAACTTTTATTCAAGTAACCTTTTATGCTCTCCAAAAGCTCTACGTTGTTTCCAATCAGTAATATGTCATCCACATATAATATTAGAAACGCCACAGAGCTCCCACTCACTTTCTTGTAAATACAAGATTCTCCAACCACTTGTATAAACCCAAATGCTTTGATCACCTCATCAAAGCGTTTGTTCCAACTCCGAGATGCTTGCACCAGTCCATAAATGGATCGCTGGAGCTTGCACACTTTGTCAGCATTTTTAGGATCGACAAAACCTTCGGTTTGCATCATATACAACTCTTCCTTAAGGAAACCGTTTAGGAACGCCGTTTTGACATCCATCTGCCAGATTTCATAATCGAAAAATGCAGCTATTGCTAACATGATTCTGACGGACTTAAGCATCGCTACGGGAGAGAAAGTCTCATCGTAGTCAATTCCTGGAACTTGTGAAAAACCCTTTGCCACAAGTCGAGCTTTATAAACGGTCACATTACCGTCAGCGTCCGTCTTCTTCTTAAAGATCCATTTGTTCTGAATAGCCTTGCGGCCTTCAGGCAGTATCTCCAAAGTCCACACTTTGTTCTCATACATGGATCCTATCTCGAATTTCATGGCTTCTAGCCATTTGTTGGAATCTCGCCCCACCATTGCTTCTTCATAATTTGCAGGTTCATTGTTGTCTAACAACATGATTGATAAGACGGGATTACCGTACCACTCTGGAGCAGCACGTGATCTCGTCGACCTGCGTGGTTCAACAGAAACTTGAACTGGAGTTTCATGATCATCATCATTAACTTCCTCCTCAACCGGCGTCGCAATGACAGAGGTTTCCCCTTGCCCTGCGCCACCATCCAGAGGGATGAGAGGTTCGACAACCTCGTCAAGTTCTATCTTCCTCCCACTCAATTCTCTCGAGAGAAACTCCTTCTCGAGAAAAGTTCCGTTCTTAGCAACAAACACTTTGCCCTCGGATTTGAGATAGAAGGTGTACCCAACTGTCTCTTTTGGGTAACCTATGAAGACGCACTTTTCCGCTTTGGGTTCCAGCTTTTCAGGCTGAAGCTTTTTGACATAAGCATCACATCCCCAAACTTTAAGAAACGACAACTTTGGCCTTTTGCCATACCACAGTTCGTATGGTGTCGTCTCAACGGATTTCGATGGTGCCCTATTCAAAGTGAATGCAGCTGTTTCTAATGCATAACCCCAAAATGATAACGGCAAACCAGTAAGAGACATCATAGATCGCACCATTTCTAACAAAGTACGATTACGACGTTCGGACACACCATTACGCTGTGGTGTTCCAGGCGGTGTTAACTGCGAAACAATTCCACGTTGTTTTAAGTGAGTACCAAACTCGAAACTCAGATATTCACCCCCACGATCAGACCGCAGGAACTTGATCTTCTTGTTACGATGATTTTCCACTTCACTCTGAAATTGCTTGAACTTTTCAAATGTTTCAGACTTGTGCTTCATCAAGTAGACATAACCATATCTACTTAAATCGTCAGTGAAGGTGAGAAAGTAACGATATCCGCCGTGTGCCTCCACGCTCATTGGACCACACACATCGGTATGTATGATTTCCAACAAGTCACTTGCACGCTCCATTGTTCCGGAGAACGGAGTTTTAGTCATCTTGCCCATGAGGCATGGTTCGCACGTGTCAAGTGAATCAAAGTCAAGTGACTCCAAAAGTCCATCAGTATGGAGTTTCTTCATGCGCTTTACACCAATATGACCCAAGCGGCAGTGCCACAAAAATATGGCGCTATCATTGTTTACTCTAACTCTTTTGGTCTCAATGTTATGTATATGCGTATCGCTGTCGAGATTCAATATGAACAATCCTCTCACATTCGGTGCATGACCATAAAAGATGTTACTCATAGAAATAGAACAACCATTATTCTCAGACTTAAAAGAGTAACCGTCTCGCAATAAACAAGATCCAAATATAATGTTCATGCTCAACGCAGGCACTAAATAACAATGATTTAAGTTCATCACTAATCCCGATGGTAGTTGAAGTGACACGGTGCCGACGGCGATTGCATCAACCTTGGAACCGTTTCCTACGCGCATCGTCACTTCGTCTTTTGCCAGCCTCCGTCTATTCCGCAGTTCCTGCTTCGAGTTGCAAATGTGAGCAACAGAACCGGTATCGAATACCCAGGCACTACTACGAGAGCTGGTTAAGTACACATCAATAACATGTATATCAAATATACCTGATTTCTCTTTGCCCGCCTTCTTATCTGCCAGATACTTGGGGCAATTGCGCTTCCAGTGACCCATACCCTTGCAATAGAAGCACTCTGTTTCAGGCTTAGGTCCAGCCTTGGGTTTCTTCGGCAGATTGGCAACAGGCTTGCCGCTCTTCTTCGAATTGCCCTTCTTGCCTTTGCCGTTTCTCTTGAAACTAGTGGTCTTGCTCACCATCAACACTTGATGTTCTTTACGGAGTTCAGACTCTGCGACTTTCAGCATCGCAAACAACTCGCCGGGAGACTTGTTCATCCCTTGCATGTTGTAGTTCAACACAAAGCCTTTATAGCTTGGCGGCAGTGATTGAAGGACTCTGTCAGTGATAGCTTCTTGCGGGAGTTCAATCCCCAGTTCAGCTAGACGGTTTGAGTACCCAGACATTTTGAGCACATGTTCACTGACAAACGAGTTTTCCTCCATCTTGCAAGCATAGAGTTTATCGGAGGTCTCATACCTCTCGATCCGGGCGTTCTTCTGAAAGATAAACTTCAACTCCTGGAACATCTCAAATGCTCCATGACGCTCAAAGCGACGTTGAAGTCCCGGTTCTAAGCCATACAAGACTGCACACTGAACTATTGAGTAGTCCTCCTTACGCGCTAACCAAGCGTTCTTAACATCCTGATCAGCCGTAGCGGGTGGTTCATCTCCTAGCGCAGCATTAAGGACATAATCCTTCTTTCCAGCTTGTAAGATTAGCTTAAGATTACGAGCCTAGTCTACAAAGTTGCTTCCATCATCTTTCAACTTAGCTTTCTCTAGGAACGTATTAAAATTGAGGATGACACTTGCGTGAGCCATGATCTACAACACAAATATATTCAAAGTGGACTTAGACTATGTTCAAGATAATTAGAGTTCAACTTAATCAAATTATATGCTAAACTCCCACTCAAAAAGTACATCTCTCTAGTCATTTCAGTGGTTCATGATCCACTTACACTATCACAAGTCCGATCATCACGTGAGTCGAGAGTAGTTTCAGTGGTAAGCATCCCTATGCTAATCATATCAACTATATGATTCATGATCGACCTTTCGGTCTCATGTGTTCCGAGGCCATGTCTGCACATGCTAGGCTCGTCAAGCTTAACCCGAGTGTTCCGCGTGCGCAACTGTTTTGCACCCGTTGTATGTGAACGTTGAGTCTATCACACCCGATCATCACGTGGTGTCTCGAAACAACGAACTGTAGCAACGGTGCACAGTCGGGGAGAACACAATTTCGTCTTGAAATTTTAGTGAGAGATCACCTCATAATGCTACCGTCGTTCTAAGCAAAATAAGGTGCATAAAAGGATTAACATCACATGCAATTCATAAGTGACATGATATGGCCATTATCACGTGCTTCTTGATCTCCATCACCAAAGCACCGGCACGATCTTCTTGTCACCGGCGCCACACCATGATCTCCATCACCATGATCTCCATCAATGTGTAGCCATCGGGGTTGTCGTGCTACTTATGCTATCACTACTAAAGCTACATCCTAGCAAAATAGTAAACGCATCTGCAAGCACATATGTTAGTATAAAGACAACCCTATCGCTCCTGCCGGTTGCCGTACCATCGACGTGCAAGTCGATATTTCTATTACAACATGATCATCTCATACATCCAATATATCACATCACATCATTGGCCATATCACATCACAATCATACCCTGCAAAAACAAGTTAGACGTCCTCTAATTTTGTTGTTGCATGTTTTACGTGGTGACCAAGGGTATCTAGTAGGATCGCATCTTACTTACGCAAACACCACAACGGAGATATATGAGTTGCTATTTAACCTCATCCAAGGACCTCCTCGGTCAAATCCGATTCAACTAAAGTTGGAGAAACCGTCACTTGCCAGTCATCTTTGAGCAAAGGGGGTTACTCGTAACGATGAAACCAGTCTCTCGTAAGCGTACGAGTAATGTCGGTCCAAGCCGCTTCAATCCAACAATACCGCGGAATCAAGAAAAGACTAAGGAGGGCAGCAAAACGCACATCACCGCCCACAAAACCTTTTGTGTTCTACTCGAGAAGACATCTACGCATGAACCTAGCTCTGATACCACTGTTGGGGAACGTCGCATGGGAAACAAAAATTTTCCTACGCGCACGAAGACCTATCATGGTGATGTCCATCTACGAGAGGGGATGAGTGATCTACGTACCCTTGTAGATCGTACAGCAGAAGCGATTAGAGATCGCGGTTGATGTAGTGGAACGTCCTCACGTCCCTCGATCCGCCCCGCGAACAATCCCGCGATCAGTCCCACGATCTAGTACCGAACGGACGGCACCTCCGCGTTCAGCACACGTACAGCTCGACGATGATCTCGGCCTTCTTGATCCAACAAGAGAGACGGAGAGGTAGAAGAGTTCTCCGGCAGCGTGACGGCGCTCCGGAGGTTGGTGATGATCTTGTCTCAGCAGGGCTCCGCCCGAGCTCCGCAGAAACACGATCTAGAGGAAAAACTATGGAGGTATGTGGTCGGGCAGCCGTGAGAAAGTCGTCTCAAATCTGCCCTAAAAGCCCCATATATATAGGAGGAGGGAGGGGGACCTTGCCTTGGGGTCCAAGGGATCCCCAAGGGGTCGGCCGAGCCAGGGGGGAGGACTCTCCTCCCCCAAACCGAGTCCTACTTGGTTTGGTGGGAGGGAGTCCTTCCCCCTTCCCACCTCTCCCTTTTTTTTCTTTCCTTTTGATATTTTCTCTTCCTTGGCGCATAGGATTTGGTGGGCTGTCCCACCAGCCCACTAAGGGCTGGTGTGACCCCCACAAATACCTATGGGCTTCCCCGGAGTGGGTTGCCCCCCTCCGGTGAACCCCCGGAACCCATTCGTCATTCCCGGTACATTCCCGGTAACTCCGAAAAACCTTCCGGTAATCAAATGAGGTCATCCTATATATCAATCTTCGTTTCCGGACCATTCCGGAAACCCTCGCGACGTCCGTGATCTCATCCGGGACTCCGAACAACATTCGGTAACCAACCATATAACTCAAATACGCATAAAACAACGTCGAACCTTAAGTGTGCAGACCCTGCGGGTTCGAGAACTATGTAGACATGACCCGAGAGACTCCTCGGTCAATATCCAATAGCGGGACCTGGATGCCCATATTGGATCCTACATATTCTATGAAGATCTTATCGTTTGAACCTCAGTGCCAAGGATTCGTATAATCCCGTATGTCATTCCCTTTGTCCTTCGGTATGTTACTTGCCCGAGATTCGATCGTCAGTATCCGCATACCTATTTCAATCTCGTTTACCGGCAAGTCTCTTTACTCGTTCCGTAATACAAGATCCCGCAACTTACACTAAGTTACATTGCTTGCAAGGCTTGTGTGTGATGTTGTATTATTGAGTGGGCCCCGAGATACCTCTCCGTCACACGGAGTGACAAATCCCAGTCTTGATCCATACTAACTCAACTAACACCTTCGGAGATACCTGTAGAGCATCTTTATAGTCACCCAGTTACGTTGCGACGTTTGATACACACAAAGCATTCCTCCGGTGTCAGTGAGTTATATGATCTCATGGTCATAGGAATAAATACTTGACACGCAGAAAACAGTAGCAACAAAATGACACGATCAACATGCTACGTCTATTAGTTTGGGTCTAGTCCATCACGTGATTCTCCCAATGACGTGATCCAGTTATCAAGCAACAACACCTTGTTCATAATCAGAAGACACTGACTATCATCGATCAACTGGCTAGCCAACTAGAGGCATGCTAGGGACGGTGTTTTGTCTATGTATCCACACATGTAAATGAGTCTTCATTCAATACAATTATAGCATGGATAATAAACTATTATCTTGATACAGGAATTATAATAATAACTATACATTTATTATTGCCTCTAGGGCATAATTCCAACACTAGTGTATTAAGTCCATAAGAACAGAGTAACGCCTTAAGCAAGATGACATGATGTAGAGGGATAATCTCAAACCAATGATAAAAACCCCATCTTTTTTACCCTTGATGGCAACTACTTGATGTGTGCCTTGCTGCCCCTACTGTCACTGGGAAAGGTCACCACATGGCGGAACCCAAAACCAAGCACTTCTCCCATTGCAAGAATCATAGATCAAGTTGGCCAAACAAAACCCAAGACTCGGAGAGACTTACAAGGATATCAAATCATGCATATAAGAGTCAGCAAAGACTCAAATATATATCATAGATAATCTGATCACAAACCCACAATTCTTCGAATCTCGACAAACACACCGCCAAAGAAGATTACATCGGATAGATCTCCATGAAGATCATGGAGAACTTTGTATTAAAGATCCAAGAGAGAGAAGAAGCCATCTAGCTACTAACTACGGACCCGTAGGTCTGAAGTGAACTACTCATGAGTCATTGGAGGGGCGATGATGATGATGAAGAAGCCCTCCAACTCCAAAGTCCCCTCCGGCAGGGTGCCAGGAAGGGTCTCCAGATGAGATCTCGCGGAAACGGAAGCTTGCGGCGGCGGAAAAGTATTTTTGAGGCTCCCCTGATTTTCTGCGGAATATTTGGGAATTTATAGGCCAAAGATCTAGGTCAGGGGCGACCAGGGAGGCCATAAGCCTGCCCACCGCCGCCTCCCCCCTGGTGGCAGAGTGGGGGCTTGTGGGCTCCCTGGAGCCCACCTGGCTTGGCCCAAAGGCCCCCTGATCTTCTTCCGTCCGGGAAAAAATCATTTCGGGGTTTTTCTTCCCTTTGGACTCCGTTCAAAATCAGATCTGAAAAGAGTCAAAAACACGGAAAAAACAAGAACTGGCACTTGGCACTGAATTAATAAGTTAGTCCCCAAAAAGATATAAAAGGTACATAAAACATCCAAACATGGCAAGATAACAACATGAAACCATAAAAAATTATAGATACGTTTGAGACGTACCAGTTCCGTAGCACATTTCTTGCGCCGTTGGAAGGTATTTTGTTGCAGTAGCAGTGCACTACGGGTACCTCTGAAAGTGTTTGTTGGGTTGGTACGAATCGAGATCGGGATTTGTCACTCCGCGTGACGGAGAGGTATCTCTGGGCCCACTCGGTAGAACATCATCATGAGCTCAGTGTGACTAAGGAATTAGTCACACGATAACGTGCCACAGAACGAGTAAAGAGACTTACCGGTAACGAGGTTGAACAAGGTATAGGTATACCGACGATCCAATCTCGGGCAAGTTCTATACCGACAAACAAAGGGAATTGTATACGGGATTGATTAAATCCTTGACATCGTGGTTCATCCGATGAGATCATCATGGAGCAAGTGGGAGCCACCATGGGTATCCAGACCCCGCTGATGGTTATTGGACGGAGAGGTATCTTGGTCATGTCTGCCTGTCTCCCGAACCCGTAGGGTCTACACACTTAAGGTTCGATGACGCTAGGGTTATAGGGAATTGTTATACTAGGTTACCGAAAGTTGTTCGGAGTCCCGGATGAGACTCCGGACGTCACGAGGAGCTCCGGAATGGTCCGGAGGTAAAGATTGATATGTAGGATGGATGGTTTTGGACACCGGAAATGTTTCGGGCGTCACCGATAGTGTACCGGGACCACCGGAAATGGTCCCGGGGGTCCACCGGGAGGGGCCACCAGCCCCAAGAGGTAGCATGGGGCAAAAGAGGGAGGGCAACCAGCCCAAAGTTGGCTGGTGCGCCTCCCACAAAGAGGCCCAAGGTGCAGGAGGTGGAGAAGGGGGGAAACCCTAGGCGCTGGTGGGCCTAAGGCCCACCTAGGGGTGCACCACCCCCTCCCCTGCCCTGGCCGCGGCACCTCCCATCTGGGGGGATGCCGCACCACCTAGGGTGGGAACCCTAGGGGTGGCACCCCCTCCCCTCCTCCTATATATAGTGGGGGGGTTTGGGGCTGTTTTGCACACGGTTTTCCCTCTCACTCGGCGCAGCCGTGCCCCCCGTCCTTCCTCCTCTCCCACGGTGCTTGGCGAAGCCGTGCCGGGAGACCTCATCTCTCCATCGACACCACGTCGTCGTGCTGCCGGAGATCTTCCCCAACCTCTCCCTCCTCCTTGCTGGATCAAGGTGCGGGAGACGTCACCGGGCTGCACGTGTGTTGAACGCGGAGGTGCCGTGGTTCGGCACTAGATCGGAATCACACCGCAATCTGAATCGCCGCAAGTACGACTCCATCAACCGCGTTCTAGCAACGCTTCCGCTTAGCAATCTTCAAAGGTATGAAGATGCACTCACCCCTCTCTCGTTGCTGGTCTCTCCATAGGAAGATCTGAATATGGCGTAGGAAAATTTTGAATTTATGCTACGTTACCCAACAGTGGTATCAGAGCGAGGTTTTCTATGCGTATATTCTATGCATGAGTAGAACACAAAAGGTTATGGGCGATGATTTGTCAATTGCTTGCCGCTACTAGTCTTATTATTTTCAGGCGGTATTGTGCGATGAAGCGGCCCAGACCGACCTTACACGTACGCTTACGTGATACTGGTTCCACCGACAGACATGCACACCGTGCATAAAGGTGGCTAGCGGGTGTCTGTCTCTCCTACTCTAGTCGGATTGGATTTGATGAAAAGGGTCCTTATGAAGGGTAAATAGCTTTGGCATATCATCGTTGTGGCTGTCACGTAGGTAAGAAAGCGTTCTTGCTAGAAATCTAAATCAGCCACATAAAACTTGCAACAACAATTAGAGGACGTCTAACTTGTTTTTGGAGGGTTTGACATGTGATGTGATATGGCCAAAGTTGTGATGTTGTATGTATTATGTATGAGATGATCATGTTATTGTAATAGGTTTCATGACTTGCATGTCGATGAGTATGACAACCGACATGAGCCATAGGAGTTGTCTTAATTTATTGCATGAGATGCAACGCCATGTGCTTACTACTTTTACTTCATTCCTAACGGTTAGCTATAGTAGTAGTGATAGTAGTAGTTGGCGTGACGACTTCACGGAGACACGATGATGGAGATCATGATGATGGAGATCATGGTGTCACGCCGGTGACAATGATGATCATGCGATGCCTGAAGATGGAGATCGAAAGAGCAAAGATGATAATGGCCATATCGTGTCACTATATGATTGCATTGTGATGCTTATCATGTTTTTCATCTTATTGCTTAGAACGACGGTAGCATAATAAGATGATCCATCTTCAAATTTTTGAGAACGTATTCCCCTAAGTGTTCACCGTTGCGAAGGATCGTTGTCTCGAAGCACCACGTGATGATCGGGTGTGATAGATTCTAACGTTCGCATACAACAGGTGTAAGCCAGATTTACACACGCGAAAAACCTAGGTTGACTCGATGAGCTTAGCATGTACAGACATGACCTCGAATACAAGAGACCGAAAGGTCGAACATGAGTCGTATGGTTGAATACGATCAGCATGAAGTTGCTCACCATGATGACTAGTCCGTCTCACGTGATGATCGGACACGGGTTAGTCAACATGGATCATGTATCACTTAGATCACTGGAGGGATGTCGATTTAAGTGGGAGTTCATACTTAATTTGATTAAATGAACTTAATTGTTATGAACTTAGTCTAAAAGTTGTCTTTATAAATATTGTAGATGGCCAACGTTAACCTCAATTTCAACGCATTCCTAGAGAAAAACAAGCTGAAAGATGATGGTAGCAACTATGCGGACTGGGTTCGCAACTTGAAGCTCATCCTTGAAGCAGCTAAAAAGGCTTATGCCCTTGATGCGCCGCTAGGTGACCCTCCCGCTCCCGCAGCAGCCCAGGACATTCTGAACGTCTGGCAAACGCGGAGTGATGACTACTCTCTGGTTAGGTGTGGCATGTTATACAGTTTGGAAACGGGGCTCCAAAGGCGTTTTGAGCAACACGATGCATATGAGATGTTCCAAGAGCTGAAACTAGTTTTTCAAGCTCATGCCCGTGTCGTGAGATATGAAGTCTCCGACAAGTTCTTTAGTTGTAAGATGGAGGAGAACAGTTCTGTCAGTGAGCACATACTCAAAATGTCTGGGTTACACGGTCGTCTGACTTCACTTGGAGTCGAACTTCCGGATGATGCTATAATTGACAGAATCCTCCAGTATCTCCCACCAAACTACAAAGGTTTTGTGCTGAACTACAACATGCAAGGGATGGAGAAGACCATTCCCGAGTTGTACTCGATGCTCAAGTCTGCAGAAGTAGAAATCAAGAAAGAGCATCAAGTGTTGATGGTCAACAAGACCACCAGTTTCAAGAAGGGCAAGGGTAAGAAGAACTTCAAGAAAGACGGCAAAGCCGTTGCCGCGCCCGATAAGCCAGATGTTGGGAAGAAGAAAAAGAATGGACCCAAGCCTGAGACTGAGTGCTTCTATTGCAAGGGAAAAGGTCACTGGAAGCGGAACTGCCGCAAATACTTAGCGGACAAGAAGGCCGGCAACATTAAAGGTATATGTGATATACATGTTATTGATGTGTACCTTACCAACGCTCGTAGTAGCTCCCGGGTATTTGATACCGGTGTTGTTGCTCACATTTGCAACTCAAAGCAGGAACTGCGGAATAAGCGGAGACTGGCCAAGGACGAGGTGACGATGCGCGTCGGGAATGGCTCCAAGGTCGATGTGATCGCCGTCGGCACGCTACCTATACATCTACTGTCGGGATTAGTTTTAAACCTTAATAATTGTTATTTACTACCAGCTTTGAGCATGAATATTGTATAAGGTCTTGCTTAATGCGAGACGGCTACTCATTTAAGTCAGAGAATAATGGTTGTTCTATTTATATGAGTGATATGTTTTATGGTCATGCTTCGCTGGTGAATGGTTTATTCTTGATGAATCTCGATTGTGATGTTACACATATTCATAGTGTGAATACCAAAAGATGTAAAGTTAATAATGATAGTCCCACATACTTGTGGTACTGCCGCCTTGGTCATGTCGGTGTTAAGCGCATGAAGAAGCTCCATACTGATGGACTATTAGAGTCTCTTGACTTTGAATCATTTGACACATGCGAACCGTGCCTCATGGGCAAGATGACTAAGACTCCATTCTTAGGAATAATGGAGAGAGCGACCGACTTATTGGAAATAATACATACTGATGTGTGTGGTCCAATGAACGTTGAAGCTCGTGGTGGCTATCGTTATGTTCTCACTCTCACCGATGATTTGAGTAGGTATGGGTATATCTACTTGATGAAGCACAAATCTGAGACGTTTGAAAAGTTCAAGGAATTTCAGAGTGAGGTCGAGAATCAACGTGACAGGAAAATTAAGTGTCTACGATCTGATCATGGAGGAGAGTATTTGAGTCACGAGTTTGGCACACACCTAAGGAAGTGTGGAATCGTTTCACAACTGACGCCGCCTCGCACACCGCAACGCAACAGGGTGTCCGAACGTCGTAATCACACCTTATTAGACATGGTACGATCTATGATGTCTCTTACCGACTTAGCGCTATCATTTTGGGGATACACATTAGAAACTGCAGCATTCACTTTAAATAGGGCACCGTATAAATCAGTTGAGACGACACTGTATGAACTATGGTTTGGCAAGAAACCTAAGTTGTCGTTTCTTAAAGTTTGGGGCTGCGATGCTTATGTGAAGAAACTTCAACCAAAAAAGCTCGAACCAAAAGCGGAGAAATGCGTATTCATAGGATACCCTAAGGAAACTATTGGGTATACCTTCTATCTTAGATCCGAAGGTAAAACCTTTGTTGCCAAGAACGGATCCTTTATAGAGAAAGAGTTTCTCTCCAAAGAAGTAAGTGGGAGGAAAGTAGAACTTGATGAGGTAATTACACCCCCTCTTGAACAGGAAAGTAGCGCAGCGCGGGAAATTGTTCCTGTGGCACCTGCACCAACTGAAGAGGAAGTTAATGATAATGATCATGAAGCTTCGGATCAAGTTACTACTGAACCGCGAAGGTCCACAAGGGCACGCTCCACAACAGAGTGGTACGGCAACCCTGTGATGGAAATCATGTTGTTAGACAAGGGTGAACCTTCAAACTATGAAGAAGCAATGGCGGGCCCGGATTCCAACAAATGGCTTGAAGCTATGAAATCCGAGATAGGATCCATGTATGAGAACAAAGTATGGACTTTGGTGGACTTGCCCGATGACCGGCGAGCCATAGAAAATAAATGGATCTTCAAGAAGAAGACTGATGCAAACGGTAATGTAACCGTTTATAAAGCTCGACTTGTCGCAAAGGGTTTTCGAAAAATTAAGGGAATTGACTACGAAGAGACTTTCTGTCCCGTAGCGAAGCTGAAATCAGTCCGAATCATGTTAGCAATTGCCGCCTTTTATGATTATGAAATTTGGCAAATGGACGTCAAAACAGCGTTCCTTAACGGGAACCTTAAGGAAGAGTTGTATATGATGCAACTAGAAGGTTTTGTCGACCCTAAGAGTGCTAACAAAGTGTGCAAGCTCCAGCGCTCCATCTATGGGCTGGTGCAGGCATCTCGGAGTTGGAACATTCGCTTTAATGAGGTGATTAAAGCATTTGGGTTCATACAGGTTTATGGAGAAGCCTGTTTGTACAAGAAAGTGAGTGGGAGCTCTGTAGCTTTCCTCATACTGTATGTGGATGACATATTATTGATGGGGAATAATATAGAGATGTTGGAGAGCATAAAGGCCTATTTGAACAAGAGCTTTTCAATGAAGGACCTTGGAGAAGCTGCATACATATTAGGCATCAAGATCTATAGAGATAGATCGAGACGCCTCATAGGTCTTTCGCAAAGTACATACCTTGACAAGATATTGAAGAAGTTCAATATGGAAAACTCAAAGAAAGGGTTCTTGCCAGTTTTGCAAGTTATGAGATTGAGTAAGACTCAATCACCGACCACGGCAGTAGATAGAGAGAAGATGAGTACTGTCCCCTACGCTTCAGCTGTAGGCTCTCTAATGTATGCCATGCTGTGTACCAGACCTGATATAAACCTTGCCATAAGTTTGGTAGGGAGGTACCAAAGTGATCCCGGTATGGAACACTGGACAACGGTCAAGAATATCCTTAAGTACCTGAAGAGGACTAAGGAGATGTTTCTCATTTATGGAGGTGATGAAGAGCTCGTCGTAAAGGGTTACGTCGACGCTAGCTTCGACATAGATCCGGATGACTCTAAGTCACAGACCAGATACATATATGTTTTGAATGGTGGGGCAGTGAGCTGCTGCAGCAGCAAGCAAGAAGTCGTGGTAGCGTCTACATGTGAAGCGGAGTACATACCTGCTTCAGAAGCGGCTCATGAAGGAATTTGGATGAAGGAGCTCATCACCAACCTTGGAGTGGTTCCAAGTGCGTCGGGTCCAATGACACTCTTCTGTGATAACACTGGGGCCATTGCCATTGCCAAGGAGCCCAGGTTTCACCGGAAGACCAAGCACATCAAACGCTGCTACAACTCCATCCAATACCATGTCTAGAGTGGAGTAATAGATATTTGTAAAGTACACACGGATCTGAATATTGCAGACCCGTTGACTAAACCTCTTCCACGAGCAAAACATGATCAACACCATAATGCTATGGGTGTTCGATACATCACAATGTAACTAGATTATTGACTCTAGTGCAAGTGGGAGACTATTGGAAATATGCCCTAGAGGCAATAATAAAATGGTTATTATCATATTTCCTTGTTCGTGATAATCGTCTATTGTTCATGCTATAATTGTATTAAGAGGAAACAGTAATACATGTGTGAATAAATAGATCGCAATGTGTCCATAGCAAGCCTATAGTTGGCTAGCTCGTTAGTCAATAGATGATCATGGTTTCCTGGTCATGGGATTAGATGTCATTAATAACAGCATCACATCATTTGGAGAATGATGCGATGGACAAGACCCAATCCTAAGCATAGCACTAGATCGTATTGTTCGTATGCTAAAGCTTTTCTAATGTCAAGTGTCTTTTCCTTCGACCGTGAGATTGTGCAACTCCCGGATACCGTAGGAGTGCTTTGGGTGTATCAAACGTCACAACGTAACTGGGTGACTATAAAGGTGCACTACGGGTACCTCTGAAAGTGTGTGTTGGGTTGGTATGAATCGAGATCGGGATTTGTCACTCCGCGTGACGGAGAGGTATCTCTGGGCCCACTCGGTAGAACATCATCATGAGCTCAATGTGACTAAGGAATTAGTCACACGATGACGTGCTACGGAACGAGTAAAGAGACTTACCGGTAACGAGATTGAACAAGGTATAGGTATACCGACGATCGAATCTCGGGCAAGTTCTATACCGACAAACAAAGGGAATTGTATACGGGATTGATTAAATCCTTGACATCGTGGTTCATCCGATGAGATCATCGTGGAGCAAGTGGGAGCCACCATGGGTATCCAGACCCCACTGATGGTTATTGGCCGGAGAGGTGTCTCGGTCATGTCTCCCTGTCTCCCGAACCCGAAGGGTCTACACACTTAAGGTTCGATGACGCTAGGCTTATAGGGAATTGTTATACGAGGTTACCGAAAGTTGTTAGGAGTCCCGGATGAGATCCCGGACGTCACGAGGAGCTCCAGAATGGTCCGGAGGTAAAGATTGATATATAGGATGGATGGTTTTGGACACCGGAAATGTTTCGGGCGTCACCGGTAGTGTACCAGGACCACGGGGACCACCGGAAATGGTCCCGGGGGTCCACCGGGAGGGGCCACCAGCCCCAAGAGGTAGAATGGGCCAAAAGAGGGAGGGCAACCAGCCCAAAGTCGGCTGGTGCGCCTCCCACAAAGAGGCCCAAGGCGCAGGAGGTGGAGAAGGGGGGAAACCCTAGGCGCTGGTGGGCCTAAGGCCCACCTAGGGGTGCGCCACCCCCTCCCCCTACCCTGGCCGCCGCACCTCCCATATGGGGGGGGCTGCCGCACCACCTAGGGTGGGAACCCTAGGGGTGGCACCCCCTCCCCTCCTCCTATATATAGTGGGTGTTTTGGGGCTGTTTTGCACACAGTTTTCCCTCTCCCTCGGCGCAGCCCTGCCCCCCTCCTTCCTCCTCTCCCATGGTGCTTGGTGAAGCCCTGCCGGGAGACCTCGTCTCTCCAACGACACCACGCCGTCGTGCTTCCGGAGATATTCCCCGACCTCTCCCTCCTCCTTGCTGGATCAAGGTGCGGGAGACGTCATCGGGCTGCACGTGTGTTGAACGCGGAGGTGCCGTGGTTCAGCACTAGATCGGAATCACACCCCGATCTGAATCGCCGCGAGTACGACTCCATCAACCGCGTTCTAGCAACGCTTCCGCTTAGCGATCTTCAAAGGTATGAAGATGCACTCACCCCTCTCTCGTTGCTGGTCTCTCCATAGGAAGATCTGAATATGTTGTAGGAAAATTTTGAATTTATGCTACGTTACCCAACACTAGCTCGTGTCCCGCAACTGCAGTATGCCCCAGAGCGCGAGAGCATCCCCCCGTTCCACCTTGACTCCCTCCATGAAACTAGCTAGATTCCAATGCCCCTCTCGGACGTGTGGCGTCCATGCGCAGAGAGCATCCGAAGCTCTCTCGAGCTCCCTCTGCCATTCCCCCTCTTTTTGAAGCAAGTCATGAGCCCCCTTATGCTCTCTCTCCCCCCTCTACCCTTAGAAGCCTCCTGGGCTAGCCACAGCTCGCCCCGTGCCCATCCTCCTCCTCTTGCCACTCGCATTGCAACCTCGGGCCCCTCTCAGATTCGAGGTCCTCCAAGCTTCCCCTCTCCCCTGACCCCCTCTGGCGCCATAGCACCTCCATGTGGAACCCTCGGTCACCTTCATTCCCTCCTGGGGGCACCAAGAGCTCGAGGTCGCAATTCCCGATGGCCACCTCTGCGGTTGTCCGAGGCGCCGCCGCATCAGCCCTTCCCAGCTCACGCACGGCATGGGAACAGGTGCGGCTTGCCTCCCTGAGATCTCTTGTGGTTAGAGCGCTGGGAGCCGTGCCCTGTAACTCCGGCAGCCACCGCCGGCCTCCCCTGCTCTCTCCCGTGGCGGGAGGTTGAAGAAGGCCGCGGGCCCGCATGTCAGCCGGCTGGCAAGGCCGCCAGGTGGGGCCGTGCCACTTAAGTGGCCGCGCCTTGGTGGGATGTCGTCACCCCGCGCAGAAAGTGCATTTCGCGCAAGGCGCCTCCTGCGTGGCCGCGGCTGGCCAAGTCGAGCCAGTGGGCCGGCCCGAAGGCCTATCTGGCACTAGTGGCGCAGGATAACCCCCAGATTCTGAGCTTTCTCATTTTTATTTTCTCACGACTTATAAATTCCATCACAAATTCATACTAACTCCAAATTACTTGATTCAAATTTCTACAGGTTCCTAATTTCAAGATCCATCGACAAATGTGCTTTGCACATTTTTCCAAGAAGATTTTCTGTAGTGTTGTTATTCAAATCCAATCTGGATATTATTAGCCCCACTTTTCAAAAATCCTAGAGGATTCAAACCAACTCCAAATGGAGTGATTCCAAATTCTAGAGTCTTCTAATATTATGCCCTATTTTTGAGGCAGTAGTCAACATTTTTATCTAGCATGCTTCTGTTTCATTAAATAAATAGACCCCTTTTGGCTATTTGTTCCATGTTATAAAACCCCTATTATATTCATACCAACTCCAAATCCAGTGAAACCACTTCCTAAATATTTCTAAAATCATTCACTGTTAAATGGGTGCCTCCACTCATTTTTAACAAAATGATTTCTGTTGGCTTCTTCAATGGTCACCTATTCCTCCTTTCATCCATTCAAAATTCCCTGACGATCCAAATATCCTATATCAAGCTTCAGGTATTTTTCCTTTGACTAGAGAGGTCCAAGAAAAATAAAACTTCTATTTTTAGAACACTTTTATTCTGCTTGCTATGTGGCTTACTGTAGTTGTTTCTCACGATAGTTGACGGGTAGACGGAGTATTCGGAGTTGGAGCGGAAGACCTCGAAGACCCCGAGGACTTACGTGAGCAAGGCAAGCAGCCCTTTGACCATGAATGAGCATATGTTACTTTGCATGTTAAAATAGCAAGTATTCCCGTTGCATATGATCATAAGTGTCGGTAATCATTTGATATGATTTTATCGAAGGCTCCTCCGGAGTATTTTGCATTGATCTTGACTCCACCCCTTTAGGGTCATGCCAATACCATGTTGACAAGTAAAGATAGAAGTAGTGTTATCATGAGCATGATGTTGTCATAAAGCAAGAGTTTATGAAAACCCCGTTGGGTGCCACTAATGCCCGAGGGTGATGATGAGTTAGGTGGTCACTTTTGGTGAAGTGATGTACCCGATATTTGTGTGAGTAAGGTTTCGGAAATGGATTAGATTTATGATGTGTCGACCGTCCCAACCTTACCAGTACGACCACGCTACCCCTTATGGGACGGGGCTATGTTAATTACTCCGGTTGGTGCTAGCAAAGAGCCGCATTACTAGTGGCGAGAGAGATGTGTGGTCACTCTCGTGATGGGGTCGTGCCGGGTAGGACGACTATGCCATTTTATGAGTTCCAGTCACACCATTGGTCCCCGCATGGTTGGTACAGTCCAGAGTTGGTGCTCGTAAGACGTACAACATGTGGGTTGGCTACCAATCGAGTGGACCTCTTTGTCTAGTATCGTCAGGGGAAAGACATTGATCGGGTACTTACCTCGGGTATGTGATATACCACGAGTCCTTGATGACACGGAAGTTTCCCGGATCTCGTGGGTCCAACATACTACCTCTGCAAAGTGTAAACTATTCGAATAGCTGATACGTCTCAAACGTATCTATAATTTTTTATGGTTTCATGTTGTTATCTTGCCATCTTTGGATGTTTTATGTACCTTTTATATCTTTTTGGAACTAACTTATTAATTCAGTGCCAAGTGCCAGTTCCTGTTTTTTCTGTGTTTTTGGCTCTTTTCAAATCTGATTTTGGAACGGAGTCC
The DNA here is from genome assembly GCF_904849725.1 of Hordeum vulgare subsp. vulgare. NCBI lineage: Eukaryota > Viridiplantae > Streptophyta > Magnoliopsida > Poales > Poaceae > Hordeum > Hordeum vulgare. The sequence continues at coordinate 366,869,595 of NC_058522.1, forward strand.
AAACGGAATAAAATCCCCGAAATAAATGTTTCCCGAACGGAAGAAGATCACGGGGCTTGAGGGCCAAGCCAGGAGGGCTACAGGGGGCCCACAAGCCCCCTATCCGCCACCAGGGGCGGCGGATGGTAGGCTTGTGGCCTCCCTGGCGCCCCCCTGACCTAGCTCCTTCGCCTATATATTCCCTAAAATACAGAAAAAACTCAAGGGATCCACAGAAATACTTTTCCGCCGCCGCAAGCTTCCGTTTGCGCAAGATCTCATCTGGAGACCCTTCGCGGTGCCCTGTCGGAGGGGACTTTGGAGTTGGAGGGCTTCTACATCAACATCATCGCCCCTCCAATGACTCGTGAGTAGTTCACTTCAGACCTACGGGTCCGTAGTTAGTAGCTAGATGGCTTCTTCTCTCTCTTGGATCTTCAATACAAAGTTCTCCATGATCTTCATGGAGATCTATCCGATGTAATCCTCTTTGGCGGTGTGTTTGTCGAGATCCGATGAATTGTGGATTTGTGATCAGATTATCTATGATATATATTTGAGTCTTTGCTGATTTCTTATATGCATGATTTGATATCCTTGTAAGTCTCTCCGAGTCTTGGGTTTTGTTTGGCCAACTAGATCTATGATTCTTGCAATGGTAGAAGTGCTTGGTTTTGGGTTCTTACCGTGTGGTGACCTTTCCCAGTGACAGTAGGGGCAGCAAGGCACACATCGTGTAGTTGCCATCAAGGGTAACAAGGTGGGCTTTGTCGTAGATATGAGATTGTCCATCTACATCATGCCATCTTGCTTAAGGCGTTACTCTGTTCTTTTGGACTTAATACACTAGATGCATGCTGGATAGCGGTCGACTTGTGGAGTAATAGTAGTAGATGCGAAAGTATCGGTCTACTTGTTTTGGACGTGATGCCTATAGATATAATCATTGCCATAGATGACGTCACGACTTTGCGCGATTCTATCAATTGCTCGATAGTAATTTATTCACCCACCGTCTACTTGCTTTCATGAGAGAAGCCACTAGTAAACACTACGCCCCCCCCGGGTCTATTCACACCTATCGTTTCCACTTTCGCTTTTACTTTGCTTTGTTACTTTGTTGCTTTCCGTTCTCACTTGGTGAACAATTTATAAGGGATTGACAAGCCCTTCATAGCGTTGGGAGCAAGCTTTTTGTGTTTGTGCACGCACTTGTGATACTCCTTGGCTGGATCGATACCTTGGTGCTCAAAACTGAGGGAAATACTTACCACCGCTGCGCTACATCACCCTTTCCGCTTCGAGGGAACACCAACGCAAGGCTCCAAGGCCGCGGGGAAATCCTTTGCATATTTTCCTAGGAAGTCCCTAAAGGCGTAGCCGTAGCAGAAGGATTCGTGGTGCCGTTGTTGAGGAGAATCAAGACGTCTCCCGTCAGCACGTATTTCTGGCGCCGTTCGAAGGTCTTTTGTTGCAGTAGCAATAGCCGTGTCCACGGTCAATGACAGTTGGGTAATCCTGGTTAAACTACGTCCTGATATTTCCGCATAAACCAAGTGTGCGTGTGTGTGTGTGTGGTGATGAGAAAGGTGTTGCTACGATAGCAATGATATGACCAAGTTCGGTGACTTGGCATATAGGGTGAACCCGGATGGTTCAGCCCTCGACAGATATATTGATATCTTTAACCTGTTCTTCAAGAGTAATTCTTTAACTTGATGCATATTCATGATCATTCCACCCAGGCGAGTTACACTAAAGATGCATGATATTGTTATCCTTCACTTTCGTTGTTCATGTCATGGGCTGTTTGTGAGTACATTCAAAGTACTTATTGGCTTGCCACTGGTTATTTCATTGACCAGGTATGAAAGAACAGGATATGGTGAAGATTAACTCGGTGACGTTCTTGCGAGCTAGGACGCTTCCCAGTCAGAATGCCTGTAGGTTAAGGCTAATGGCATGGGTTCATGCTTTCAACCAATAATTCCGATATTGGTCCAGTTTGGAGTGTTGGCCTATAAGGCCCTATATATGTAAGACTCGACCGAAGTGGTCATTTACTGTATCAAACGGTATGTATGGATTTAAGACTCTTTTATTCGGTATCTGTGTTCGGTGAGCATTGATCTCTGGGATCACTGAGCACGGCGATCTCGACTCGTAAGTCGTGGTCCCCATAGAAGATGACTTGCTATTTGATAAGACTAGTGATAACATTAAAAATGAACTTGATAATAATCATGCTAGTCAAGAGAAGTCGAATGATGATGATAATAAGGAGAATGAACGACTAACTAAAGAATTAAACACTCTTAAGTTAGCTCATGAAACTACTCTAGAAAATCATGGAGATCTTGCAAGAACTCATGAAAAGCTACGCTTCGAGAAGCTAAATTTAGAGCAAGAGCATGATTTTATAAAAGCAATCAGTGATGATATTCGAAAGAAGAGTTCTTCTTATCTAGCCATCTGATTACTCTTGTCTACTTTTGTTCCACAAGTTAAACCCAAGAACACTAGTAACCAGGGCGAGATGGGAATCACCTCCGCCGTCATCGCCGTAGCGACATCTTCACCAAGTTAGGGTAAGATCTCAGCCCCTCTTTGCGCTCCAAATTCCAAATCTTGCTCAAATAGGTTAGCCTATCTTCAGTCCACGATTGCAATGTTTCCATCCAGAAGAAAATGCTTTAGATTAGAGAATGAAGGAAATTTAGGGTTAACTGTGCCCAAAACTGAATCTCGGTGTCACCGAGTGAGGAAAATCGGTCCTACCGATTTTGGTTTTGGGCTACCGAGAATAGTCTCAGTGAAACTGAGTTTCCCTTTCGGTGAAGCCGAATTGGTTGAGAAGTTTATGTTAAGGAGACTGTCAGTCCTAATGGCTCCGAACTTTTTGTCTTGGTGGAACCGATATCGTTTTTTGCAGGGAGTTAAACTTAAATTTCTGAGAGTTCAAACTTGCGTAAACTTCTAAATTTTTGTGATGGTCATCGAGTCTAGCTCTTCTAATTCTCTTCACAAGGTCAGCTTGTTTGCTTGGAGATTGTCAGCATATTAGGAATAGAGGATAGTTAGAATGATTTGAGAGAGCCCAATGCTAAGATGGACTTAGGCACTAGTATTGAGAGGACTGCTTCAAACCCAAGTACACCGAGCTCTCATGATTTGCCAAAGGCAGCTACCGGGTCAAGGAAGAAGCATAATTCTTATGAGGAGGATGCTAATTTTATCCCACAGGAGAGAATTCCCAGAAAAAAAGGAGAGAATTACAGTCAAGAAGACTCAGAAAGGAGCATGCGAGACCAAATTCTATGAGAGTTCAAGAGGCAGCTCAGAAAGGGATGAAGCTCACACTTGAAGGCTCCTCTTTGAGGCAAGCTAAGAAGCTAGGTGAAAGGACATGGATGTCACCTAGAGGGAGGGTGAATAGGCGCTTTAAAATAATTACGGTTTAGTCTTGAAAAATTGCGGAATAAAACTAACGCTTAATTTGTCTAGCACAAAACCTAAAACAACTAGGCTGACCTATGTGCACCAACAACTTATGCTAAGCAAGATAAACAACTAAGTGGTAGCAAGATATATAACAAGAAGCAATATGGCTATCACAAAGTAATGTGCATAAGTAAAGAGCTCGGGTAAGAGATAACCGAGGCACGCGGAGACGGCGATGTATCCCGAAGTTCACACACTTGCAGATGCTTGATAACCCACAAGTATAGGGGATCGCAACTGTTTTCGAGGGTAGAGTATTCAACATAAATTTATTGATTCGACTCAAGGGGAAGCGAAAGAATATTCTCAAGTATTAGAGTTGAGTTGTCAATTCAATCACACCTGAAAGATTTAGTGTCAGCAGCAAAGTATCAGTAGCAAAGTAGTATGATAGCAGTAGTAGCAATAGTAACTAGTAGCAGCAAAGTAACAACAGTAGCAATAGAGTAACAACAAAGTAACATAGCAAGGACGAGTAGTAAAAGACTCGTAGGCATTGGATCGGTGATGGATGAGTATGCCAGATGTGATTAATCATGTAACAGCTATAACACGGATAGATAAGTAACTAGCTCCCGCTCTTCAATCTAATGTAGGCATGTATTTCGTATGTAGTCATGCATGCTTAGGGAAAAGAACTTGCATGACATCTATTGTCCATCCCTCCCGTGGCAGCAGGGTCCTAATGGAAACTACGAGATATTAAGGTTCTCCTTTTAATAAAGAACCAGACCAACACATTAACACTTGGTGAATACATGAACTCCTCATACTATGGTCATCTCCGGGAGTGGTTCCGGCTATTGTCACTCCGGGGTTGCCGGGTCATAACACATAGTAGGTGACTACAACTTGCAAGATAGGACCTAAAACCAACATATATTGGCGACAACATAATAGGTTCAGATCTGAAATCATGGCACTCGGGCCCTAGTGACAAGCATTAAGCATGGCAAAGTAGGAGCAACATCGATCTGAGAACATAGTGGATACTAGGGATCAATCCCCGTCAAAACTAACTCGATTACATGATAGATCTCATCCAACTCATCACCGTCCAGCAAGCCTACGATGAGATTACTCACGAACGGTGAAGAGCATCATCGAATTAGCGATGGAGGAAGGTTGATGATGACGATGGCGACGATTTCCCCTCTCCGGAGCCCAAAACGGACTCCAGATCTACCCTCGAGATGAAGAACAGGAGGTGGCGGCGCCTCCGTATCGTAAAACGCGATGAATCCTTCTCCCTCATTTTTTTCCGGGCGAAACGGAATATATAGAGCTGAGATTGGAGGCGGTGGAGTCTCGTGGGCCCCATAAGCCTGCCAGGCACGACCAGGGGGGGTGGCCGCGCCTCCTGGGCTTCTGGCCCACTGGCTCACCTCCTCCGGTGGATCTTTGCGCAGGTATTTTTCTTTAATTCTAGAAAATTTCTCCGTAAATTTTCAGGTCATTCTAAGAACTTTTATTTCTGCACAAAAACAACACCATGGCAATTGTGTTGGTAACAACGTTAGTCCGGGTTAGTTCCATTCAAATATGGCAAATTAGAGTCCAAAACAAGGGCAAAAGAGTTCGGAAAAGTAGATACGACAGAGATGTATCAACTCCCCCAAGCTTAAAGCCTTGCTCGTCCTCAAGCAATTCAGTTGACAAATTGAAAGAGACAAAACAAAAACTTTGACGAACTCTGTTTGAACTATCATACTACAACACAGTCATCTCAAAATTCATGTGGGAATCCAAGACAAACCATTATAAGTTCCTAGCTAAGTAAGCATGGCATAAGCAACTATGATCTCTAAGTTGTCATTGCAAACATGTTTCTCTCACAACAAATTTGAATCAGGCACGACGAGCTAGTCATATTTACAAAAGCAAAATAGATCGAGTTCATACCAGCTTTTCCAGGCTCAGTCACTTCATCATATATCGTCATTATTGCCTTTTACTTGCACGACCGAATGATGTGAACAATAATAAGAGTGCTCGTGCATTGGACTATGCTGGAATTTGCAAGCAAACATAAAGGAGAAGACAAAGTAATATGGCTCTTTAGCAGATAAACAGATATGCATGCGAGAGCCGCTAAACATTGTAACCATGGTCTTCTACCTTGACCCAAAGAAAAAGAAAACTATTTACACGGGAAAGCTCCCAACAAGCAAAACAAGAAAAAGAAAATAATTTTGGGTTTTCTCAAACTAGACAGACACACGAAAAGAAAACGAGAAAAAGAAAATAAACTAGCATGGATGATACAGTGGCAAAGTGTGAACACCGACGAACAAAGTGAAAGCATAAGCAAGAATATAAAGTCGGTGAGAAACACGTACTCCCCCAAGCTTAGGATTTTGGCCTAAGTTGGTCTACTCCCACGGAGGGAAATAACTAGCTCCGGGGTACTCCGGAGTGGACTGAGGATTCCAGTGCTGTGTGAGCTCCTTTGGCTCCCACTGATAAACTAGCATCTGGTACTCGACTCGTGGCTCGGGCACGGTCACCTGTGGTTGGGCTAGGCCCCAATATGCATAGATGTCCGAGGGCATAATAATGTACCTGCCTGCATGAAGGTTGAACAAAGAAGGAGCAGGCAAAGTAATAGTCTCACGAGTACCCTGACTAAATACCAGGTTATAAATCATCCTTCTGTTTATATCTCTATCAAGAAAGTCATGGAGAACCATGCTATCGTAATCTAGATATCTCTCGGGAAGAAGAATCTCTTCTTCCTCTTCCAGTCTAATAGGTATCTAAAAGTGTCTAGCAAGACGAGTAGCATATATACCTCCATAGACAATGCCTTTAGAACGGTTCGTGTTCAACCGTTGAGCTACTATGGCGCCCAAGCTATAAGTTTTATCGTTATAAAGGGGTTCGCGCAAGACTGCAAGATCTGAGGAACTAAGTGACCCACCTTTCCCACGGCCAAGCAAACATTTTCCCACAAATAATGAGAAGTACCGAAGCACGGGAAAATGAATGCTAGTAGCTCTAGCGCAAGACACTCCTCTCTCCTCTCCTACAACAATTGTATCGATGAAAGCCTCCAAGTCCCGTGGACGAGGTTCATGAATATCCCCAACGTAGGGTAATTTGCAAACATTGCAAAAATCCTCGAGTGACATGCACTGGGGGATATCATAAAGTTTGAACTCAACCATAGGAGGATTCTTCCTCGGATAGAAGTTAAATCTTTGTACGAAGATATTAGTGAGAAGGAGGTATTGCGGACACTTATCTTTAACGAAGGCGGTAAGTGTTGGGGAACGTCGCATGGGAAACAAAAAATTTCCTACGCGCACGAAGACCTATCATGGTGATGTCCATCTACGAGAGGGGATTTCTGATCTATGTACCTTTGTAGATCGCATAGCAGAAGCGTTAGTGAAAGCGGTTGATGTAGTGGAACGTCCTCACGTCCCTCGATCCGCCCCGCGAACCGTCCCACGAACCGTCCCGCGATCCGTCTCACGATCTAGTGTCGAACGGACGGCACCTCCGCGTTCAGCACACGTACAGCTCGACGATGATCTCGGCCTTCTTGATCCAGCAAGAGAGACGGAGAGGTAGATGAGTTCTCCGGCAGCGTGACGGTGCTCCGGAGGTTGGTGGTGATCTGATCTCGGCAGGGCTCTGCCCGAGCTCCGCAGAAACGCGATCTAGAGGAAAAACCGTGGAGGTATGTGGTCGGGCTGCCATGGAAAAGTTGTCTCAAATCAGCCCTAATACCTCTATATATATAGGTGGGAGGGGAGGGGCCTTGCCTTGAGGCTCAAGGAGCCGCAAGGGGGTCGGCCGAGCCAAGGGGGGAAGTCCTCCCCTTCCAAACCGAATCCAACTAGGTTTGGAAGGTGGAGTCCTTCTCTCCTTTCCCACCTCCCTTTTTTTTCTTTCTCTTTGATTTCTTATCCTTTGGCGCATAGGGCCTTCTTGGGCTGTCCCACCAACCCACCAAGGGCTGGTGCGCCACCCCCAAGGCCTATGGGCTTCCCCGGGGTGTGTTGCCCCCCCCGGTGAACACCCGGAACCCATTCGTCATTCCCGGCACATTCCCGGTAACTCCGAAAACCTTCCGGCAATCAAATGAGGTCATCCTATATATCAATCTTCATTTCCGGACCATTTCGGAAACCCTCGTGATGTCCGTGATCTCATCCGGGACTCCGAACAACATTCGGTAACCAACCATATAACTCAAATACGCATAAAACAATGTCGAACCTTAAGTGTGCAGACCCTGCGGGTTCGAGAACTATGCAGACATGACCCGAGTGACTCCTCGGTCAATATCCAATAGCGGGACCTGGATGCCCATATTGGATCCCACATATTCTACGAAGATCTTATCGTTTGAACCTCAATGCCAAGGATTCATATAATCCCGTATGTCATTCCCTTTGTCCTTCGGTATGTTACTTGCCCGAGATTCGATCGTCAGTATCCGCATACCTATTTCAATCTCGTTTACCGGCAAGTCTCTTTACTCGTTCCGTAATACAAGATCCCGCAACTTACACTAAGTCACATTGCTTGCAAGGCTTGTGTGTGATGTTGTATTACCGAGTGGGCCCCGAGATACCTCTCCGTCACACGAAGTGACAAATCCCAGTCTCGATCCATACTAACTCAACGAACACCTTCGGATATACCTGTAGAGCATCTTTATAGTCACCCGGTTACGTTGCGACGTTTGATACACACAAAGCATTTCTCCGGTGTCAGTGAGTTATATGATCTCATGGTCATAGGAACAAATACTTGACACGCAGAAAACAGTAGCAACAAAATGACACGATCAACATGCTACGTCTATTAGTTTGGGTCTAGTCCATCACGTGATGCTCCTAATGACGTGGTCCAGTTATCAAGCAACAACACCTTGTACATAATCAGAAGACCCTGACTATCTTTGATCAACTGGCTAGCCAACTAGAGGCTTGCTAGGGACAGTGTTTTGTCTATGTATCCACACATGTATATAAGTCTTCATTCAATACAATTATAGCATGGATAATAAACGATTATCTTGATACAGGAATTATAATAATAACTATATTTATTATTGCCTCTAGGGCATAATTCCAACAGTCTCCCACTTGCACTAGAGTCAATAATCTAGCCCTCACATCATCATGCGAATTACATTGTAATAAATCTAACACCCATACAGTTCTGGTGTTGATCATGCTTTGTCCGTGGAAGAGGTTTAGTCAGCGGGTCTGCTACATTCAGATCCGTGTGCACTTTGCATATATTTACGTCCTCCCCTTCGACGTAGTCGCGGATGAGGTTGAAGCGTCGCTTGATGTGTCTGGTCTTCTTGTGAAACCGTGGTTCCTTTGCTAAGGCAATGGCACCCGTGTTGTCACAGAACAAGGTTATTGGATTCAGTGCGCTTGGCACCACTCCAAGATCCGTCATGAACTGCTTCATCCAGACACCCTCCTTAGCCGCCTCCGAGGCAGCCATGTACTCCGCTTCACATGTAGAATCTGCTACGACGCTTTGCTTGGAACTGCACCAGCTTACCGCACCCCCATTAAGAATAAATACGTATCCGGTCTGCGACTTAGAGTCGTCCGGATCTGTGTCAAAGCTTGCATCGACGTAACCCTTTACGGCGAGCTCTTCGTCACCTCCATACACGAGAAACATCTCCTTAGTCCTTTTCAGGTACTTCAGGATATTCTTGACTGTCGTCCAGTGATCCACTCCTGGATTACTCTGGAACCTGCCTGCCATACTTATGGCCAGGCTAACGTACGGTCTAGTGCACAACATTGCATGCATGATAGATCCTATGGCTGAAGCATAGGGGACGGTGCTCATATGCTCTCTATCTTTATCAGTTGTTGGGCACTGAGTCTTACTCAATCTCGTACCTTGTAAAACCGGCAAGAACCCTTTCTTGGACTGTTCCATTTTGAACCTCTTCAAAACTTTATCAAGGTATGTACTTTGTGAAAGTCCTATCACGCGTTTCGATCTATCCCTGTAGATCTTAATGCCTAGAATGTAAGCAGCTTCTCCTAGGTCCTTCATAGAGAAACTTTTATTCAAGTAATCCTTTATGCTCTCCAAAAACTCTATGTTGTTTCCAATCAGCAATATGTCATCCACATATAATATTAGAAACGCCACAGAGCTCCCACTCACTTTCTTGTAAATACAAGATTCTCCAACCACTTGTATAAACCCAAATGCTTTGATCACCTCATCAAAACGTTTGTTCCAACTCCGAGATGCTTGCACCAGTCCATAAATGGATCGCTGGAGATTGCATACCTTGTTAGCATTTTTAGGATCGACAAAACTTTCGGGTTGCATCATGTACAACTCTTCCTTAAGGAAACCGTTAAGGAACATCGTTTTGACATCCATCTGCCAGATTTCATAATCGAAAAATGCAGCTATTGCTAACATGATTCTGACGGACTTAAGCATCGCAACGGGTGAGAATGTCTCATCGTAGTCAACTCCTTGAACTTGTGAAAAACCCTTTGCCACAAGTCGAGCTTTATAAACGGTCACATTGTCGTCAGCGTCCGTCTTCTTCTTAAAGATCCATTTGTTCTGAATAGCCTTGCGACCCTCAGGTAGTACTTCCAAAGTCCACACTTTTTTTTCATACATGGATCCTATCTCGGACTTCATGGCCTCCAGCCATTTGTTGGAATCTGGGCCCACCATTGCTTCTTCATAATTTGCAGGTTCATTGTTGTCTAACAACATGATTGACAAAACGGGATTACCGTACCACTCTGGAGTAGCACGTGGTCTCGTCGACCTGCGTGGTTCGACAGGAACTTGAACCGGAGCTTCATGATCATCATCATTAACTTCCTCCTCAACCGGCGTCGCAACGACAGAGGTTTCCCCTTGCCCAGCGCCACCATCTAGAGGGATGAGAGGTTCGACAACCTCATCAAGTTCTATCTTCCTCCCACTCAATTCTCTCGAGAGAAACTCCTTCTCGAGAAAAGCTCCGTTTTTAGCAACAAACACTTTGCCCTCGGATTTGAGATAGAAGGTGTACCCAACTGTCTCTTTTGGGTAACCTATGAAGATGCACTTTTCCGCTTTGGGTTCCAGCTTTTCAGGCTGAAGCTTTTTGACATAAGCATCACATCCCCAAACTTTAAGAAACGACAACTTTGGCCTTTTGCCATACCACAGTTCGTATGGTGTCGTCTCAACGGATTTTGATGGTGCCCTATTTAAAGTGAATGCAGCCGTGTCTAATGCATAACCCCAAAACGATAACGGCAAATCGGTAAGAGACATCATAGATCGCACCATCTCTAATAAAGTACGATTACAACGTTCGGACACACCATTACGGTGTGGTGTTCAAGGTGGTGTCAACTGTGAAACAATTCCACATTGTCTTAAGTGAGCACCAAACTCGAAACTCAGATATTCACCCCCACGATCAGACCGTAGGAACTTGATCTTCTTGTTACGATGATTTTCAACTTCACTCTGAAATTGCTTGAACTTTTCAAATGTTTCAGAGTTGTGCTTCATCAAGTAGACATAACCATATCTACTCAAATCGTCAGTGAAGGTGAGAAAATAACGATATCCGCCGCGTGCCTCTACGCTCATTGGACCGCACACATCGGTATGTATGATTTCCAACAAGTCACTGGCACGCTCCATTGTTCCGGAGAACGGAATTTTAGTCATCTTGCCCATGAGGCATGGTTCGCACGTGTCAAGTGAATCAAAGTCAAGTGACCCAAAAAGTCCATCGGCATGGAGTTTCTTCATGCGCTTTACACCAATATGACCTAAGCGGCAGTGCCACAAAAATATGGCGCTATCATTGTTAACTCTAACTCTTTTGGTCTCAATGTTATGTATATGTGTATCACTATCAAGATTCAATATGAACAATCCTGGTAGACCTTTCCGAAGGTCTATTGGTGCTATCATCGATATGAAGGAAGGGAATATTAGATTTCAATTTCCTTTAAGGAAGGGCATGGAACACTTTACTAGAAAGAAAATAAGATTGCCTTATGAATCCATGATGAGGGCCACTTATGGTTTGAGCACCAAAGACGACGATATGTGATTCTATCGCTTCTATGCCTAGCTAAGGGCGTTAAACAATACCGCTTGTTGGGAGGCAACCCAATGAATTTATATTTTTCTTTCTGTTTTGTTGCGTACACACTTTCATAATTCTGTTGTGATTGTGTTTTTTGTGTTTCTTTTTGTGTTTGAGCGAAGCAAAGCCTTTATGACTAGTCTTGGTAATGGTTGTTTGATCCTGCTGGAAAAAGACATAAACTTTTCCCTCACGAAATGATTTTTCACTTTTATTCAGAAAGAGCTTTTGAGTTGAATCTTTTTTCTGCTGATTTATATGCTTTTTACCCAGGCCGTTGTAATTGTTCAGATTTTTTGAGGTACCAGAAGTATACGAAGTATACAGATTGCTACAGACTGGTCTGTTTTTGACAGATTCTGTTTTGGTTGAGTTGGTTGCTTGTTTTGATGAAACTATGGTTAGTATCGGGGGGTACTAGCCATGGGAAAGTGAGAATACAGTATCCCATCATCAATATAGATGGAATTCAAGTTTGCTACAGTACCAAAAGAAGTGGTAGTTTCTTTTCTTGTACTAATGTCATCACAAGTTTCTGCTTAAGTTTTGTGTTGTGAAGTTTTCAAGTTTTGGGTGATGTTCTCATGGACAAAGAGATAAGGAGTGGAAAGAGCTCAAGCTTGGGGATGCCCAAGGCATACCAAGCCAAATTCAAGGACACCAAAAAGCCTAAGCTTGGGGATGCCCCGGGAAGGCATCCCCTCTTTCATCTTCAATCCATCGGTAACATTACTTGGAGCTATATTTTTATTCACCACGTGATATGTGTTTTGCTTGGAGCGTCTTGTATCTTAGGAGTCTTTTCTTTTTGTTGTGTCACAATCATCCTTGCTGCACACCTTTTTGAGAGAGAGAGACATGCACTCATCGTGATTTTGCTAGAATGCTCATAGTGCTTCACTTATATCTTTTGAGCTAGATACTTTTGCTCTTGTGCTTCACGTATATCCTTAGAGCACGACGGTGCATGGTTTGGTGGTTGGCTTATGCTATGAAAGTAGTCCCAAATGTGATAGGTACCCAAATAGGATACAAAAACCTCCATCTTCATGTGCGTTGAGTAGTAAGAGAAGTTTCGGTTCCTCTCAATTAGTTTTGAGACGTGGATTCGGTAATATTGAGAGTTATGTTAGTAGGGTGTTGTGAATCTAGAGATACTTGTGTTGGAGTTAGTGATTCCCATAGCATGCACGTATGGTGAACCGCTATGTTAGGAAGTCGGAGCATAATTGATCTATTGATTTTCATCCTTTGTGTTGAGGTCGGGATCGCGCGATGGTTTACACCTACCAACCCTTCCCCTCGGAGTATGCGTTTAGCACTTTGTTTTGATTACTAATAAAAACTTTCGCAATGAGTATGTGAGTTCTTCATGACTAATGTGAGCCCATGGTATAGATGCACTTTCACCTTCCACCATTGCTAGCCTCTCTAGTGCCCGCAATTCTCGTCGGTGCACAAACCCACCAAATTACTTCCTCAAAACAGCCACCATACCTACCTACTATGGCATTTTCATAGCCATTCCGAGATATATTGCCATGCAACTCCCACCGTTCCGTCTCATGACTTGTGCCGTCACTCTCATATTGCCATTGCATGATCGTAAGATAGCTAGCGAGATGTTTCAACGTCATACGCCATGCTAGATCGTTGCACATCCCGGTACACTGCCGGAGGCATTTCCTATGGAGTCATCATCATTGTGATCTTTGAGCTGTGAGTAAATAAAAGTGTGATGATCATCATTATTAGAGCATTGTACCATGTGAGGAAATAAAAAAAAGGCCAAAGAGCCCCAAAAAAAGATAAAATAAGAGAAAAGAAGAAAAAAAAGAGGCCTAAGAGCCCAAATAAAAAAAGAGAGAAAAAGAGAGAAGGGACAATGCTACTATCTTTTTCCACACTTGTGCTTCATGTTAGCACCATGTTCTTCATGATTGAGAGCTTCTTTCTTTGTCACTACCATATGCTAGTGGGAATCTTCATTTTATAACTTGGCTTGTATATTCCAATGATGGGCTTTCTCAAAATTGCCCTAGGTCTTCGTGAGCAAGCAAGTTGGATGCACACCCACTAGTTTTCCTCTTGAGCTTTCACATACTTATAGCTCTAGTGCATCTCTTGTATGGCAATCCCTACTCATTCACATTGATATATATTAATGGGCATCTTCATAGCCTATTGATACGCCGAGTCGGTGTGACCATCTCCTCCTTTTTGTCTCACAACCACCACCACACTCTATTCCACCTATAGTGCTATATCCATGGCTCACGCTCATGTATTGCGTGATAGTTATAAAAGGTTTGAGAAAGTAAGAGTGCGAAAACAATTACTTGGTCAATTCCGGGGTTGTGCCAAACTATATGATTTTGTAGGGATAACTTTCTTTGGCCTTCTTATTTTGAAAGTTCATGATTACTTTGCTAGCTTACTTGAAGTATTACTGTTTTCACGTCAATAGCAAACTATTGTTTTGAATCTTACGGATCTGAACATTCATGCCACGTGAAAGAAGTTGCAAAGGACAGCTATGCTAGGTAGCATTCCACATCAAAAATTCATTCTTTATCACTTCCCTACTCGAGGACGAGCAGGAGTTAAGCTTGGGCATGCTTGATACGTCTCCAACGTATCTATAATTTTTTATGGTTTCATGCTATTATCTTGTCAAACGTTGGATGTTTTGCATGCTTTTTATTTATTTTCTGGGACTAACTTATTAACTCAGTGCCAAGTGCCAGTTCCTGTTTTTTCCATGTTTTTGACCCCTTTGAGAGGAGATTTTGAAACGGAGTCCAAATGGAAGAAAATCCTCGAAAAGATTTTTTTTTGGAACGGAAGAAGATCGGAGAGCTTGGGAGCCAAGCCAGAGGATCTCGAGGGGCCCCACAAGCCACCACCCCGCGGCCAGGGGGCGCGCCATCCAGGCTTGTGGCCCCCTGGAGGTCCCCTGACCTAGATCTTTCGCCTATATAATCCCATAAATTCCAGAAAAAATCAAGAGATCATCGCAATCGCTTTTCCGCCGCCGCAAGCTTCTGTATCCGCAAGATCCCATCTGGGGCACATCCTGGTGCCCTGCTGGAGGGGGATTCGGACACGGAGGGCTTCTTCAGCAACACCATGACCTCTCCGATGATGCGTGAGTAGTTCACCATAGACCTACATGTCCATAGCTAGTAACTAGATGGCTTCTTCTCTCTCTTGGATCTTCAATACAAAGTTCTCCATGATCTTCATGGAGATCTATCTGATGTAATCTTCTTTTGCGGTGTGTTTGTCGAGATCCGATGAATTGTGGATTTATGATCAGATTATCTATGAATCTTATTTGAGTTTCTTCTGATCTCTCTTATGCATGATTTCATATCCTTGTAATTCTCTTCGAGTTGTGGGTTTTGTCTGCCCAACTAGATCTATGATTCTTGCAATGGGAGAAGTGCTTGGTTTTGGGTTCATATCGTGCGGTGACCTCACCCAGTGACAGAAGGGGTAGCGAGGCACGCATCGTGTTGTTGCCATCACGGGTAAAAAGATGGGTTTTTCATCATTGGTTTGAGATTATCCCTCTACATCATGTCATCTTGCTTAAAGTGTTACTCTGTTCATCATGAACTCAATACACTAGATGCATGCTGGATAGCGGTCGATGTGTGGAGTAATAGTAGTAGATGTAGAAAGTATCGGTCTACTTGTCTCGGACGTGATGCCTATATGCATGATCATTGCCTTAGGTATCATCATGACTTTGCACGGTTCTATCAATTGCTCGACAGTAATTTGTTCACCCACCGTAATACTTGCTATTTTGAGAGAAACCTCTAGTGAACACTATGGCCCCCAGGGTCTACTCCACACCATATTTTCAGCCTTACACTTTTTACTTTGTTGCACTTTCCGCCTTCATATCTCACTTTGCAAACAATCTTGAAGGGATTGACAACCCCTTTGAAGCGTTGGGTGCAGCTTGTTTGTGTTTGCGCAGGTACTCTGGACTTGACGAGACCCTCCTTCTGGATCGATACCTTGGTTCTCACACATGTATTTGAGTTTTGAATCAATAAAATTCTAGCATGGATAATAAATGATTATCATGAACAAGGAAATATAATAATAACCAATTTATTATTGCCTCTAGGGCATATTTCCAACACGATCGGGGGCGTAGTCTCAAGGATTGCACTACACGAATGTTGCATCGCAAGATTTTGTCTGTGGAGCCATCCTCAAGAATACAACGCACAATATGATATGTCCAGTCTTGACATGGATAAGGAATTTTTTTATCCAACACCGCATGGAAGAACGACAAACTATCAAGTAAATGAAGACAAGATTCTATGTTAGCATGGAGGAAAGTTAGTATTGATGCAGTCATCGGTACTGACAAACCAATGAACACTTATTGAAAGTGTATCAACGAGTAATTCGATGCATGCAACATTAGTGGCAACGCTCAATCGGCTGCTTCGGTCTGCCATCAACGGTCAACAATATCATCAGATTGTGAAAAGTGGATGGGGTGCTTGTCACAAGCTAGGGGCATCAACACATGTGGTACAAAATGATGGACACAATGAGAATGTTTGCTCAAAATGATCAATTATCTTGTAACTTGTATTGGTTGCTAACTTGTTTTGTCATATGTATTGGTGGTTATCTTGTTTTGTCAATTGTGATATCCACAACAAAATTGCTCAAGCTTTGTTCAAAAGAAGAGGAGAAGGGAAAATGGGAAGAAAGACGAACCATTCACCCTGCATCATTGTTGGAAGGAACTTTAAAATGAGGAGAAATGGAAGAACTGAGAGGCATATGAAGTTCCTACTAGAAAGAACTTCAAGAGCTTGGTTGAAAATGCAACAATATTTGGTGATGATGATGACGCATCAAGTGGCAAAGAAGGAAAACAAAGCTTCACTTCCAACTCGGTTGCTCATACGAGAAGGCACGATGAAAGAAGGAACGACAAAAAAGGTCATGAAGGCCAAAGACAATGTTATGAAGGACTCATTAGACGCCATCATGAATGCAATACAAGAGATGGTCAAATAAAAAAACTATGAAGATCAAATAAATGAAGGAGAGGGCGACAACTAAGGAGCAGAAGGTGGCAACCAAGGAGAGGATGGTTGGAGTCGAGGAGAGGTTCACGACGACCAAGGAGCTAGAGGCTGGAGCATGTGGCCAAGGAGAGGAAGGTGCAGGAGAAAAATGTGGCCATGAAAGAAAGAAATCCAAGCATTAGAACAAGAGCAAAAGTGAATGTTCATGCACACAAGTGGTCTTTATGAGAAGCAAAAAACATATCGAGGAGAGAAGAATAGGGTTGAATGTTCCCTCCCATTTCCTATAGATCGAGAGGCTTGAACCTTTGAGGGCACAACATGATATGGTTGTTCATTGATGGATAGGCAAGGTCTAGATTATCTTGTGGAGGATAGCGAGGAAGTCATAGTGTTATCACATATAAACTAGTCATTGCTTAGTCCGACTTTAACAATGACATACACTACTGGAATCAGAGAATTTGCCATCTACTGCTTCTTTGCCGTCTGCTCGCTGATGGCAAAGACACTCTTTGCCATCAGCTACCCAAAACCTGATGGCAAAGAGCAGGATGATGGCAAACATCATATTTACCATCTGCTGCTTCTTTGCCGTCTGCCAGCTGACGGCAAAACACATGCACGCAGACGGCAAAGAACCCACTCCACACCGCCCTCTAACCCATAACGGTCCACCTCTTTGTCGTCAGCCTGTTACCACTTTGTCGTCGGGGGCAGACGGCAAAGAGGCAACTAGACCTAACGTCGTCAACCCCCACCGCACCCCCTCTCTCTCCCCCATAACGGCTCACCAGAGCCCCCAACTCTCTCCCTATGCCGCCGCCGGAGCTCATCCTCCCTCCTCCCTCCTCCCTGCGACCCGCCGCCGGAGCTCGCCCCTCCTCCTCCCTGCGACCCCCTCCTCCACCATTGTGCCCCTGCTCCACCACCGCCCCCTCCTCTCCGTGCCCTGCTCCACCATCGCCCCCTCTTCCCTGCGACCCCCTGCTCCACCACCGCCCCCTCCTCTCCGTGCCCCTGGTCCACCTTGCCGCCGAAATTCCCCTCGAGCTCCACCTCGTCGCTGACGTCTCCCCTAGCCCCTTGTAAGTCCTCCGGACCTCCTTTCCTCTCTTTGCCTCTTTGCTAAGGGTAATTTAGTTAAGTTAAGTTACTTAGGTTAATTTAGTTAGGTTATTGTTATTAGGTTCTTGTTGCTATTAGGTTCTTACTTTAAGTTGTTTAAGTTAATTTAGTTAAGTTACTTAGGTTAATTTACTTAGGTTAATTTTTATTAGGTTCTTAGGTTAAGTTACTTAGGTTAATTTTTATTAGGTTGCAAATTTTTCTTCAAGTTTCATATAGGCTATTTAAAGAAAAAAACAGAATTGATTAACACTAGTTCCAAATATTGCGAAGAAAAAAGACTCTTGCATTTTGCTTCAAGTTCTATATTGTTCTTCCTATTATATGAAAATTTGAAGTGGACATGTCATATGTGGACATGTGATTTGGACAGGTGATATTTGGAATTGGGAGATGTCATGTCGAAATTTCCCGTGAAAGGAGAAGAAGAGGAGAGGAGGAGAAAAGGAGAGGAGGAGGAGGAGGAGAAGAGGAGAGGAGGAGGAGGAGGAGAAGAAGAAAAAGAAAAATACCTTTTCCTTCTTCTCCTCCTTGTTCTCCTCCTCCTCCTTCTCCTTCTTCTTGATTTCTCCTTTTTCTTCTCCTCCTCCTCTTTCTTCTCCTCTTTATTATTCTCCTTACCTTATTTTCCCCAAAAATGAGATAATTATCCCATTTAGCTATAAAATGACATAATTAGCATATTTATGTTGATCGGCTGGATTTACATGTGACAGTTGTCTCTTTGCTGTGAGGTCTGTTGTGCGAAGACCTCCCCGTGTGTTGTACTAGCTCCGCCCGTGCATTCGTGGGTCAGTACACATGTCATCTCCTCCTCGCCCCTTCATTTACTGTGGGTCAGTTTCCGGATGAAACTTCCTAGATTTAGGTAATTAAATTAATTTATCAGTATGCATGACCAGTATGCGTCTCCCGTCCGAAAGGGCGACATCTATAAATATGCATGTCTTTGCATATTTATAACCACCATCCTTTCGAATTGTCCAACATTATCCATGGACAGCCCGAGTATGTGTAGATTGGGTTCGTTTTCCCGTATGCTGTGCTCTGGATCCGATGCGGAATTTCGTCAGTGCCTCCCTGTTGTTCTTCGGATGCACATCCTCTCTGTTTATTGCGGAGACGTGTATCAGGAGAACAGCGGGGAGGTGCTGCCGAAATTTTGCATTGGATCCAGAGCAGAGCATGGGAAAACGAACCCAATCTACACATACTCGGGTGGGATTAGGACCTATCTTTACCTATTAGCGTGTAGGTTGCCTGGACGTAATAAAAATGGCGAACCTGATTAACCGATGAATATAAATGCTAAATTATATATAAATATATTTCTTCTGTCTTTAGTAGCTAGGCAAGATGAGTGATCGTGCGTGGATGTATACCGGTCACCCTAGTCAGAAAGAGATGACGAAAGAATGGTTTGTAAAAACAAAGGAATTTGTGAAAGACACATTCGCAAATGGCCAGGAAAGAAACTATTGCCCCTGTCCTGGATGCGACAACTATAAAAAGACGACAGAGGCTGTAATGATTAAACACCTGCAGAGGAGGGGTTTTAAGCCTAATTATACGGTGTGGACATTTCATGGTGAGTCTATACAACGCACAAGAGCTGAGGTGGTCCGTCGTCGCACGGACGAGCATGGTACCGGGATCGAAGACATGGTGCAAGACTTTGATGATGCTCGGGATTCGGAAGATGAGATGGAGGAATCTACAAAGGCCTTTTATGAAATGTTGGAGTCTTCAAAATGTCCTCTCCATGAGCACACTGAGCTCTATCAGCTGGATGAAATTGCACAAGTAATGGCTCTGAAGGCTCAGTTCAACTTGGGAAGAGAATGCTACGACGTGATGATGACACTATTTGGACGCTTCCTACCCAAAGGCCATGTCATGCCTGCAAACCTGTACCAGTCGTACAAAATACTTCGTGTACTTAAGATGCCCTATGAGAAGATAGATGCATGTGAGAAAGGATGTGTCTTATTCAGGAAGGAGTATGCACACTTGGACTATTGTCCCAATTGCGAGTCTTGCAGGTATCTTGTGGTAGACAACAGTATGGGTGAGAAGAGGCAGACCAAAATCGAAGTTAGTGTTCTTCGGTATATGCCAATCATACCAAGACTTCAACGTATTTTCATGGTCGAAGAGACAACCACACAGATGACATGGCACAAATTGGGCAAAAGAACCGAACTAGATGCGGATGGGAATAAGATGATGGTACACACATCAGATGGGGAAGCGTGGAAACATTTCGATGGATTGCATCAGGATAAAGCGGCAGATCCAAGGAATCCTCGAGTCTACACCGCCACGGATGGTTTTAATCCCTTCGACATGACGGCAACCCAATACAGTTGTTGGCCTGTATTTGTCATTCCACTCAATCTCCCCCCCCCCCCCCGCGGGCAGATTATGCAAAGAAAGAACATATTTATGACGTTGATAATTCCAGGGCCCAATTATCCGGGGAAGAATATGAATGTGTACCTGCAACCGCTTAAGGATCAATTGGAAGAAGCTTGGGATAATGGGGTCAAGACATACGATGCCACTAGAAAAGAAAACTTCAAAATGCATGTGTGGTACATGTACTCTATGCATGACTTGCCAGCGTATGCGCTATTCTCTGGATGGTGTGTGCATGGAAGGTTCCCGTGCCCCCAATGCAAGGCAGCTCTTCAGTTTCATTGGTTGCAGGAGGGTCGGAAGTATTCTTGCTTTGACTTGCATAGACAGTTCCTGGATCCTAACCATCAGTTCAGAAAAGACAAGAAGAACTTTACCAAAGGTAAAGTTGTCAAAAACTTGGCACCACGTGCATTCACAGGCCAACGGATCCTGGATCAATTAAACGCCCTCGAGCCTGATCAAGCGTCCAGGGTATTTCAAGGGGTATAATTCAAAACACGCCTGGACTCACAAGCCATGCTTCTGGGATCTGTCTTACTTCAAAGACCTCCTTCTTCCACACAATATCGACATGATGCACACTGAAAAGAATATCGGAGAGGCAATTTTTGGTACATTGTTCGACATAGATGGGAAGACAAAGGATAATATTAAGGCTAGAGTCGATCAAGAGACACTATGTCATAGACCGTTACAAAACATGCGAGAAGGCAAAGGAAAGCAGAAGTGGTCGAAGCCAAAGGCGTGGTTCAATCTAGGAAGGCCAGTTATGAGGGAAATTATCTTGTGGGTCAAAATGCACTTGATGTTCCCCGATGGGTATGCAACGAATCTAAAGAGGGGAGCGAGTCTTGAAAAAATAAAATCTTTGGTCTCAAGAGTCATGATTGGCACATATGGCTAGAGCGGGTAATGCCGGTGATGTTACGTGGCTTTATTCCTGAGGATGAATGGCTAGTACTGGCGGAGCTGAGCTATTTCTTCCGTGTTCTTTGTGCGAAAGAATTGTCGCCTGGCGTGGTAGAAGACATGGAGGAGTTTGCACCGGAGTTGTTGTGCAAGTTAGAAAAGATCTTTCCACCGGGCTTCTTTAATCCAATGCAGCATTTGATTTTACATCTACCGATCGAGGCAAGATTGGGTGGGCCCGTGCAAGATCGTTGGTGCTATGCAACTGAGAGGATGCAGAATACCCTTCGAGCTAAATGTAAAAATAAGCGTAGAATTGAAGCATCGATGGCTGAGGCATTCATTATTGAGGAGGTGGCAAACTTTGTGACAGCACACTACGAAGCCAAAAATCATCATTTGCATAATCCGAAGCCTCGGCACAATGATGTAGACCCTAAAAAAGGTGGGTCCAACCTCAGCCTATTCAAAGGGAAGCTCGCACCAGCCGGTGCTTCGAAACCAATAACGTTGTATGTCGAAGAATGGCGGAACATTTCGTTGTATATCTTCAACAACCTAACAGAAGTGTGGCCGTACATCGAGTGAGTTCTCGGCACATTTTCCCGTAACTTCTAATTCATTTGAGCTGCTCTTATTAACGGATATTTCAAACAGTCGTTACGTCACCAAATTCTCGGATGGAGCGGTGATCGAAAATGATTCCGTCGAAGAGTATGAGCTTCTGTCAAAGACAGGAGGCGGCTATCCCGGTTTCATCTCTTGGTTCAAACAAACGGTAATTATCAATAATGGACCATTTCATTTCTTGGTCTAACTTGCGGCTAATGCAACAATCGTTTCATATTAAACTTGTAGGCTAATTTAGAGTCTATGGACGCCGAATTGAGACAAGTCGCTAATGGTTTTGACTATAAGGTCCGTTCATTTGAGAAATACAACATCAACGGGTATCTCTTTCGTACCTTTGGCAAAGAGCTATCTATGCCCGACCGGAAATCTACAAATTGTGGTGTCTCTGCTATCGGCGAAGGTGTTATCAAGTATTATGGAAGAGTTGAAGCAATATATGAACTTCAATTCTATGGTGAAAACCCACCGAACGTCGTAGTCTTCAAATGTTATTGGTTCCAGCCGAAGAAGACTAGAAGGACTCATGAACATATAGGACTAGTCGAAATCAATCCAAACACCCATTTAGATGTTCTCGATGTCTATATTACGGCTCAACAGGCGACCCAAGTTTTCTATCTACCGTGGGCATGCCAAACGGATAAGAATCTGGAAGGTTGGTATGTTGTTTATGAAGTGCCGCCACATGTCAGACCACCTCTTCCAAATGAACAGGATTATGAACCTCACATTAACCCAAACACATATGATGGAGAATTCTTCCAAGAAACACGTCTTTCCAAGAAACGTTTCAAGAACCGCCGTGCTTCACCCAATAACATGGAAGTAGACAACGATAATGAATCCGACTCCAGCCCTGAGCCGGAACCAGAAGACCTGGAACTCGTAGAGGTTACTGATGCGGATGACCTGTCAATGCTTCAACGATTAAAGGAAGGCCTTTCACAACTTCACGCCGTTGAACCCGACGAGCACGTCATTCATGAAGACATGCGTGATAGTGATGATGATGATGATGATTAGTTTGTAAGATTCACAACTTAAATTATATATATTTTAATCTTTATTATTCATGTACATATTATTATTCATGTCAGTTATTCATTTTTTTTATGTTGTACTAATTTCTTTTAATCTTTATCATGGCAGGTCACCAGGTGTGGAAAGATGGTGGGCGCTGGTCCAGATCGCTCGACGGGTTCTTCCCAGGCACCCCGCACGAGAGGTGGTACTTCCCTTCCACCCCTATCTCTCCGTAGAGCTTTGACAGACGGTCTGTCGACACCACCCGTGGGTTCTTCTTCGTCGGCGGCATTTCCCACTAGGAGAGGTGTTGGTCGGGTAGGGAATAAGGGGAAGGGTACACGGAGAGGTGGTGGCCGCGGAAGATCCAGGAGGACTGTTGAGTCATCCTCGCCACCACCACCAGCTCATTTACCCGAGCATAGGACTACTATGGTCGACCCGTTTGCGGAGGAGGCTACGGGGACTCCGTTCCAGGAGCCTCGTGTTGACGGGCATTCGTCCCATGAGACTCCGGTCCAGGAGCAGCCTCGGGTTGAGGTGCATTCGGCCCACGAGACTACGGTTTCGGAGGCTTCACCCGACGTGGAGAGGTCCGGATGGGAGACCTGGCCGGATCGTATCGAGTTGCCGGATTGGACCGAGGGTCCGGGTGGCTCAGGGGGCGGGGATGAGCTTACGGATAGTGAGGGCGATGTGCAGGTGGACGGGGCCACCGTGTACAAGTGTGGTAGTACACGTCTCCCGGTCGCGTCGGCTACCCGCGAGCAGAGGCCGGTGATTAAACCTGAAGGAGATAGGTAAGTACATTTACTCTTTTTTTAGCTTTTGCCTTCAAGTTTGTTCAAATATCTAATGCGTTGACCTTATCATACTGCAGGGGATGGGTACACCCTCTTGGAGTCCGCAGGCCGAACTCCGTCCTTGGTGTGCTTTGCCGGACAAATTTCCCGGGGTTTGTCACGTTGCCTGGTGAGGGTCAGATTCCTACACTAGGATTTTCCTCGGAGCACTACCAGGCCGCGCAGGCCCCGCTGGAGGAGATTATAGATGGTGTCTTGTGCCACACGAGGGCCGAGATGGTGATCAAGAGCTTTTGGGTAAATTATCCTTTTACAGAATCTAAAATTAACAATATAGCTAATTATTGTACTAATCGGTGTTTTCACGTTTGATTCCAGACCTTCTATAGTGTGAGGATGGATATGAGGAGGAGGCGGCCAGGGTTCTCGAGGCCGAGTGTAGGCGGTCACTACAGAACTTGCACCACGAGGCTCGGCCGCAGGCTATTCGAGATTACTACGCCACGCGTGGTATTAAGAAGCAGAAGAAGGATTGCCGCGGAAAGTTTCTGAAGAAGGAGCAATACATGAAGGTAATTACCTATTCTTAAGTCCTTCTACGTAGTTTTCTTGATTTCGTTCATAGGCGTAGCGTTGAAAATTCTTTCTAATAACTTACACGTGCCCCCGAGATGGTGTGCGGATAAGATGGATTGTTGGGAGGCGTTGGTTGATGAGTGGTGCACAGGCAGCTGGCGAGCCGTCCACGAGAATGCGAAGGATCGGCGTAGCCAAATGGTTGGTGTGCCACACCATCAAGGCAGCGCCAACTTACTTCAGTTCGGACGAAACTGGGTATGTGATTTACTTCATGATTCATGCCATTCATTCTTGATGCTAATATTTTGTTCCTCTCTTTTAGGCGCATCACAATAAGACAGAGATGCCACACTTGTACGACCTTTATGGCATGGCCCATACTGCCTTGTACAAGAAGGCGAAGGCATTCTCTGAGTCTGACCTGGATGATCCCAATAACTTCACCAACATATCATCCCACCAGAAGCTCGTGGCATACAGGGGCGCGGGGAAGGCTACGAAAGGGGATTACTTTAACCCTAGCCAGGAACCTTTGGATCCACAGCTGGTGATGATATATGGTGGCGGGAGGCCCCATGGCTCGACAGCCATAGGAGATGGGATAATACGTTGTCCACTCACTCTCCCGGAGATCAAGGCGCGCCAGTCGAGCAGCTGTCCTGAGATAATGTGTCGTCCACGGCGAGTCGATCTTGCCATCGAGGTTAGTTGTACGGACTAAGAACACTTTCATCCATTTCATTATGTGTGTCACCATAGATCATTACTGTGGTAACGAGGAATGGTGTTTCAGGCTGCTCTTCAGAAAGAGAGATTGGCAAACCAGGCTGCTCTTGAGAAAGAGAGATTGGCAAGCCATACTGCTCTTGAGGCTGCTCTTGAGGCTCCTCTTGAGAAAGAGAGATTGGCAAGTCAGGTTGCTCTTGATGAGAGGGACGAGACCACGACACGATTGATTGAGGAGGATAGGTCCCGGAATGAGGCGGGTCAACGGGCCCTATACGAGCTTTTTGTGGTAAGTTTTTTTTTCACATTAGCCAAATCATGTGTGTAATGTTTGTTTCATTACTAACTAATACGACCCACTCTTCAGGGTCTGTGCGTGAAGAGCGGTCAAGTCCCTCCGCCGATGTCCGTCTTCTCTTCGATTGGCACGGTGGGTTTCATTATAAACTAGTATTAATAATTGAGTGTCATCATGCTAACTGAGACATTACAAAATATTTATTCTGTAGAATAACTCCCGAGCGGCGTCGCACAACCCTTCTCTAGGTGTTTCTCCTCCTTGGTGACCACTACGGTAAGTTTCCCTTCTCCTCTTTCATATTCTCCTTGCCTTGATTTCCCCACCAATAACATAGTTAGCCCATTTAGCTCCAAAAAGACATAATTAGCCCATTTAGCTCCAAAATGCCATAATAAGCTCAAAATGGCATAAGAACCTTGGTTAGCTCATTAATATTATATACTTTGCTGGTTTTCCTCTAAAATGAGATAATTAGCCCATTTAGCTCCAAAAAGACATAGTTAGCTAATTTAGCTCCAAGAAGAGGAGAAGAAATAGGAAAAATGAAAAGAAAGAAGAAGAATAAGAGAAGAACGAGGAGGAGGAGGAGGAGGAGGAGGAGGAGAAGGAGGAGAAGGCCAAGGACCTTCTAGTCCTTCTCCTCCTCCTCCTTCTTCTTTATTTCTTCTTCTCCTCCTCCTCCTCCTCTTTCTTCTCCTATTTCATATTCTCATTGCCTTAATTTCCCCAACAATGACATAATTAGCCCATTTAGCTCCAAAATGCCATAATAACCTCAAAATGGCATAAGAACCTTGGTTAGCTCATTAATATTATATACTTAGTTTGTTTTCCTCTAAAATGGGATAATTAGCCTATTTAGCTCCAAAAAGACATAGTTAGCTAATTTAGCTCCAAGAAGAGGAGAAGAGGAGAAGAAATAGGAAAAATGAAAAGAAAGAAGAAGAAGGAGAAGAGAAGAAGGAGGAGGAGGAGGAGGAGGAGGAGAAGGAGGAGAAGGCCAAGGACCTTCTAGTCCTTCTTCTCCTCCTCCTCCTTCTCCTCCTTCTTTATTTATTCTTCTTCTCCTCCTCCTCCTCCTCTTTCTTCTCCTCTTTCATACTCTCCTTTCCTTAATTTCCCCAACAATGATATAATTAGCCCATTTAGCTCCAAAAAGACATTATAAGCTCAAAATGGCATAAGAACCTTGGTTAGCTCATTAATATTATATACTTAGCTTGTTTTTCCTCTATAATGACATAATTAGCCCATTTAGCTCCAAAAAGATATATTTAGCTAATTTAGCTACAAGAAGAGGAGAAGAGGAGAAGAAATAGGAAAAATGAAAAGGAAGAACAAAAAGAAGAAGAGAAGAAAGAGAAGAGAAGGAGAAGGAGAAGAAAGGAGGAGGATAAGAAGGAGAAGGAGGAGGAGGAGGAGAAGGCCAAAGACCTTCTAGTCCTTCTCCTCCTCCTCCTCCTTCTCCTCCTTCTTTATTTCTTCTTCTTCTCCTCCTCCTCTTTTTCTCCTCTTTCAAATTCTCCTTGCCTTAATTTCCCCAACAATGACATAATTAGCCCATTTAGCTCCAAAATGCCATAATAAGCTCAAAATGGCATAAGAACCTTGGTTAGCTCATTAATATTATATACTTAGCTTGTTTTCCTCTAAAATGAGATAATTAGCCCATTTAGCTCCAAAAAGACATAGTTAGCTAATTTAGCTCCAAGAAGAGGAGAAGAAATAGGAAAAATGAAAAGAAAGAAAGAAGAAGAAGAAGAGAAGAACGAGAAGGAGGAGGAGGAGGAGGAGAAGGAGGAGGAGGCCAAGGACCTTCTAGTCCTTCTCCTCCTCCTCCTCCTTCTCCTCCTTCTTCTTTATTTCTGCTTCTTCTCCTCCTTCTCCTCTTTCTTCTCCTATTTCATATTGTCCTTGCCTTAATTTCCCCAACAATGACATAATTAGCCCATTTAGCTCCAAAATGCCATAATAACCTGAAAATGGCATAAGAACCTTGGTTAGCTCATTAATATTCTTTACTTAGCTTGTTTTCCTCTAAAATGGGATAATTAGCCCATTTAGCTCCAAAAAGACATAGTTGGCTAATTTAGCTCCAAGAAGAGGAGAAGAGGAGAAGAAATAGGAAAAATAAATAAAGAAGAAGAAGAAGAAGAGAAGAAGGAGGAGGAGGAGGAGGAGAAGGCCAAGGACCTTCTAGTCCTTCTCCTCCTCCTCCTCCTTCTCCTCCTTCTTTATTTATTCTTCTTCTCCTCCTCCTCCTCTTTCTTCTCCTCTTTCATACTCTCCTTTCCTTAATTTCCCCAACAATGATATAATTAGCCCATTTAGCTCCAAAAAGACATTATAAGCTCAAAATGGCATAAGAACCTTGGTTAGCTCATTAATATTATATACTTAGCTTGTTTTCCTCTATAATGACATAATTAGCCCATTTAGCTCCAAAAATACATAGTTAGCTAATTTAGCTACAAGAAGAGGAGAAGAGGAGAAGAAATAGGAAAAATGAAAAGGAAGAACAAAAAGAAGAAGAGAAGAAAGAGAAGAGAAGGAGAAGGAGAAGAAAGGAGGAGGATAAGAAGGAGAAGGAGGAGGAGGAGGAGAAGGCCAAAGACCTTCTAGTCCTTCTCCTCCTCCTCCTCCTTCTCCTCCTTCTTTATTTCTTCTTCTTCTCCTTCTCCTCTTTTTCTCCTCTTTCATATTCTCCTTGCCTTAATTTCCCCAACAATGACATAATTAGCCCATTTAGCTCCAAAATGCCACAATAAGCTCAAAATGGCATAAGAACCTTGGTTAGCTCATTAATATTATATACTTAGCTTGTTTTCCTCTAAAATGAGATAATTAGCCCATTTAGCTCCAAAAAGACATAGTTAGCTAATTTAGCTCCAAGAAGAGGACAAGAAATAGGAAAAATGAAAAGAAAGAAAGAAGAAGAAGAAGAGAAGAAGGAGAAGGAGGAGGAGGAGGAGGAGAAGGAGGAGGAGGCCAAGGACCTTCTAGTCCTTCTCCTCCTCCTCCTCCTCCTCCTCCTTCTTCTTTATTTCTGCTTCTTCTCCTCCTTCTCCTCTTTCTTCTCCTATTTCATATTGTCCTTGCCTTAATTTCCCCAACAATGACATAATTAGCCCATTTAGCTCCAAAATGCCATAATAACCTGAAAATGGCATAAGAACCTTGGTTAGCTCATTAATATTCTTTACTTAGCTTGTTTTCCTCTAAAATGGGATAATTAGCCCATTTAGCTCCAAAAAGACATAGTTAGCTAATTTAGCTCCAAGAAGAGGAGAAGAGGAGAAGAAATAGGAAAAATAAATAAAGAAGAAGAAGAAGAAGAGAAGAAGGAGGAGGAGGAGGAGGAGAAGGCCAAGGACCTTCTAGTCCTTCTTCTCCTCCTCCTCCTTCTCCTCCTTCTTTATTTATTCTTCTTCTCCTCCTCCTCCTCTTTCTTCTCCTATTTCATATTCTCCTTGCCTTAATTTCCCCAACAATGATATAATTAGCCCATTTAGCTCAAAAAAGACATTATAAGCTCAAAATGGCATAAGAACCTTGGTTAGCTCATTAATATTATATACTTAGCTTGTTTTCCTCTATAATGACATAATTAGCCCATTTAGCTGCAAAAAGACATAGTTAGCTAATTTAGCTACAAGAAGAGGAGAAGAGGAGAAGAAATAGGAAAAATGAAAAGGAAGAACAAAAAGAAGAAGAGAAGAAAGAGAAGAGAAGTAGAAGGAGAAGAAGGAGGAGGAGAAGAAGGAGAAGGAGGAGAAGGAGGAGAAGGCCAAGGTCCTTCTAGTCCTTCTCCTCCTCCTCCTTCTCCTCCTTCTTTATTTCTTCTTCTTCTCCTCCTCCTCCTCTTTCTTCTCCTCTTTCATATTCTCCTTGCCTTAATTTCCCCAACAATGACATAATTAGCCCATTTAGCTCCAAAATGCCATAATAAGCTCAAAATGGCATAAGAACCTTGGTTAGCTCATTAATATTATATACTTAGCTTGTTTTCCTCTAAAATGAGATAATTAGCCCATTTAGCTCCAAAAAGACATAGTTAGCTAATTTAGCTCCAAGAAGAGGAGAAGAGGAGAATAAATAGGAAAATGAAAAGAAAGAAGAAGAAGAAGAAGAGAAGAAGGAGAAGGAGGAGGAGGAGGAGGAGAAGGCCAAGGACCTTCTAGTCCTTCTCCTCCTCCTCCTCCTTCTTCTTTATTTCTTCTTCTTCTCCTCCTCCTCCTCTTTCTTCTCCTATTTCATATTCTCCTTGCCTTAATTTCCCCAACAATGACATAATTAGCCCATTTAGCTCCAAAATGACATAATAACCTCAAAATGGCATAAGAACCTTGGTTAGCTCATTAATATTATATACTTAGCTTGTTTTCCTCTAAAATGGGATAATTAGCCCATTTAGCTCCAAAAAGACATAATTAGGTAATTTATCTCCAACAAGAGGAGAAGATGAGAAGAAATAGGAAAAATTAAAAGAAAGAAGAAGAAGAAGAAGAAGAAGAGAAGAAGGAGAAGGAGGAGGAGAAGGAGGAAAAGGCCAAGGACCTTCTAGTCCTTCTCCTCCTCCTCCTTCTCCTCCTTCTCCTCCTTCTTCTTGATTTCTTCTTCTTATCCTCCCCCTCCTCTTTCTTCTCCTCTTTCATATTATCCTTGCTTTAATTTCCCCAACAATGACATAATTAGCCCATTTAGCTCCAAAATGCCATAATAAGCTCAAAATGGCATAAGAACCTTGGTTAGCTCATTAATATTATATTCTTAGCTTGTTTTCCTCTAAAATGTTATAATTAGCCCATATAGCTCCAAAAAGACATAATTAGGTAATTTAGCTCCAACAAGAGAAGAAGAGGAGAAGATATAGGGAAAATGAAAAGAAAGAAGAAGAAGAAGAAGAAGAGAAGAAGGAGAAGGAGGAGAAGGCCAAGGACCTTCTAGTCCTTCTCCTCCTCCTCCTTCTCCTCCTTCTTCTTGATTTTTTTTCTTCTTCTCCTCCTCCTCCTCTTTCTTCTCCTATTTCATATTACCCTTGCTTTAATTTCCCCAAGAATGACATAATTAGCCCATTTAGATCCAAAATGCCATAATAAGATCAAAATGGCATAAGAACCTTGGTTAGCTCATGAATATTATATTCTTAGCTTGTTTTACTCTAAAATGGCATAATTAGCCCATATAGCTCCAAAAATACATAATGAGGTAATTTAGCTCCAACAAGAGGAGAAGAGGAGAAGAAATAGGAAAAATGAAAAGAAAGAAGAAGAAGAAGAAGAAGAAGAGAAGAAGGAGGAGGAGGAGAAGGCCAAGGACCTTCTCCTCCTTCTTCTCCTTCTTCTTGATTTCTTCTTCTTCTTCTTGATTTCTTCTTCTTCTCCTCCTCCTCCTCTTTCTTCTCCTCTTTCATATTCTCCTTGCTTTAATTTCCCCAACAATGACATAATTAACCTATTTAGCTCCAAAATGCCATAATAAGCTAAAAATGGCATAAGAACCTTGGTTAGCTCATGAATATTATATTCTTAGCTTGTTTTCCGCTAAAATGACATAATTAGCTCAAAAACATCATATTTTGTTCTTCTTCTGACTTTCTTATTCACATTTTTGCAGATTGGATATACTACATGCATGGAAGCTCGCATTCATGGAGTTGAACAATGCCGATGGATGAACTTTATATGTATATCATCTAGTTTTCATTTGAGTTGATGAACAATGTCAAACTATATGTATATGTATATATGGATAAAAAGTGCAATACTTTGTATGTTGGTTCTTTCGATATATGGGGATGTACATTGATTTATATGTATATCATATATGTGTGGTGAATTATATATATGTGTTGGCAAGTATATGTGTGGTGAACTATATATCATATATGTGTGGTGAATCATATAAATGTGCTGTCAAATATATATATATATATATATGCTGTAAAATAATATAAAACAAAAAAAAGGTACTATATGAGCTCTTTCCCGTCTGCTTCCAGGGTGGGCAAACGGCAAAGAAGAGGGCACGGAGGAGGGGGGAGGAGGAGGAGGCAGACGTCAAAGAGTGGAGGGGGGAGGAGGAGGAGGCAGACGACAAAGAAGAGGGGGGAGGCAGACGACAAAGAAGAGGGGGAGGCAGACGGCAAAGCCTCCGTTAACCCCTAACGGAGGCAACGCTTGTCGGCTGCCGTCTCGATCACTTTGCCGACTGCTCCTATGAAAAGCTGATGGCAAAGCTCTTTGCCGTTCGCTTTGGGGAGACAGACGGCAAAGAAGGTACGATGCCGTCGTAGGCTGACGCAGAAATTTTGCCGGCCGTGAGATTCTTTACCGTCTGTGGTATTCTCTTTGCCGTCCGGGATTTACTCTTTGTCGTCTGTGATGGCAGACAACAAAGAAGCTGATTCCTGTAGTGATACCACATTCTATCTAACAAAAGTGCTAATATTTTCATTATTTCGAGGGACATATTTTGCTAGGGTTTGAGATGATCATGGTTATGTCATTGTGGTATCTCTAGATATATATGATGCACATTCTATAAAACCATTTCAAATAGTTTGGATATACCTAGGAGAGTCATCCTCTATAACTTACTTGTTTTAACATGCAACTCACTATACAAGTGTGAATAGGATAACACCCACCTCCCATGCGTTGGAAAAGGCCCATCACAACATTCAATCATACAAAGGAAAAATGTTCTCATTCAATTAGTCTACTCATATTCAATAAATATTGCCACAACTATACGTAATCAAATATAAAGTCATATATTTTTTTAGAGCCTCTTTGATTCAATGGATTCCTATCCATACAATTTTTTTGTATGTAGTTTGTTTGTACGATAGGATTGCAATCCACATGATTCATTTGTACTAGTTTCCATAAAAAATCTATCCACTACAATCTTATGTGAAGAATTCTATGTTTTTCCCTCCGACCATACTTGTCCCATAGTATCGAAGATGTCATGCCACTACATTCGTATGTTTTTTCCTCGAATTCGTCCGATTGGCCGGTTAATTTGCCGATTAATCCTACTCGCATGCTCATCGAGCAACCGATAAACTAAGAAATCGTCTGACTAATGGATTAACATGTCGACAAGTCTATTAATCTTCTATTCGCCAGCCAACCAAGAAGTATGGGTTAATGATTTTCTCAACAATTTTTTCTATACCTACAAATTACAAATCACAAATCCTATGAATGAAAGAGACCCTTAATTTCGATTGTCATGTTATCAATCTAATTTTTCATCGACCAATCCTTGCAACACTGCATGGGTTATTCTATACTACTTCCTAAATACTTCTTTCGTCCTACAATAAGTGCCTCAATTTTATATTAACTTTAGTACAACACTGAGACACCTATTTTGACACAAAGGGAGTATAAGACTTTGCAGACATTCCAATGAAAACAACATACAAAACACAATAAGTGAATTGACACTCTGAAATATGACTATATAGATCTATATATAGTCCATACATAAATATCTAAGAAGGCTTAAAGCATCTAATCGGTACTTAGCAAATATGACCCCTAAACGCCTCATTGACTGGATATGTTCGTTTTGAGCCCATATTTTTCGTGTGCGCAGCTGCACTTTTTTTCTCATATATCTGGCCACTTGCACGTGATTGGTGGAGAAGAAGAAAGAAAAAAAGGAATGCATAAGGAAAAAAAGTGGTGGATGGGGTCGCGTCCTATGTGACGAACTAACTGGACGTGCGCTGACGCGTCCGCGAGCCCTCATATCGTCCCCAAATTTAAGATGGATATGAGAGATGCTGGTCAATTCGGATGTTTAGAAAGAAAGTGGGTCTGGTTGGGTAAATTCTTTTGACCGGACACTGACCGAGAGAGCTTTCGAAGTTTGAGTAGGATATAAGAGCAAGTCCAACCGACCGACCCAAATGGACGGCGATTTTGTTTGCTTTTCATCCGTTTGGGTCGTCCGCCGGCTCTGTGTCCGTCCGGTCTATGATTTGGGTCGGCAACGCATCCAACGCGCTGACCCGTATTTGTCCATGTGGCGAGCTAGCCGCCGGTTTTTAAATACAACCATTTTGCAAAAAAATCAAAAGCAAATGAAATAGCATAGTTTCACAACCGAAATAAAATATAGCAAAGTTTTACAAGCCCAACAAAAATTAAATTGTCTAAAAGATACACCTATTGGTTGCCAACAAAAATTAAAGTTTTACATATGCTCGACCAAATCATCTTGCAACTGAATATGAGTTTCCCAATCACACATTTCATGATGAAATTGGGTGAACTATGCCGCTTCCCTGCCATGATGAGGCACGACATTGTCATCCTGAAACTCAAACCCTTGATCGTGGAGATGTTCCAGGTGCTCATCCTCTACGATCATATTGTGCATGATCACACAAGGAGTCATCACTTCCTGTAACTTATTGGTGCTCCAAGTTATGACAGGATACCAAATTATGCCCCATCGTGATTGCAGAACACCAAAGGCACGCTCGACATCCTTCCTAACACTCTCTTGCTCTTGGGCAAATCTTTTCCTCTTCTCTCCGACATGTTTGGAGATTGCCTTCACAATAGTGGTCCACCATGGATAGATTCCGTCAGCTAAATAGTATCCTTTGTTGTAGTCTTGCTCTTGGGAAAATCTTTTCCTCTTCTCTCCAAACACTGCAACCACAACCTTGCAGAATCTGTACAACGACTCTAGACACGTAGACTCACTCATACAAACATACTCATCGATAAGATCACTGGGTACTCCATAAGCAAACATCCAGATAGCCGCAGTGCATTTCTGATAAGACGAGAAGCCAATCTTTCCAATGGCATCCTCTTTGCACTCAAAGTAGTCATCGTATCCGACCACCCCCTCTCGAATCCGGTGGAAAACATGCCTAGCCATACGAAAACAACGCCGAAATTTCTGATGTTTGAATATCAGATTGCTTGTGTCAAAGTAGTCCTTCCATAGAAATGTCCGCTTTCTCGGTTGCGATTCAACGCCGAAACATACCCCAAAATCGAGCCCCGAAAGAACGGCCGCTGCCTATTAAGGTGGTCATGGACCAACATGACAAGCAACATCTCCTCATCGTCGGATGAGAAATCGTCAGAGTCGCACAAAACATTATAGAAAAAGAACTCGTCGGCATAGTCTATTTGTACCTTGAGGCAAACTGTCGAACAACTTGCACGCGTGGACGACGAAGCTGGCCGGCGACGACGGATTGGGGTCGGGAAAGCTGCGGCGGCCAGGCGGCGATGCGGCCGACGGCGTGGATAGGCGCTGGGCAGGTACGGGAGGAGGCGCCAGAACTGGGCGACGACGACGACGGGTTGGGGGCGAGGCGAGGGCTAGCTGTCGGCGCTGTCGGTAGGGGTGGAGAACGACCAATGTGCTATTGACTGATGGGCCAGGGGATGTAGTACGCGCGCGTCGTCCTCTTCCGCTTTGTGTCCGCGCCGATCCAAATCAGGCTCAAAATTGGGCCGAAAATGGATCGACACGTGGACAAAAGCAGACGCGCGTCCGTTTGGATCGATGCGTTGGGCCGACTTTTATGTTCGTGTGGATCCAAACGAACAACGACGGACCAAATAGGTCACCTGTTGGAGTTGCTCTAATGGATTCACGTGTAGATGCCCTTAGGGCATCTCCAACAGTTTGTTGGTTAGCTTGTTGGTAAAATATGCCATGTCATCAGCGAACACCTTAACATACAACTACTCTAATGGGCTGTATCTAGTTTGCCCAATAAGATGTGAGGTAATAAGGCTGGCCATAGTGGGTGTATCATAACTAGTAACATAGTCTTGGAACTAGCAAACATGGTGATGTGACAAGTAATTAAAGAAGAGAGAGAGGATTAGAGTAACATAGATAGATACCGTAACATGTTAAATGCTATGCTACTATGTGTCATGTATGTCAATAAATGAGATCACCTATGATACTAGTTTATGTTACTATGCACTATGAAGGTAGTATCATACTCCCTCCGTTCCTAAATATAAGTCTTTGTAGAGATTTTACTAGTGGACTATATACGGATGTATATATACATACTTTAGAGCATAGATTCAATCATTTTGCTCCGTATGTAGACCCTTAGTGAAATCGATTAAAAGACTTATATTTAGGAACGAAGGGAGTACAATAGTAACATATGCATGATACTACTATATGTTACTCTACACTATGAGCAGCCTAAATAATGTTTTCTCTCATTCTACATTGGAGCTTGTGCAAGGGTGTTGGTTAATTTACATACAACCTTATTCTTTTTCTCATTTATTGCATGACACATTATCAAAAATCTCATGTGTCAAAATTACCAACAACTATCTTACAATCATTGGAGGTGCCCTTATGTGTAGACGCCCTTATGTCTAGAATTTGTGGGAGTACACATCAATTTACACGCATTTCATTGGCACCTACGCAGCAATTTACACGCATTGCACTGGCACCTACCACTACATGTATCGGCGTTGAAATTACATGGATGCCATTGGGAAACAGAGGTCAGGAGCCGGAAAGTAAATTTCGTGCCACTGTTCCACCGAGGGAAAAGAAAGCAGCTGTGTCACTGTTCCCGTTCGCGAGCTGCCTGCCGCCGCCCCACACACAAACACAAACACAAACACAAACGGAGTCACACGCACATTCCTTTCCTTCGCTCCCCCACAAAACCCTCCCACAAATCTCTCTCCCTCCCTCCCTCCCACCTCCGCTTCTCTCTCCTCCTTTCCCCCTCCTCTCTCCCTCCGCTCTGCTCACCTCTCCCCGCCTCGTGATTCGCGTCCGTCCCTTTCTCGCGTTCGTTCGTGCGGGGACAGGAAAACCAGGGGGGCAGGGAGCGGCGGCGGCGGCGGCGGCGACAGGAGGAAGAGGGAGAGGCGATGGCGGCGGCTAGGGTTTCGATCCCGGCGGCGGTGCGGCGGACGATCCAGAACATCAAGGAGATCGCGGGGAACCACACCGACGAGGAGGTCTACGCCGCGCTCCGCGAATGCGACATGGATCCCAACGAGACCGCGCAGAAGCTCCTCCACCAAGGTATCCCCGCTTCCCCCCATCTTCTCCCCACCCTCCCTCCCTCCTCGATTTGATTCCGCGTGGAGCAGGCGGCCTGTCGCGTGCCGTTGGCGCGGTTAGGTCTCGGCGACGAGAAATGAGGGTTTCTCTCTGGTAGGTGGACGCAGGACGCGATATGCCTAGTACGCCTCTGACGGCGCCCGATTTGATGCGAGACTGGTTGGTTCTGTCTTCTAGCCTCTAGGGTTTGTGCTGTTTCCTCTCGTTATTTGATGTGCGTTGATTGCTGTGCCCGAGATCCTGTTTCAGAATACAACAACCGATGAAGAGTAGCAGAGCTTGGTGAAGCCATATTCTGAGTTTTTTTTCTCTCCTGTTGGATTCGGCTAGTTAGTTCTGTAGGGTTGCAATATCTATGGCGGATAAGGGGAGTAGTCGATACTACGTCGTGTATTGATTTTATTAGCGGAGACATGGTATCCTGTTTTGAAGGATAGCATTACTAGTATGTTTGTGGTTGCTTCCTGGATCTTCCAATCGCGCGCGTGTGTGTGTCGCGCGTGCGTCCGTGTGGTGCTTGTGGAGGGGGGGGGTGCTGTTTGGGTGTGTGGCTCTGGAAGAGTAGTTTGTGGCTTGCCTTAATTTGTCAGGCAGCAAAGCGTAGAAGCAACTCAAGTAAATATTTGATTCAAGCAAAGCAAATTAAACGTGGATACACAAACATTTGTACTTAAACAAGATATGTATGAAACAGTGAAACACGCAAGACATTGTCCTCTATGTTCAGTTTCACCTACAAGTTACAAATGATCATTTGAATTTTCATGCTGAAAATGGGTTTAGATAAAGGTGAAAAGAAACTGCAAAGCAACAATTATGGGGTCTTACTAGGCAAAATGCCTAAAGGGCAAGGCTGGGAACCTCATTAGAAACTCCTGTCATGCGAGGTAAAATGCATAGAGTTGCAAGGCTGTGGCGACATGGGGCAATTTTTTTTGACCTGAAAGTTGGATTAATTAACCTCCGGTTGCCACAAAGGTTACTATATCTCTGAGGCATTTGAGTTGAACCTAGATGTTTCTGCGAGTTAACGAGGCTGCCTCTGGTTGCACAACTATTTATGTCTGCTGCTTACTGTTTTTTATGATCACTTTTGTGTATTAGTTAGTGCCATTTGAAATTGCCTTTCTACATTAATTATCACCTTTGTATAAGTTTTTGGGTCTGTCTGCATACAGCCAGCCAATAAAAGCTAGCCCATTGTCTGTGTTTCAGTTTTTTGTTGTTGTGAAAATCTGAGTAAAGGCTAATCAAATAGGGACAAGTCTTCTGTTTTATTTCCATTGTTATTTTATGAATGGTATGTGTGTGTGTGCTTCTTGATTATGTTAGTTGAGGTCTTTAGGATTACTGCTAGTATTGTGTACACGTCAGCTAATTAGGGAACTCTTTACAATGCTGGAGTTTAACCCAGGGAGATGGTTTTGAAGATTCCAGATATCCATTGTGATTCATTTTCAAGATTGATATGTTGGACTTGTGGTAACGTGAACTTCGTTTGAGGCCTTGTCGAATGGAGTTAGCTTCAACTTAACTTTTATGTAGACTGCAAAAGCTTAAGTTTAGTATTTTTGCCTACAGAAAAAGTGTGTGTTTTTATATGTGCACCTGTGCAGAGCAGACCATTCTAATATCTTATTCGCTGGAGAGTGGATATCATGTTGAGTTAAAGTAACATTTTGGTTATTCAGTTTGTGATTGATCGATAGGATGAATGCGAGAATGTCTTGTAACATCACTTTCTCCCGATCCTACTGAGTGGAGTTCCAACCTCACTCTATATTTAGAACTGTCAGAGATTAAACTCAAAGCCTTTTTTCGTTTGTGAGAAAAGCTTATGTTCTTGTATGTAGAGAACGGGCCACTCTTATATCTTATTCTCTGGAGATATGTTGAGGTAAACAGAAGTAATGACTTGTTTGAGGTATCCCTTTCTTGCTTCGCTGCATGTCATATCACCAGTGTGTATTTATTGTCGCACATTTGATGCTAGACCTTTTTTGTATAATTGTACCTTAACAAGATCTCTGATTATTTCAGATACCTTCCATGAGGTGAAAAGAAAGCGTGAAAAGAAAAAGGAGGTAAGAGGACTCCCCCTATTTTGATGCTCGTATTGTTAGTGTGCCATACTTTCCTACATCTTTATCTGGTCTTTAATCTGTTTGCACAATAAGCTTCCATTATTAGTTGGTATGTCATTGCAAGATAATGATGATAAAAAATAGTTTTGTACAAGTATTATTGTGGCATGAGCTAACATGGGATGTTTGGCTCATTTCATCGGTGATACTCCCTACGTTCCAAATTAATCGAAGTCCTAGCTTTTTCCTAAGTCAAATTTGTTTAACTTGGCCAAGTCAACTGTATTGGTTTATAACAGCTACCACAGTACTAAGATGGGAATAAGATGCCATATAACATATTAACGTAGTTGCTATATGAGTACCCTTTTCTTTTGCGAAAGTTAACATATCCTTTTCTTTATCTTATAGAGCAACAAAGAATCTGTTGACCCCCGATGGAGACCTGGGACGCAGGGGCGAGGTGGAAAAGGTGGCCGTGGGAACTATTCTTCACGCCAATTAAACAACTCTAGTGGTAAATCTTGCATTACTCTGGAGAATGAAGTGCTGTAGCAAATATATAGATGTGGCATTCAGTTTTTGCTTTATGTCCAGTCTGATAACTATTTTTCTTAGAAATGAAGTGCCTTGCCTTTATAATGGCGACATATAAGCACATGATTGCTATTGCCCTTCCATTTTTCAGTGCAATGTGAATATGCATTTTAGAATTAGTAGGATTACATATCCATACATGATGCATCTATGTCTACCTACCTTCCTGTATCCATTTCAAAGTAGCCCAGAAGTGCAAACTAATTTACAATAAGCAATACTTTACAGTTAGTGAAATTTCCTCTTATTTTAGATGTCACCGTGAGAAATGCTCTTGCTGGAAAGGAAAATGACCTGAATCTGAGCATGGATAAATTTACTAGCCCTCCACCTGTCAATCCAAGCACAGAAACGAAGATATCAACTTCCATTTTAAGGTATTTACGTTGAAAAGGAACACCATTGAACATTTACTGTTCATTAAGTTCTGTTTTTTTTGGTTTGCCCTGTATATTGTATTATTATTTAGTTGAAAGTATCTTATTGGTGCCCTGTGCTCTTCTTAGTGTGGTCAGTTAGTATTCTGAAATTCATGACAATAAATACATGTATGTTTGGCAGAACTGCTTCCTTTCTTTTTTTTTTTCTTCGAAATGACATGGTGGTTCTCGGAGGCTACTATAATACCCACTGCATTTGAGAACAGGGTGTGTGGTTAGATGTTGCAACTAAGTATAATCATTTTTCTAATGTTTCTTGGATCACCTTGTATGTAGAGAAGCGTAGGACATTCATATTGTACCAGCAATTTTTACCAAAAAGCATGATCTTTTGCGAGTTTATACACCAGAAACAAGATAAGCATGACTAATATCAGTCATACAATGCACATGTGTGCATTTTCTATATTTTGAAATTTTACAAGTAGGCTTTACAAACCAAGCACGCGCACCTGAGGCTGGCCATAGTGGGGGTATCATAACTAGTATCATAACCTTGGGACTAGCAAACATGCTGATGTGGCACATAATAAATAACATAAGAGAGAGAGAGAGTTAGAGTAACATTCCAGTTCATGATACTATATCATAAGAGAGGGAGAGAGTTAGTAACATAGGTAGATACCGTATCATGTTAAATGCTATGCTACTATGTGTCATGCATGTCAATAAATGAGACCATCTATGATACTATGCACTATGAAGGTAGTATCATACCATAATATCATATGCATGATACTACTATATGATACTCCCCATTATGAGTAGCCTGAGTCCTGCTGCAGCTGTTTAAAAACGCAACTGACTTTTTTAACAGTTCGTCAGGTGGCTTATCCAATGGTCCATCACAACCTCTTGCTCCCGTGGTGAAATATTCTCAGGCTACTTGTCATTTGCCACCTTCAGATTCAAAAGGACCGGCAGATCTTAAAGGTACCGAAGAAGAGGTTGTCTTGGATTTAGGTTCACATGTAAACAACTCATCAGTTCAGGCGCTAGGAGTGGGTACATCTGTTTCAGACCCACTGCTTACGCCGCCCCTTCAACCCCACAGTCATGCTGGTGAGATCGTTGCCAAACATGCTGTCAGAAGTCAGCGGTCAGTAGGTGAATATAAGGTGGCTTCCGATGATGCATCAGCACTTCCGAAAGGTATATGTCTATATGCAGACACATTCTCCTGTTGGAACCAGTGACCCATAGTTTGGTTATCCTTTATGTTATTAACACATTTTCATGTGTTGTCTAGACACGCCTCAGTCTTCCGGTTCATCCTCTACTGTGCTACCATCTGGCAGCAGGCCATCTTCTAGCTACAGTAGTCGTTCACAGCAGCCAAGTGGCTCGCAGAAAGGTACTTTCGAACTCTAATATATGAGCATTCCTCTGCATTTCTTATTGCAGAACAGCTTGCGTCTATTGCAAGTTTCGCAACCAGTTCTATAAGTCGTGGGTTTATAGCATCACCATTACTGTTTTAACTTCAGATGCCACACCATAGAGGACATGCAGTTATCGAATCACTATTATGGTGGGAAATAGCAGTTGCTGTATATAATTTCTACTCCCTCCGTTCCTAAATATTAGTCTTTTTAGAGATTCCACTGCGGACTACATACAGATATATATAGACATACTTTAGATTGTAGATTCATCCATTTTGCTCGGTATGTAGTCTATAGTGGAATCTCTACAAAGACTTATATTTAGGAACGGAGGGAGTAGTAGATTATTTTTTGGACATGTAATTAGGCTTTCAGGCCAATATCGTTCTGGGATCTGTGTTGTTATATAGCTTAGTACTTGTTGCCATGACTCAAAACCCCTGAACTATTGTGCTTCTCCGTTGATGAAAAGATGTGAAAATGTCTTTTGCATGTTCTCCTAAGAAGACCCTGTATAAGGATCAGTGAAAATAATTCAAAGCCATCTGAACTATCATAGTTATCTCCTAAACCCCTTTCCTTCAATAGACACTGTTGTTTGTAATGCTACACTATATATGACTTACTATTTTGTTGCTAGACAAAGGAGATTCTTGACACCATTGTCAACTGTGCATGCTCCCAGTTGCTAGTTCTTATTGTCGTTTTTTAAGCATATCTAAGCAACTGGTCGAAGTTGAAGAAACCCAGGAACAAACACTCTTGTGCCTCCTGTTTCACATGTGGAGGTCTGGATTTGATTATCTGGCTCTTTGGTTCTCCTCTCTCCATGCAAGGAGAGGTGGAAATCTGCTAGATTAGGCCTTTTGTGTCCAGGAAGGCATGACTTGTATATGGTCTATGATATCATCTTATATATATATATATATATATATATATATATATATAATACTCCCTCCGTCCCAAAATAAGTGACGCAGAATCAGTACTAAATTAGTACAAATTTTGTACTAGTCAGTGACAGTTATTTTGGGGCAGAGGGAGTAGATGATTAGATCTGAATTGAAACCTACTGAAATAAACTTAAGTGTTATAATAAAGAGCTTCTACTTGGACCAGTAAATCGGTAACTGGACCGGTTTTACTAACCATAGTTTTTATGCCTTGTTCATATGGTTTATTACTGATCATGAGTGAGCCAGCATGCGATTGTGATATTAATAGGTTGTTCTCTAACTGATGCATGATTAGATTCTTTTTAGTTGATTTGCGTAATTCTTTCTACCGTGAAAGTGATGGCTTCTTTCTGCAAATAACAACATTCAACAATCAATCCTGATCACTTAACTTAATTCTTCGTTTCACCCCAACACTCATTTTTTCTATGTTCGCTTTATACCACACACTTACAGATTCTTTATAGCTGACTGCTACCTTCCAGACTAATAACAAAGGTTATTGGCTTTTTGTTTCTTACAATTTTTGTAGGCCATTGTTATAACAAAGGTTATATTTGGATGGAACTGTCCTTTGTTATTGAAAATCTTTCCTTTGTGTTACTAATCATTATACAAACTTTGTTATCTAGCTGTTCCAAATAAAGAGTGGAAGCCAAAACCAACGAACAAACCCGCCCAAGCTGAAGATGTTACCCGTGATGATGTAGCTGTTACTGTGGAGGTTGTTCCACAGTCAGTTCCTGCATCAACTTCCATTAATAAGGAAGATATCTCTTCGGGATTGGACAAAAGACTCGGTGATATGCAGTTATTCGACAAGCAGCATGTCATTATTCCGGATCATCTTCAGGTCACGGAGTCGGAAAAATACGGACTCAGTTTTGGCAGTTTTGGCACCAGTTTTGAACAAGCTCCGAGCTTTCCAAACGACCATGGGAGTGAGAAGAGCTCTGTATTGCCGGAATATGAATCATCACAAGATCTGGAGGAAGTTGCGGAAGAACCTCCTTCTAGGTTTGTATTTTAGTTCCGGTCTTTCATCTTATGCAATTTCAGGTTTAGTAAATCAGATGCTTATGCTTTTAACCAACATCAACAATCTCAGGTTTAGTAAACCAGTTGCCATTTTTTCCATACTTAATGATGGATTTGTGTGTGTGTGTGTGTGTGTGTAGTAAATGTTTGCTCTTGGAAGTGGGATTTTGTTAGCATATTTTATCCACATGTTGGTTAGCAATCAGGTAGAAATTAATGTGTGTGAATCCCATGGAGGAAATGCCAGCCCATGCCTTGATATTGTTGTGTGTGAATCCCAGTTTGTCAATCCAGATGCCGGGGGGAAATTAATGTGGAGTAGCGACCCCCCTAAAGTCCTTGGAACAAAATGGGCCTTTCAGTACAAATTTGCTTCTGAGAGGTTATGGAGGAAATGCATTTCATTTCTCTCTGCATGTTGGGCTTGCCATTTTCCCAAATATTTTCTTGTAGCTTTCTTGCAGTACATATATCTCAGCATATAAAAATAGCTATTGTGGTCCTCAACTAATATTAGTTTTTCACCATTTGCGTTTCTTGTGATTGATGTTATTTTCCGCGTCCGAACTGACATTTTTTTCGTTAGTTTCGGTGTGCAGTCAGGAAGTGTAGTAGCTTTCAGTTTACATGTCCTTGATAGTTTTTTGGCAACTTAATTCAGTCATTAATAGTTGTTTGGTAACTGAATTGCAGTCATCAGAGTGCATCCTCCACTGTTGAAGCGGCAGCTGAATCTGGTCAGCAGCAGCTGACTGCTGAAATGACTGATAATATCTCACCTCAAGAGGCGGATAATTTATCCAGTACTCCTAAAATTGCAGAATTTGATGAATCGAAGGACACAGCAGCTTCACCCATGCCCCAAGATTCTGTCCCGAATACGTACTCAACATTTGCAGTTCCACCGCAATCGCAAGGGAACCAGATTCCGTTACTAGAGACATCTGAATATCAGGCACGTGCTCCACTTATTTGACCTGTGCTTGTGATCATATATTTTCCATTCATATGAAAGTGGTATGATGCATGAGTGCAAAGTCACTTTCATCCCACTAGATTAATTTTAATTTTCTCTGTTTGAAGTTGCATGTTGCATCACTTTACATTCCTCTACTTTACTGGAAATATTATTCCCTAGCAAACAGCAGGCTTTCTAGCTGGCCTACATTCTTAACCTTAGCGCACTTGTTTACAAGCCAATTGTTCTGTCCCAAAGGGCTGATATGATTGTTGTTGGCCTTGGCCAAC
Source organism: Hordeum vulgare subsp. vulgare (assembly GCF_904849725.1). Taxonomy (NCBI): domain Eukaryota; kingdom Viridiplantae; phylum Streptophyta; class Magnoliopsida; order Poales; family Poaceae; genus Hordeum; species Hordeum vulgare. Next base: position 366,913,649 of record NC_058522.1, read on the forward strand.
CTCCTATTTTCGTGGCGTGCTTCCCAACATGAGGTGCTCCAGAGTAGACTACCCTTTCTAACCTGCCACTCCATGCTATTCTGTCTCCTGTCTAATTGCTCTAATTTTGAAGTATAACACTGTTTTGATAAAATAGTGCAAAATTGCGTATACAGGTGCAACAACCAAACGATTTTTCAGCGAATTATTATACACAAATTTACCGGCCAATGGCTGATGCCGATGGCCATATTTCACCATTTACTGCTCCTGGAGTCGCGATCAAGTCTGGGAACATTCCAGTTCCGCCTTCTCAAACTGGCCAAACTCCAGAGGTTTGCACCTAGACCTTTCTACATATTCAGTTCTGTTGCAACTCAGTTGCTGAGCCTGTTGAAACCTTTGCCAATCGATGTTAATTAATCTATTTGGTTTAAATATATTGTTTGTTTAGTGCATCACCATGTTTTTTCATCCATTTCCTTAATTGCTTTTCATTCTCATAGTTAGATATGTCAAATATTGATGTTGTTTCTCTAGGGAGTCAGAATTTGAAACATGAATCTCATCCTGCAGATGACAGTTTGTTTTTAACAGCTGAACCTAGTAATTAATTTCGTATTTCCTTGCCTGCTTTTCTATGTTTCCTCTAAACACCTATAGTTTCCTATTTCAGTATACCCTTTTGACTATTCTCTTTTAACTACCACAGGAACTCAACTCAGTGATGCAGTCTTCATCTGGACCCACTCCACTTGCCACTCCAACTCCTGGAGCTGTTCCAAGTTCTATTTCTATTCCACAACAACCTCTTCCTATGTTCCGTCAGCCTGTGGGTGTACATGTACCCCATTATCAACCTAGCTTTATCCCGTACAATCAGTATATCTCTCCTTTCTATGTTCCACCACACGCCCTTCACCATTTCATGGGCAATGCTGCGTTTCCTCAAGCTCCTTCACCTGGAAGCATGTATCCACCTGTAAGTTCAGCTGTTGCACCTCCAGTCAAATACTCAACCACAGCATACAAACCTGGTGCCAACACTGGAAGCCAGACATATGCTGTAACGCCTGGTGCCTATGGAACATATGGTTCTAATCCATCAGTCTATACAAATAACAACGTGGTGGCAAGCGGAACTTCGGCAGAGAACGGTGATGTCAGTGGATCACAATTCAAAGAAAATAACATCTATATTGCCGGACAGCAGGTAAACGTATATGCATCTCTGTGAAATATGTACTTAACTTTCTTTGTGATATCTTGTTTCTTGGAAATTCCTTGCCATTGACGAGTAAAAGATACTATAAGATGTGTTTTGGGATTATTTTAGTTGAAGTACCTGCTTGGAGATGTAGTATATGGACACTTCATGTGTGGTTATTTGCATATTGGGTTGCTAAGAGCCATTCCGCTGTTAATGTTTGCCCTTTTAATGGCTTCACGTCCTAAATTTATGGCTTATTAGCTTGGACTGTGACGCAGTTGCACAATAACTAAGCTCTTTAAAAATACTTGCTGGTGTTACTTGGCAAATTCGCTGCTTGGCATGTATTTGTTTCTGACTGCTTGGTATATCTTGACAGAGTGAAGGCTCCACTGTCTGGATTCCTGCACCTGGGCGGGATCTATCTGCTCTCCAGTCTAGCTCCTTCTATGGCCTGCCTCCACAGGGGCAGCACCTGGCATTTGCCCCTGCCCAAGCTGGTCATGGCGCCTACGGAGGGATGTACCATCCAGCACAGACTCTTGCTGGAGCTGCCGTGCATCCTCTTCTCCAGCCATCGCAGACAATTGCTGGAGCTGTTGAAATGGTTGGGCCGCCTGCCAATGGTTATCAGCAGCAGCAACATGCTCAGATGAACTGGGCTAACTATTGACCACAGCCCGTATATTCTTGCGAGTAGCCACCATAGGATGAACAAAGAGAGCAGTCATTTGTTGGATACCTCAAAAGTGTTGGTAAAGGAAGTTTTCAAGAGTTTTCAGCATAGGGGGTGCCTGATCAAGAGTGTATATATCATCAAGCATGGGTGATTTGCAGGGAAGGGTTGCAGATTCCCAGATGGTCTAAGTGTTTGTTCGTCACTGGTTTGATTTGTAGCAGGAACTGACCATTATGTTAGACAACGAGGGTCTATGCAGGTACCTGTTCTTTTGCCTCACACCCCCACATCGTTTTAAGTTTTGCTGCAAGAAAGTTCCGAGCTTCGTCTCTCTTGAGGTAATAGATGCTCTGGACTTCGGAGTCATGGTATGGAAGTGAGCTAGGGGGATTTTCATTCTTTCCGCTGCTTTACATGTAAAGTAGTAAATTTTGGTGCTACGAGGACATGTCTGTACTGTTTGTACTTGGGTGTAATATGAACAGTAGTATAAACCAATCCCGAAGTTGCAGCAAAGCTTTATTTCTTTTGTGTTTTCTGATATTCGGTTTAGCAATAACATTCTGACGGACGTACCAACGAGGTTTTGACGGTTGATGTTCTGCATGGTCCTCCTACAATAAAACCAGAAGTGATTACTAACTGTACTGCGAATAGGACAGGAAGGTTGTCAAATTGAGGTACTCCCTCCGTCACGGTTTAGAAGACACGTTTCTCTGGGACCAAGGTAGTTACTGATTGGTTGTGAGATGTAGTAGGTGTAGATGTTAATGCGATTAATCGACTGAGAAAATACTAGTATTAATGCGTGAGCAAATTAGGAGGGCGCATGCATGAGTAGTGTTAATTAATAGGAGTAATTGTTTTCGTGCCTTAAACCTTGTCTACTTTAAAAACGCACGTAAGTTTAACTGTGCTTTCTAAACCGTGACGGAGGAAGTAGTGAAATCGGGTTAACATGAAATCAGGATTGGTAACAGATTTTTGTTAAAATAATTATGAAATTAGTTTTGAGCAAAATTTACTTGGTCAATTCCAGGTTTTTGTGGTGCAAATAACAATAATCACACACACACACACACATATATATATCAGTTATACCACTAGTTACTCGATTTTGGCTCTAGGAAATTCAACTACATAAAAACGTCATCCCAATTTTTTGGTCAAAGACCATTGACCGGGGTATTTTGGTCATTTCACTCTGGTCAATGGGCTTACATACGATGGCGATTGGCGAGTCGCACTATCCATTACGATGGCGAGTTGCATTTTTGAGCATCAATTTAACGAAACGACGCACTTTTGAGTAACTTGTAGTGGCAAAATGAAGCAGTGTGACACAACTAAAGGCAAAACAGATAAAACCCCAACCCTTGTGTCCGTAGATAATTTTGGTCAAGGGCTGTATTGAATGATCACAAAAAAGCATAGGTATACGGATGTGAATGAGAACAATTCTTTTTTAGGCACTGTACGATTTTTTTAGAATTGAAGGGGTTTGGAGGGGATTAGGAGGGATTAAATCCCCTATAAGTCAAATTCCACCTCAATTTCCTCCAATCCTTTTCAATCCTCTCTTTGGTGGGATTAACCAAACAAGCCCTTAGGTATAATCAGAATAGTTCTTTAGTCGCAATATCACAAGAATTAAGAACAACTCCAACAGGGCGACTCATTTCGTCCGTTTGGATCCGTGCGGACAAAAACTTGGCCCAGCCGTCGCCGTCCGCTTGGGTCCTTGCGAACAAAAACTTGGCCCAACGCGTCGATCCTAACTTACGTGTGTTCGTTTTTTGTTCGCCTGTCGACCTATTCCCGACCCAATTTTGAGCCTGATTTGCGTCGGCGCGAATACGAAGCGGACGCGCGCCTACTCCCCTTCCTGTCCCGCAAGTAGGTGACAAAGCATCCACTTTTTCCCTTTATTTTCCTCAACCCCCCCCCCCCCCCTTCGCTCCCGCGCCCGCTCCCATCGCCATGGAGGAAGACCTCGAGGCCGCCGCCGCTATCACCTCCCTTGCCTTGTCCGACGCCACCGACGAAGCCAGAGGCAAGCCCCGCGTCCCCCGCAAGGCCGCCCGTCGCCCAAGAAGAAGAAGAAGGAGTTGACGTTCGAGGAGCGGGCCGTGGAGTCGGCCAAGAGGAAGGACTGGAGGCACGCACAGGATGCAAGGGGCGAGGCAATTGCCGCCGCCACCATCGCCGTCACCGCGCAGCATGAAGACACCAATGCCCGGGTGGAGGCGACAACGAGGGAGGCCTTGTAGTATCTAGGGGTAAACACTAGCCAGCACGGGCTTTTCGCCGCCGTTGCCGCGGCTGCGGCCAACACGGTCTCGTCAGCATATCCTCGGATGATGCTGCCGGAGTCGCCGCGCGCGTCTTTCACGCAGCCGATTCCCGGCTTCCACGCCTACCCGCAAGGAAGCCGCTTCTCGGGGGAATGCTCACCGGAGGTGAGCATCATGGCCCCTTCCACGCTCGCGCCGGTGACCATCGACCTCAACGCCACGTCAGTGGTAGGCGGATCATCGTTTGGAGGCATGAGGAAACGCCATCGTGAGATGCCAGCCGACATGCTTACCGGCACCCGCACTCTGTACGTCGGAATGCCGGCGGCCGTCGATGACGACACGGCCAACCGTTTCCTCGAGAACATGAACTTCGAAGGCGGTGTGACGGCGGCTGGTGCTTACTCCGCGGCTGCGTACGATCCCGATGAGACCCAAAGCCAGGACGGCCGAGCGCCATTCACACAAGCCACCAATGATCCACATGACGCCTTCATGCAAGATCAATTCAGCCTAGACGGCTTCCCGCTCGACCATGAGTTCTCGGAGGACTACAACCTTGAGGAGGAGGAGGAGGATGACATGGACATCGACGGGGAGCCTTTGTTCGAGGAGGAGCTCGCCAACAAAACTGCTGCTGGGGCGAAGCCAAAGCACTAGAATAAGCGGACGAAGGCATACACGCCGACCGAGGACAAGCTTCTTTGTGAGTGTTGGAGGGACATTGGGCAAGACCCGAAGGTCGGCGCCGAACAAAAGTGGTCAGCCTTATGGACTCATGTTAATCGTGAGTTCCATGAGCGCAAGAAGTTTCCCGCATACCAAATGCAAAGCAGGCGTGGATGGGTGTCATTTTCGAAGCATTGGAGGGTGATTCAACAAGAGTGCAACAAGTTTTGTGCCACCTATGAGAGCATCAAGGCACACCCGTGAGCGGCCTCGGCATCCAAGACATGGTATGCATGCCCTCTCATTCCCTTTTGGTGCCACACATTTTTCCCGTGGATTGCATGTCCGTTTGACCACATATGCTTCCTTGGTTTGAATTGTAGGTGTTTCAAGCTTTGAAGGCATTCAAGGTTCAACACGACAGCAAGGACTTCCATCTTTCTCATTGTTGGACTATCATCAAGGGGTAGGAGAAGTTCAAGAAGCAATATGCCGCCCTCTTGGCGCGTGGGGGGGGGGGGGGAAGAAGCTGTGGAGGACCATGGTGACGGCAAGAAGGCCCGACCGCGGGGGAAGACCAACTCGAAGAAGGAGGACAAGCGGGATGCGGCGTCGATTGCCTTGCTTGAAAAGGTGGTGGGCATGATGAACAAGAAGGACTAGAGGGAGGAGAAGCGCCGACAAGAAAAGGAAGAGCAAATGAATGCCTTCATGAAAATCCAAAGGAGGAGGCTCGAGATGGACGCGGAGAGGCAAGCCAAGATACTTGAGTTGGAGGAGGGGAATCAAGCCAAGATGCTCGAGATCGAGGACACGAATGCCAAGACCAAGGTGAAAGAAGTGACCCTCGCAAGCACGAAGACGGGCGTGGAGATCATGAAGGTTGATCTGAACACCGTGTCGCCTAGGAAGAGGCTATGGTTCGAGAAAATGCAGGCCGAAATGCTCAAGTTCGACCAGCTGTGATCTGCGATGAAGATCACAATCCCTTTTTTGTATGCCGACAAGTGTGCTGGCATAACCACGTGCCGACATGACGTGGTCGAATTCCCGCCCCTTTTAGTGTGCTGGCATATGTGATGGTCGCTGGCAAATGTGCGAGTATGAACTGCGTGGTGGTTTTCTATAGGCTCGCAATGTATTTCGGTCGCTGGCATGATGCGAACATGAATTCTTGAACGTTGGCATGAGGCCTTTTTAATCTAAATGTGCGGACATAAATGAGTCGTCCGCGTTGGATGCACGACCGACCAAAAAGAAAAGCGACCAGACGCGGAGCGGGCTATCACCAAACGGATAAAAAACGAACAAAATTGTAATCTGTTTGGGTCGGCCGGTTGGAGTTGGTCTAAGGAGAGCATTTCAAATTTCATATTTCGAAGAGAGTTCATCCAAGGTGAGTGGTGTGTCAAGTTCAAAATATAAAGGTGAGTGGTGTGGTCAACAATACTACTGTACTCCTTCCCAAAGCCTGATCCAAACGTACTCTGTCCCTGCTACCACGCTCCTTGGGTACAAAAGAACACCGCCCTCTGTCCCTCACTGCTACTGCTCCTTCCTTGCAAAGCCAAACCATGGCCGGACCATCTCTCCCGACGCCACCGGTGGTGGAGGAGCCACAGACGGGGGCTGCCAAGTCGGCGACGACGGTCGATGCCCTCCCCGTGGACAGCCTCCGCAACATTCTCGGTCGCCTCTGCCTCGCCGACCTTCTCCGTGCCGCCCTCGCCTGCCACCGCTGGCGCCGCGTCGCCGCACGCTGCCTCCCCCGCTCCGCCCCTCTCCTCGGCTACTTCTTCCACCCAACGGCCACCGGTTTGCCGCCGCCCATGAACACGCGATCCAGGGACATCGACACCCCCGCCGTCTTCGCTCCCTTGGACGCCTCCGCCCCAAAGCTCTCCGTCGACTTCGCTCCGGGGGCCTCCCGCTACGAGCTCCACGACTGCCACCAGGGCCTCCTGCTTCTCGAGCCCCTCGGGTCGCTCCCCAAGGGCATCCTCCCACGCCTCCTCGTCATCGACCCGGCCACCCGCCGCCGCGTGCTCCTCTCGCCGCCGCCGCGCGACACGGCGCACGACGACCACCGCTGGCGCCGCTCCAGGCACTACGTCGGCTCCGCGCTTCTCTCCCGCGCGCACCCGAGCAAGCTCTGCTTCGAGGTCGTGTGCGTCTCCGTCGACGGCGGGCACCCGCGCGCCTGGGTCGCGTCCGTCGACGACGGCCGATGCAGCTGGCGCACGCTCCCCCGGACCATGGAGTTAGAGGTCGATTTCGACCCTTGGTTGTTCGAGTCGCGCTGCGTGCACGCCGCCGGGAAGCTCTACTGGCACATCTGCAACTCCTACCGCATGCTCGTGTTGGACCCTGCGACGACGCACCTGTCCTACATGCTGGCGCCGGCTGTAGTGTCGGACCATTTCTGCACGTACCGCGTGGGAGAGACGCCGGAGGATGGGCGTCTGTGCCTGCTGACCGTGGGACGTCGTTCGCGGCAGCTGCAGCTCTGGGTCCGCGGGTTGGCCAGGGGGAGCGACAACGGGTGGATTCTGGAGAGGGAGATGCTCAACATGCGCGTGGTGTGGGACGCAGTGCCAGGCCTGCCCAATGACCTGGGCCACAGGGTGTTCAGTGTCTGGCCCAGCGACCTGGACGCAGGGCGCACCGGCAAGGTGTTCATCAGAACCATGGGATATGGGCGCTACTCCGTACACCTGGACACCGCCAAGATGGAGCGCCTGCACACCAAGCATGGCAAGGAGTACGGCCACCCGATCTACGCCTACTTCCTCGCGTGGCCGCCTGCCTTCCTCGCTCCAGAATGCTGACTTCCCTCCCGGTGATTGATTGGTAAAACCTCCTTTCCTCTTCATGATGCCACTCATCGATGTTGCTTGATGACGTGCTTAATTCCTCAGATCATTTCCTATGTGGCCGCCTTGAGGTTTCGATACATGCTGGTGGCAACTATTGTAAAGCGATCATTCCAAATACATGTCTGTTTTAGAGTTTCTAGTCACGATTTATTTCTCGATTCCTCTAGGTTTCGATATATGCTCGTGGTAGAAGGTCCAAATATATACTTTCTTCCTCTGCATGGTTCATAGTCTCTAGCTACACTGCACACATGTCATTGCTATCCTGGTCTGTCATACTTCGCATGCCAAAGCTTTTGCGATTCGATGGAGTTTAAAATCAAAAACCAAATTTGTGGTAGGTTTTAGGGAATTTTCAATAAGTGCTAATTTTTCGGAACCCTAACCCGAATTATGGCAGCTTTACGCTATTTGCTCTTTTAGTTAGGGAAGCGTTACGGATCAGACTACTGATCCGATATGTTTTACCAGACTAGTCATTGACCGTATGATGAGAAGCATGATGGCCATCAGATTTGGCTGTACAGCCCCACATGTGCTGCCGATGTGTGTTGGATTGCTTCCTTAAAAACTGTGCCTATTAATTTATTTGCATGCATGATTTCACATTAATTGCAATCAATTTGTTTCCAAACAACCACCCTATTAAATTAAGGCATATCGAATTGAATAGGCGCCATGATAGGTGCTTCCATGCATGCGATTTGTTTCCGTACAATTTGTTTTCATTCCTTATTTTGAGTGTAAGTTTAACCGCCTCTAAAATAATATTCTCTTTTTTTGGTCAGCTTCAAAAATTGTTTCCGTGGAAAATACAGATTGCTTCCATCCTGGTCTTCTAAATAATGAAGAACCTTCCTTCGAGTTAGAAATTGGTCTTCTAATAGAAAAGATTCCTTCCTTAGAGTTAGAAATTGTTTGCTTCGATAGGTAGATTTTTTTTGCTTCCACGGAAACTGATGTTTGCTTCGATCTAGTTCGATCATATTTGTGTCCAATGCAATCACACAAAAATATGTTTCAGACAACTAGAAAATTATTTCAATTGTTGAGGAATTAGCTTCCATTTTTAGGTCGTGCAGTATGCTTCCATATGTGAAAAATTGTCTCCAATTCAAGTGTAATTTCAATTTGCTTCTTATCTAGAATATCTTGTTTCAGTTGACCAACAAGATTACGTCCAACACATTTGAGTTTGTAGTTCGTTTACAACATAGAAAATAATATGCTTACTTCTTCAAAGAGACAAAATAATCTGCTTACAAAGAAAAATAGGGTTTACTTCCCAAGATACTTTCTCAGATCTACATTGCCTCCAAAAAGAGAATAAATTTTGACATGAAAGAAAATATTGTTGATTTTTTCTTATCCAATGAAACAATGCTTCCAAAGGAAATAGTATTTGCTTCTTACGATGTCAGAATTCGCTTCTATGTACAATGAGCGTCGAGGATGCAGTAGTGCGCGCCGATCGTCCCTCCTTCGACTTGGATGATCACGTCCGGCTCCCCCTTGCCGTAGCCGACTTGCTGGAAGAGCGGCAGGCTGAAGGACGGTGTCGGTGGCGGGTCGTCGAAGGTGAGGAAGTCGCCGCAAACGTCGATGGCGCACTCGATCTTGAGGTGGTCGCCGACGACGTAGCGCGATCCGGCATGGAGGTGGCTCCTCCTGGCAACCTCGCCGGTGCCCCAGGCGCACGTGTCCTCACTGCTGGCGTCGAACAGGATCAGGTCCTTCTCGCGGAACAACGACACCGTCTCGCCGGTGGTCTGGTTGACCAGCTGGATTCAATAGATGGAGGATGAGAAAACCATGCAAGATCCAATGGGGTTAGCATCGGTGGAGTAGACTAGGGCTAACCGTGTTGTTGGGGTGGAGGGGGGAGCGAAGGAGGAACCTGCGAGGTCTCGTCGACGGGCAGTGAGGTCGCATCATGGAGTCCCGTCGTTGGCTGGCTGAGTCACGACGAGGCGGCGGCAGCGCAGCGGATTGGATGAGCGCGAGTTCGCGGCGAGCCGAGAGAGGTGGGAAGCAGAGCTCATCAGGGCCGGTGGTTAATGTCTGGTTCGGTGGCGAGAGATTAGGGGAGGGGATGGCGTGCGGGGATATGGTGGAACCGTTTTTTCTTTCCTTTTTTTTTCATCAATACGAGAGAAATCTGGAACGTTAAATTCGCAACGAATCGACGGGCATCGAGTTGTCTGACGAGGGCGTTCCTTCAGACTATAGATGTAAAGCGTTTACCTTTTAGTTACTTACAGTGTGGCTGGGGCAGGCCGCTTGTCATAAGTAGATGTTAGCTTATAGACACGGCCTCTAGAATTCCAAAATGCAGGTTCATTCTTATATTGTTTTGAAAAGAAGGGTGATTAATTGTTAAGTGAATTGAAGGTAAAATGTCTTTACATAATGGGAATTTTATGAATTTTATATGCTTTTCTGATTGTTTGGAATCAAACCTTTTATTTGTGTTTTCCTTGTGCCAAAAGAATTGATCTTGTGTGTTATGGGTATTGTACGAACAAATACTTCATTAATGGCCATAGCACAGTTGCAACATACACAGCGAATTAGTATGTGGGAGTGGGATTATGTGCATGAAATCTGCCAATCGTTGAGAGTTATACTCCCTCCGTTCCTAAATATAAGTCTTTCTAGAGATTCCATTAATAGAGTACATACGGATGTATATAGACATATTTTAAAGTGTAGATTCACTCATTTTGCTCTGTATGTAGACTCTTAGTAAAATTTCTTAAAAGACTTATATTTAGGAACGGAGGGAGTACATGTCAGCAGGTTTTATGGTTGCAACATGATTGTTAACTACTCCCTAGTTCTCTCCAACTACAGTTATTATGGTACGGAGGGAGTACTTTTGAACAGTACTTGTGCTTGCTTTTTTAAATTTCTCATAGTAGTTGTGGGCAAGGTTGATAGATATAATTTGTAAAAACATATGTGCTGCATGCACCTTGATTTGTTGAATGAATCAAATATTGCTACATCCAACGACAATTAATATGGATCAAAGGGAGTATTCGTTATAGCCCTTAAGAACTAGAACGAATAAAATAAACATTTGTACTTGTTCTACCAAGTGATTGCAGCAATTCACAATTAGCTAAACTCTGCCTGAAACAGGAGAGAGCTGGAAATAACCATAATGGTTCCCTAAAATTTGGTCACTTAGAAGAGCAAAGAAACCTTAATGTTGTCAATCGTCTCATTAACCCTTAAGTAGTTTTTGTTTTCCATTGAAATACCTTATATTTTTAATTTTTGATTGCTTAAAATTATTAAATGCTGTTAGCCGTCTTTTGCTTGTACACGGGCTTAATGTTTGTAATTGCAGGCAAAATTGACAAATTTAACCCATGAGCCAAAAGATTTCACAAACTGAACTATGTTTGAAAAAATTTCACCCAGCTGACCCTTTTGCGTGGCGCCTTTATCTTAGGCGCCACACTTCACTTTGTGGCGCCCGACATTACGTTGTGTGACGCCTGAGACCTAGTGTGACGCCTAAGGCATAGACGCCACAATACACTGTGTGACGCCTAGGACAAAGGCGTCACACAGTGTAGTGTGGCGCCTGACTGTCGGGCGCCACACAAAAGGGTTAGCTGAGTGAATTTTTTTCAAAAATAGTTCAGTTCGTGAAATCCTTTGGCTTCTGGGTTAAATTTGTCAATTTTGCCGTAATTGCAGTTTGCTTGTACACAGACATGGCTTAATGTTCTGAACAGCAATATACTGGTACATACTCTAGTAGTTTTTCATTTTAACAAACCACCCAATTGACAACACTTTTCAGTTCACCTGAAATTGTGCAAACTCTCGGAAAAATCTTTCAGAAAATCTTTTATTGGAAGAGCGAGTACTCATGCCTGTTTCAGTTTTAACACCATCTACATAAGCTTAAATTTCCTTTTGCTTATCAGTTTAGCTTTTGTCTGATGGCCTTCCAATATGTTCATGGTGTGATATAATGGTTCGATCCCCAGCAAATTTTGTGGCTTATATCTGCAATTTATGTGAATCAGGTTCCTGACTTCTGAGATGCGGAATCAGCACAGTTTTTGTTTGAAGTCGGCTTGAATCCTATCACCTCTGGGCTCACTGATGCCATGTTCACCTTCACTCAACGCAAGAGGAAGAAGCCCTCCTATTACCTTGTTAATTTAGGGGCTGTTTTGTTCCCAGCCTAAGGTTGCCACGCCTAACCTTAATCATGCCACATACCTTAGGTATGTGTTTGGTTCATTGTCATATTTATGGCTTGTCACACTTTTCTAGTTATATGGTCCACATGTCATACACTTATTTTTTACCAAATCTTGACACACTTGTGATGTCCATTTTGTTGCCATACTTTTTGTGACAGCCACACTTTGTCTAAGATTAGTTGTGACAAAGTTAGTCATGAACCAAATAGGCCCTTAGACTATCTAAGCAATGTCGCCAGCTCCTATATTTGTATTTTATCTATGCATCATTTGGACTTGATATTCTCAAGACTGTTATCTAAGCATCATTTGGACCTGATATTCTCACGACAGTTATGTAAGCATGCCAGTAGGCAGTAAGATTTATTGCGCTTTTGACTATTAACATTCTATTCTCCTGATTTGTTGGGCTGCATGGTTGTCTAACGTGGACACGCAACCAGATTTAACCGTATGCGTAGGTACAGGTCCAAGTTTTCAATCTAGGTAGTTCGAAGTTCTAGCTTAGTTTCAAAAAAATAAAAATAAAATGCTTTCTATCTTAGTTTCAGTACTGCTCTTGAGCGAATTTGTATAGCTCGTGCATATATCTTTAGCATTCAGCAGAATATGTAATTTTGTGTTGGCCGGGAAATAGGTAGTATGCCCTTGTGTTTGTATCCTGCCGCGAGCCAATTTTGTTCGTCGGGAAACAGACCACGTAAAGCTATGCTCAGTTAGTTTGGCAGTCTTGGGCAGAGAATGGCGTTTTGGAGGCCGAGCTCCACGGAGGCCTTTATTTTTGAAAAATTTAAATTCAAATTTTTATGGTTCAAAAAATTCTGAAAAAAATATGCATGTATGTAAGGATGTAACCGACATGTGTGTAAAATTTTAGGTCAAAATACTTTAAAACGTGATCTGTATAAAAAAACAAACTTATGGTCTGAAATGATGAATAGTAACATGTGTTAAACAGCCTCAGATTTGTCTTTTTTGCACAGCCCTCATTTCAACGTATTTTGTTCTAAAAATTTACACACTTATGTATTATATCTTCATTTATCTATGTATTTTTTTTCAGAATTTTTTGAAACATTAAAATACAAATTTTCACTAACTTTGAAGTTTGAATTTAAAGGCCTACAGTGAGTTCGGGAGCCAAAAGCAATATTCGGTCTTGGGCATGCCTTTATACTTTGCTTGGGAACCAAAGGGAGACAGTTTCCTATCTGGTGTAAGTTATCGCTTTACTCATCGAAAAGAAAAGTTATGGCTTTACAGTTTTCACTGTGCAAGTAAAAGCTGAGTAAAAGAAGGAAAAAAACAAGGGTCTGTGGTCTACATACTGCAGGATTGGACGTAGGGCTGACCGAAAGTAAAGGATGGTGCGGGACAGAGAGCAGTTGAACTTGAAGGCTTTTGAATCTCTCTTCCCATAGCACATTGTTTGTACATACTACAGACGCTTTCTGTTGTTGGCCAGCAATGCAGTTTCCAGTTTGGTGAAAGTCTCATTTACGTAGCCAAAGCTGAGGAGAAAGCAAGGATTTCCTGTCCCCATGCTGCACAACTGGACAAGACGCGGAAGCTGTGTGTTTGCAAGGGTGATCCCTCGTCCTTGTCCTTGGCCAGAGTCAGACGATTACTCATGGCGCTACAAAACCGGGCCCAGACAGGAGTAAATCATTTTGACATGGCTGCAACATAAAAGCATGATAGCCGCTGCAAGAAAAATATATATATATACAGAGAGAGCATAATAACCGATGGTCTCCATGTTTTTACCTTGGTAAACAATTTTTAGCGTCACGGTGCACCAAATGCAATCCTCTAATGGCGGTGGGCTAAAAAACGCTGATTATTATAAGTTGCATCAGCTTCTTGGCTTGCTAGTTGCTACGCTGCCTGACCGCCCAAAAGATTCAGTTTTCTTTTCATTATACTCGGAATTTCTCGGTTTGTATGGAGTGGTACATTTACCATAGTGCCTTCTCAGTAGAATTGGAAAAGTGAGTACGTTCCAATTACGAAATTCTAGAAACCACATTTCTTCTTTCACATGAAAGGAAGTTTTATTGAGAAGGAGAAGACGGGCCGCCCTAAAAAAATGTACCATTAAGCGGATACACTCATATATGGAGCGACGTCCGGCCCATGTATAGGTAAAGATGCACATTGCCAACAGAAGCAAGTTCGACAAAAGAAAAGTAAATAAAACACAGAGGAGTAAAGTCATATGAGAGTGACATTATGCCTACGTCGAAGGAGCAAATGGATTATACCGACGGATATTAGATAAAAACCTTTTCGCCGCCCGCTCTAATCACATACAGTTGGTAATTTGTTTGGTGCAGCGCAGGTCACATACGAAGCGAGTGCATACGACGGAAAATAACCTGCAAGGAAGAAGGGGTTATCATTAAAAACAATGCCATTTGTACATAGCTAAAGCAACCATAATAAGACAATCCCTCACCGTTATTATCGTGACCATATATATTGACAACACTCCTGAACGGATACAAACTGAACGTTATAAGGATGAGACCATGTAGAACACACAAACTTGCATTGGAAAAAGAGGTGATTAATTTTTTTTGTCAGGAGTAGAGAAGCTATACTTTTTACTTACTTGCGAGTCGCAACAAACGAGATTATATTTAGTTAGTACAACCCACCGATGAAGATATCACATAAAAATCCTAATTTTTAAAGGTGTTTTCGACCTACATATTTTGTTATTATTATCCACTAGAATCTCTGAGTGCATGAGGCCACGATATATGGAGTCAACCGTGAATTATCTGAATGTCGTGAAATCCCAATGAAATACACCCCGCCCATGTGTCAAGTTAACTGGATTCAGATCCCGCCGAAATGATACATATCGAGGGTAGGAGATGAGACATGCGCAATGGTATCATTTTTATCCTAGACAATGAAGTATAAGATCGGATACTATTCCTGAAGAGTGACGTTTCCTAACCATTTGTCCTCCGAGAAAGGTATCCGAGAGCCATCCTTATTATAAAAGATAAAAATGAAAAAGATGCTTCTTTACCGTCACGAGGCCAGCCGAAAAATGCAAGTCCCCTTGCTTCCAATATGCTTCGGTAAGTAACTTGGACAACCATTTACTGTGTAAGGCATCATTTTTGACTAGGAATTTTTTGGATGCCTAAACCTTCGTGGTCTTTTGGAATACAAATCATGATCCATTTGAATAATCTATTTCTTTTTTCATTATCTCCTTGCCAAAAGAATCTAGATCTAAAATAGTCCAATCTTTGTGGGACCCCTTTGGGAAGCGACAAGAAGGAAGTCATGTAGTGCACCGTATTTGTGAGAATATAATTAATCATCACTAGTCGTTATCCAATGGAGAGAAACTCGCCTTTCCAACTGTTCAAATGTTTCTTTAAGCGCTCTTTGACGTGCTTCCACTTGGTGGTATTGAGGCATCGATAAAGAACCGGGGTTCCCAAATACTTAATTGGAAATTGACCTTTGCATAGCCAAACAAGTTGGTATATTGCGCAACCGCCATTCCCTACCCTTCGCATAGCCCTTGTCCCCCTGACCCATTGTCAGTAGAAAATTCGCCGTTCCCCATTCTCGCTTCCTCCAATCGATAGCCAAAACACCCGGCCAACCCCCACCCGTCACCCCCTCCCACACGCTCACACCTCCCCTAGCAGCACACCAACCTTCGACGTCCCCTACTCTGGCTTTTGATGGACCGTTTTAGCCGCCGTGACAGCACCCCAACATTGACGCGACCAGACCCTCGTCTCCCCTTCAGGAAGCACGCAAGTGCCGCTACCTCGCTGGCCTGACGCCATCCACGTTCGCCTCCATGCCTCCAGTCCTGCTACCTTGTCTCGCATAGGCGTGAGGCTCTTCATTGCACGTCTTCTTCCATGACGCCCGCAAGGTGTTAGACGGTTTGCCGCCAAGGTACAAATGGGCTCCGACCATGAGTAAATTTTCCACAATTTCATTTGCGACTCGGATGATTCTTCATCCGGTCATGAGGTGATTATGGCTGCTGCTTTGGTCGTCCATGACCACATGAGTAGGCAGCGACCGATGTTCAGGGGCTCGATACCGGGGCATAATCCGGTGTTGAATCATAACTAAGAGAGTGGCCATTACCTACTCTCGCAAGACTACTTCGAGTCCCCTAAATCGCTCTTCAGACAACGCCTATTTCGGCATCGTTTTAGGATGGCTAGACATGTGTTCAACCTTATCCGGGAGGGAGTGGTAGCAGTCCATAAGTATTTTGAGTGCAAAGAGGATTCCCTCGGAAATATTGGCTTCTCCTCTGATCAGAAATGCAATGCAGCTATTCAAATGCTTGCATACAGACTACCCGGTGATCTCATTGATGAGTATGTCCCAGTGAGCGAGTCGATTTGCCTAGAATCCATGTGTAAGTTTTGCAAAGCTATGGTAGCAGTGTTTGGCCCGGAGTACTTAAGAGAGCCAACTGTTGTAGATACTACTTAGTTTTTGGCGGTCAATGCAAGTAGGGGCTTTCCCGGGATGCTTCATAGTATATATTGTATGCACGAGGGGTGGAATAACCGCCCTTCTGCTTGTCAGGCTAGTATAGGGGCCATGTGAAAGCTTGCACCGTCATACTTGAGGTCGTGTCTTCACAAAATCTATGGATTTGGCACTCTTTCTTCGGCATGACCGGATCTCATAACGTCATCAACGTGTTTCAAGGCTCTCCGGTGTTTGTGAGGCTCGTAGAAGGAAATTGCCTGGCAATCACTAGAGATCAATGGACACCACTACAACAAAGCATACTACCTAGCTAATGGTATCCATCCTCAGTGGACTACTCTTGTGAATACAATCTCCAACCCTGTAGGGGAGAATAGGAAGAACAAGAGATTGATAGGAAGGATGTGGAGCGTGCCTTTGGTGTTCTTCAATCTAGACGGGGCATCATTCGATATCCTGCTAGAAATTAGAGCACAAAGAAGTTATGAGAGGTGATGACTACTTGTGTGATCATGCACAACATGATCGTATAAGATGAGTGTCAGGATGAAATCTATGACCAAGGGTTTCAATTTTAGGGTGACAATGTTGTGCCCGAGCATAGATGAGCGGCATCATTTGCATAGTTCATCGAATTTCTGTTGGGGAACGTAGTAATTTCAAAAAAAAAATCCTACGCCATGCAAGGATCTATCTATGGAGAAACTAGCAACGAGCAAAGGAGTAGAGCATCTTCATACCTTTGAATATCGCTAAGCGTAAGTGTTGCTAGAACACGGTTGATGGAGTCGTACTCGCAGCAATTCAGATCACGGTGGATTCCGATCTGTGCACCAAACGCTGGTGCCTCCGCGTTCAAGACACGTGGAGCTCGGTGACGTCTCTAACGCCTTGATCCAGCAAGGAGGGAGGAGAGATTGGGGGAGAGCTCCGGCAGCACGACGATGTGGTGACGGTGGAGCTATGTGGTTCTCCGGCAGGGCTTCGCCAAGCACCGCGGTGGATGAGGAGTGGAGGTAGGGCTGCGTTGAGAGAGAGAGAATTCTTGTCTCAAATCTGCCCGAAAACCCTCAATATATATAGGAGGAGAGGGAGGAGGTGCCCACCCTAAAGAGTGCAGGAGCCCTAGAGGCCAAGGAGGGCGGCGACCAAGGGTGGAGGGGCCTAGGGTGGGCCTTTGAGGCCCAAGGTGGCCTCCCACACCTAGGGTTTCCCCTCTCTCCACCCCTGGTGCGCCTTCGGCTGGTTCTGGAGGCGCACCAGCCCATATATGGGCTGGTTCCCACCCACTCTTAGCCCATGTAGCAACTTGGGGCTTGTGGCCCTTGCCGGTGGACCCCCGGAACCCTTCCGGTGGTCCGAGTACATTGCCGGTGTCGCCCGAAACATTTCCGGTGACCAAATCCTCACTTTCTATATATCAATCTTTACCTTCGGACCATTCCGAAACTCTTCGTGACGTCCGGGATCTCATCCGGGACTCCGAACAACCTTCGATAACCACATAGACTATTTCCCTATAACCCTAGCGTCATCGAACCTTAAGTGTATAGACCCTACAGGTCCGGGACACATGCAGACATGAACGTGACACCTCTCCAGTCAATAACCAACATCGGGGTCTGGATATCCATGTGGATCCCCGCATGTTCCACGATGATGTCATCGAATGAACCACGATGTCGGGGATTCAATTAATCCCGTATGCAATTCCCTTTGTCTACCGGTATGATACTTGCCCGAGATTCGATCGTCGGTATCCCTATACCTTGTTTAATCTCGTTATTGGCAAGTCTCTTTACTCGTTCCGTAACACATCATCCCGTGACTAACTTCTTAGTCACACTGAGCTCAATATGATGATGGATTACCGAGTGGGCCCACAGATACCTCTCCGTCACACGGAGTGACAAATCCCAGTCTCGATTCGTACAACCCAACAGATACTTTCGAAGATACCTGTAGTGCACCTTTATAATCACCGAGTTATGTTGTGACGTTTGATACACCCAAAGCACTCCTACGGTATCCAGGAGTTGCACAATCTCATGGTCTAAGGAAATGATACTTGACATTAGAAAAGCTTTAACAGACGAACAACACGATCTAGTGCTATACTTAGGATTGGGTCTTGTCCATTACATCATTCCCCAATGATGTGATCCCGTTATCAATGACATCCAATGTCCATGATCAGAAAACCATGATCATCTATTGATCAACGAGTTAGCCAACTAGAGGCTCACTAGGGACACATTATGATCTATATATTCGCACATGTATTACGGTTTCCGGTTAATACAATTATAGCATGAATAATAGACAATTATCATGAACTAGGAAATATAATAATAACCACTTTATTATTGCCTCTAGGGAATATTTCCAACAATTTCATCATCAAATGAGTGATTGGGAAACTCACTTTAAATTGCAAGATGATTTGGTTGAGCATATATGGGCTCATATTGACAACCAGTAGACATATGGGCTACTTTTTCTTTGAAAAGTACGTGAGACAATTTTATTTGGCTTGTAAACAATGAGATATATTTTTAGTTGCAAAACCATGAGATATTTGTATTTTTGTTTGAAGTATGTGAACTTGGGCCAAAACAAATGTGATAAAAATATCACAGAAATGGCCGCGAAGACGAAAATGCGGTTGGACGCCCCGTCGACCCAAACGTGGAAGAGGGCGGACACACCGACTAGGACATAACGCGGACAAAATGTGCATCCTTTTCGGTACGCGCGTTAGAGTTGCTCTTCAGGGTTGTAGGAGTCCTATGTGACGCACTCCCACAAACGTTCTAGTTTGTGGTGGGTTTGTCTGAATTAGGACGCGTGGACCTATGAGCAAACATTTGGGGTACCATGTTGTTGGATGTGGTAGAAATATACAGAGGCGTAGGGTGATTGGACTTCACAGTGTGCATAAAACCCGATACCCAAAGCTCGAACCTGAAAAATCCAAACCCAAAATCATATAGCCCGAACCTAAAAATCCGAGCACTAAATCGGATAGTAATTTTGGACACCCGAATTTTATCCATACTCGAACTGCCCGAATTACCCAAAATTAGGGAAAGCCCAATTAAAATCTCGTCTCTTAGCATCGGCCCAACCCAATATAAATAAGGCCTTGTAGGTGCATCTAGTGCCACCCCTTGTTGGTTTTGGAGTATTTAAGAAAAATGTGGTTGAGGGACTAATGTGTTTGTGAGAGTTCATAGATAACACAAATAGTAATCTATGGAGATTTGGTTTAACCATCGAAGACGACCCCCAAATTTCCGAAGACATTAAAGATGGTTGAAGACATATAAGTGCATGACCGGATCTCATAACGTCATCAACGTGTTTCAAGGCTCTCCGGTGTTTGTGAGGCTCGTAGAAGGAAATTGCGTGGCAATCAATAGAGATCAATGGACACCACTACAACAAAGCATACTACCTAGCTAATGGTATCCATCCTCAGTGGACTACTCTTGTGAATACAATCTCCAACCCTGTAGGGGAGAACAGGAAGACAAGAGATTGATAGGAAGGATGTGGAGCGTGCCTTTGGTGTTCTTCAATCTAGACGGGGCATCATTCGATATCCTGCTAGAAATTAGAGCACAAAGAAGTTATGAGAGGTGATGACTACTTGTGTGATCATGCACAACATGATCGTATAAGATGAGTGTCAGGATGAAATCTATGACCAAGGGTTTGAATTTTAGGGTGACAATGTTGTGCCCGAGCATAGATGAGCGGCATCATTTGCATAGTTCATCGAATTTCTGTTGGGGAACGTAGTAATTTAAAAAAAAAATCCTACGCCATGCAAGGACCTATCTATGGAGAAACTAGCAACGAGCAAAGGAGTAGAGCATCTTCATACCTTTGAATATCGCTAAGCGTAAGCGTTGCTAGAACACGGTTGACGGAGTCGTACTCGCAGCGATTCAGATCACGGTGGATTCCGATCTATGCACCGAACGCCGGTGCCTCCGCGTTCAAGACACGTGGAGCTCGGTGACGTCTCTAACGCCTTGATCCAGCAAGGAGGGAGGAGAGGTTGAGGAAGAGCTCCGGCAGTACGACGGTGTGGTGACGGTGGAGCTACGTGGTTCTCCGACAGGGCTTCGCCAAGCACCGCGGAGGATGAGGAGGAGTGGAGGTAGGGCTGCGCCGAGAGAGAGAGAGAATTCTTGTCTCAAATCTGCCCGAAAACCCTCAATATATATAGGAGGAGAGGAAGGAGGTTCCCACCCTAAAGGGTGCAGGAGCCCTAGAGGCCAAGGAGGGCGGCGGCCAAGGGTGGAGGGGCCTAGGGTGGGCCTTTGAGGCCCAAGGTGGCCTTCCGCACCGAGGGTTTCCCCTCTCTCCACTCCTTGTGCGCCTTGGGCTGGTTCTGGAGGCGCACCAGCCCATATATGGGCTGGTTCCCACCCACTCTTAGCCCATGTAGCAACTTGGGGCTTGTGTCCCTTGCCGGTGGACCCCCGGAACCCTTCCGGTGGTCCTAGTACATTGCCGGTGTCGCCCGAAACATTTCCGGTGACCAAATCCTCACTTTCTATATATCAATCTTTACCTTCGGACCATTCCGGAACTCTTCGTGACGTCCGAGATCTCATCCGGGACTCCGAACAACCTTCGGTAACCACATAGACTATTTCCCTATAACCCTAGCGTCATCGAACCTTAAGTGTATGGACCCTACAGGTTCGGGACACATGCAGACATGACCGAGACACCTCTCCGGTCAATAACCAACATCGGGGTCAGGATATCCATGTGGGTTCCCGCATGTTCCACGATGATGTCATCGGATGAACCACGATGTCGGGGATTCAATTAATCCCGTATGCAATTCCCTTTGTCTACCGGTATGATACTTGCCCGAGATTCGATCGTCGGTATCCCTATACCTTGTTTAATCTCGTTATCGGCAAGTCTCTTTACTCGTTACGTAACACATCATTCCGTGACTAACTTCTTAGTCACACTGAGCTCAATATGATGATGGATTACCGAGTGGGCCCACAGATACCTCTCCGTCACACGGAGTGACAAATCCTAGTCTCGATTCGTACAACCCAACAGATACTTTCGGAGATACCTGTAGTGCACCTTTATAATCACCGAGTTATGTTGTGACATTTGATACACCCAAAGCACTCCTACGGTATCCAGGAGTTGCACAATCTCATGGTCTAAGGAAATGATACTTGACATTAGAAAAGCTTTAACAGACGAACAACACGATCTAGTGCTATACTTAGGATTGGGTCTTGTCCATTACATCATTCCCCAATGATGTGATCCCGTTATCAATGACATCCAATGTGTTGAGGCATAATTTATGCGTAAGTAATTTTGGTGATTGATGACAGTACCATACAGGACTAATCGTGTGTGTCAAGGTTTCAGGCAACATTCGTCAACGGCACAAGACGACACGACTTCTCTCTTCGGGAACGGAAGCACGGCGCTATCCTAGATTCTCTTCATTTGAGTCATAGGAAAGCCGTACTATTAAGAGGGGATCCGTAGTGGAAAGGTTTGGGTGGAATCTATCTTTGCACACGCACACCTCTATTTTCTCCCTTTCCTTTATCCTTGGAGCGGCCCTCGCCTGTTTGTTCTTTGCGTCTCGGCAAAATGGTCCCCAGCGGTAGTACCGCTGGACTACCAGCGGTAGTACCGCTGTATCCAGCGGTAGTACCGCTGGCTGGCGGTAGTACCGCCCCTGTTCAGCGGTAGTACCGCTAGCCAGCGGTAGTACCGCCCCTGGTCAGCGGTAGTACCGCTCCAGGTGCCCTGTTCCACCTGCCTAGCGGTAGTTCGTGGACGGACCCTTTTGCGAAGACTTTCTCGGCGGTAGTAGTGTTTATACACTACCAAGGGCCAGCGGTAGTACCGCTGGAGGCCCCAGCGGTAGTACCGCTGGTTCCAGCGGCAGTACCGCTGGAGGCCCCAGCGGTAGTACCGCTGGTTCCAGCGGCAGTACCGCTGGAGGCCCCAGCGGTAGTACCGCTGGTTCCAGCGGCAGTACCGCTGGAGGCCCCAGCGGTAGTACCGCTGCATGCAGCGGTAGTACCGCCAGGCAGCGGTAGTACCGCTCCTTCCCAGCGGTAGTACCGCTGGATCTCGGGCAGAGAGTGGGAAAACGGTCTGAATTTCCCCCCCACTATATAAAGGGTTCTTCTAGCTGAGGAACTTAATCTCTTACCTCTCTAAGCTCCATTGTTGCTCCACAAGCTTAAAAGTGCCCGATCTCTCTCCCTAGCCAATCAAACTTGTTGATTCTTTAGGGATTGGTTGAGAAGGCCTAGATCCACACTTCCACCGAGAGAAAAGTTGATTCCCCCACCTATCCCTTGCGGATCTTGTTACTCTTGGGTGTTTGAGCATCCTAGACGGTTGAGGTCACCTCGAAGCCATATTCCATTGTGGTGAAGCTTCGTGGTCTTGTTGGGAGCCTCCAAGCTTTGTGTGGAGTTGCCCCAACCTTGTTTGTAAAGGTTCGGTCGCCGCCTTCAAGGGCACCTATAGTGGAATCACGGTACCTTGCATCGTGCGAGGGCGTGAGGAGAATACGGTGGCCTTAGTGGCTTTTTGGGGAGCATTGTGCCTCCACACCGCTCCAACGGAGACGTACTTCCTGTCAAAGGGAAGGAACTTCGGTAACACATCCTCGTCTCCATCGGTTCCACTTGTGGTTATCTCTAACCTTTACTTTGTAGTTGCTTTTCCTTGTTACAATATCTTACTTGTCGTAATAGGTCTTGTTGATAGCTTCTATAGGGGTCACCTCTTTGTCATATTATTTGTGAACCCGTATAATGTTTACCTTAACTTGTTAAGATTAATTAAAAAGTGGTCGTTGTCTATTCACCCCCCCCTCTAGCCAACCATATCGATCCTTTCAATTGGTATCAGAGCAAGGTCTCTTTATTAAGGGTTTAACCACCCGAAGAGTATGGAAGGCGAAGAGGAAGTGAACCATGGGCAACCCGAGGGCATGGACTTGACTTCGGTCACAAGGGACGACTTGAATACGGCTATGGCAGCCCTCAAGACGTCCTTGACGAGCGAAGTCAAAACCATGCTTAAGGAATTAATTGACGGTCTTAGAAGTTCACCCGAACCGGCTTTAGTGGTTAAACCCACCATTTCCGATTCGGAGGCCAACTCCTCTAAGGAAGCGGCTAAAGGTATGCAACCTGCTTCACCTCACGAAAAGGATGGGACTGGAACACATGCCTCTGTTCCACCTCCCATGACTTATGGAGGACCCGTTCTCGCACCTCGTCTTAATCCGGTTGGTCCTCCTCCTAAACTTGTGAAAGGTGACTTTGCTAACTGGGTATTTTCTATTAAGTCTCATTTGAATCACAGCTCAACAAACTTGTGGAGAATTATCGAGCAAGGATATTACCCCCATGACCCAAGCAACCTCACTCCAAGAGAAGATGCAGACAATCAATATAATCACTCTGCGCTGTTTATCCTTCAGTCTGCTGTGCCACCTGAAGATCTTCCCCACTTACGTCCCTTCACATTGGCCAAGGATTGTTGGGAGCATATTATGGTGTTGTATAAGGGAAGCTCAAGTATTCAACGATCCAACTATGAAGTGATACTTGATCAGGCCGATGAGTTTGTGATGAAGGAAGAAGAGGATCCTCGTGATCTCTATCGGAGGGTGACTGCTATTGCCGTGGCACTAAAGGATCATGGAAGTAAGGATGTGGATGACACTTGGGTCAAACGCAAGTTTCTCAAAGCCATCATGCCTTTCAACAAAGCCATGTCATCTCTCATTCGTCAGCGGCCAGACTTTCACTCTTTGTCTTCCAGTGAAGTGTTGGATGAGTTCATTGCAATGTCAATCATGAACGAAACTGCCGACAATGCACTTGCTCGTGTTCGATCAAAAATCACTTCACCCAAACTTGCGTTGAAAGCAAGAGTAATGCTTGAAGAAGAAGAAGAAGATGAGGAAGAGGAGAGCTGCCCGGAAGACACAAAGTATGCCTATCATGAGCACATGGCTCTTGCATCAAGGCAATTCTGGGGAAATAAAAGGAACTCAAGACCAACCTTCAACAAGAACAACTCAAGTGGTTTCAAACCCAAACAACGAGTAAGGACATGCTATAACTGTGGCAACGTGAGTCACTTCGTGGCAGAATGTCCATATGAGAAGAGAGAAGACAATGGAGGCAAGCTCATTCGCAAAGACAAAACCAAATCATTTCCAATCAAGAACAACTTTGTGAAGAAACCTCACCCAAAAGGAATGGTGGCCCTGGAGGAGTATCCTTCTGATGATGATGATGATGATGATACAGTGGCAACGGCAACTGTTGCTATAGCCACTACCCCTTCCCAGAAGGTGTCTCTTTTCAACGCCCCCAACGAGAACCACATCACCAAGTGCCTCATGGCAAAAGGTACCAATCAGGTAACTTCTATCATTAAGACCAACATTACTTCTACTCCTTCATTGTTAAATTGTGTAGAAGATAGTGATGTTGGAGAACTTAATGAACATGATCTTGATAAGTTCCTATGCACTATTAAGGGAGAAACCAAGAAGCATTTTGTTGCTCTCTTGGAACAATTGGGTGAGGCCACTGACCTTATTGAGTCTCATGAGGAGACCATCTCCGAGCTTCATGGACATAGTCGTGACTATGCCGATGAAATTGCCGAATTATCTAGTACTCTTGAAGAAGAGCGCACTCTTCGTCTGGCTCTTGAGGAGTCATATAACGATGACTGCACTAAAATGCAAAAGAAACTGGATCATGATGTTGTTCTTACTCGCATGCTTAAATCTGAAAAGTATGCTCTTGAGGTTGGCCGTGACAGACTCAAAGAAGAGTTTGACATACTTGACAAGGCCCACAAAGCCTTGAAAGGTGTTCATTTCGCTCTGAAAGAGTCTCATGATCAACTCCAAGCAAAGCTTACCAAGGAGATCTCTACTTGTCCTCCCTTTGTGCTAATTGATAATACTTGTGCAACTAACCCTTGTTGTGAGCATGTTCACCTTGTGGAAGAAAATGCCAAGTTAAAGGAGAAACTTGAGAAGGGCCTTGTGTCATGCAGACAAGGTGAGAAGAGTCTGAACGATCTCTTGAGCACTCAAAAGGGTGTCGTAGGAAAGGAAGGAATTGGACTTACCTCCAAGTCAAAAGGTAAAAGGAAGAACAAGAGCAAACGATCTCTCACCCTCATGGACATCTTTGTCAAGGAGGGTGAGGGTACTCAGAAGATGAACAGGAACAAGGTGGACTATGGGAACCTCAAGAAGGGCAAAGCCGCTCCTACTAACACAGCCGGCAAACTCAATTCCTCTTATGTGTTATGTTGTGCTAGTGATGGGCATGTTTATGCCAGATTTATTGGTTCCTACGATGAAGATATTGAATGGGCTATCTGGGTTCCTAAGACCCTTGTCTCTAACATGAAAGGACCCATTAAAAAATGGGTACCTAAAACCAAGCCTTGATCTATTGCAGGAGTTTGCTTCCGGTGGGGTGTCATGGTTGCTCGATAGTGGAGCAACAAATCATATGACTGGAAGCAAGGACTTAGTGGTGGATGTGCACCCTTCTCCATCTATGCCTACCCATGTCCAATTCGCTGATGCATCCTCGTCAAAGGTATTGGGATTTGGTAAGGTGGTCGTCTCTCAAGATTTGTCTATTAAGAAGGTCATGCTTGTTGAGTCTCTTGCCTACAATTTACTTTCCGTTCGTCAACTTGCAATCATGGGTTTTTCCACATTCTTTAATATTGACACTGTGGTCCTCCTAAGGAGCAAGACTCTTAAAGTAGCCTATGTTGGACATGTCGAAAATGGTCTCTATGTGGTAAACTTTTCAAAGCGACCCACTAAGACTGCGACATGTCTAATGGCTAAAGTTGACGTGGGCTGGCTTTGGCATCGCCGTTTAGCTCATGTCAATATGAGGTCTTTGCAAAGTCTTCTGACAGGGGACCATGTTCGTGGACTAACAAATGTGAGCTTTGCTAAAGATCGTGTTTGCAGTGCTTGCATTGAAGGAAAGATTCATGAAACTGCTCATCGTCCATCAACTCTTATCTACACTAAGAGGCCGTTGGAACTTCTTCACATGGATCAGTTTGGTCCTCCAACATTCGATAGTCTTGGAGGCAGAAAGTATTGCTTAGTAATTGTTGACGACTACTCAAGATATACCTGGGTATATTTCTTCAAAAGGAAGAGTGAAACTCAACAAACGGTCATCAACTTTGCCAATGAAGCGCAACGTCAACATGAAGCAAAGATTTTGATGATTAGGAGTGACAACGGCACCGAGTTCAAGAACTATACCCTAGATGAGTTTCTAGGTGATGAGGGAATAAAGCACCAATATTCTGCACCATATACCCCTCAGCAAAACGGCGTGGCAGAAAGGAAGAACCGGACCTTGATAGACGCTGCAAGAACAATGATGGCAGAATTCAAATCTCCATACAACTTCTGGGCAGAGGCCATCAACACAGCATGTCATGCGTCCAATCGGCTCTACATCCGCAAAGGCTTGAACAAGACTCCGTATGAGATTCTAACTGGAAACAAACCCAATCTCAAGTACTTCCGAGTATTCGGTTGTAAGTGTTTCATTCTTAAAAAGGGAGCTCGGTTAGCTAAATTTGACTCTAGAGCACATGAGGGTATCTTTGTTGGTTATGCTACAAACTCTCATGCTTACCGTGTCCTCAACAAGTCCACCGGACTAATTGAGGAGACGTGTAACGTGGAGTTTGACGAAAATAATGGCTCCCAAGTGGAGCAAAGTGGTCTTTGTGATATAGGTGATGAAATTCCTCCCGAAGCCATAAGAGGAATGGGGATTGGTCAAATACTCCCCATTGAGGAACCCCTTATGGCCGAAGGAGAAGGACAATGCTCTACTCAAGTGGAGCCATCACCCCCACAAGCCCCACACGCTTCCGAT
This sequence comes from Hordeum vulgare subsp. vulgare, assembly GCF_904849725.1. Taxonomy (NCBI): domain Eukaryota; kingdom Viridiplantae; phylum Streptophyta; class Magnoliopsida; order Poales; family Poaceae; genus Hordeum; species Hordeum vulgare. Next base: position 366,941,076 of record NC_058522.1, read on the forward strand.
GAACAAAGAGAAGACTCTCAACAAGTTGATCAAGCTCTCGGTCAAGATCAATTGTCTAACAATGGTGATATGCCCACTCAAGCACTGCCCCAAGACCTTGAACCAACACGAGATCAAGATCAAGAGCAACCACTAATACAAGATCAAACTAGTGAACCTGCTCAAGTCGAAGGACAAAGTGATCAGGAGACTGTCTCACAATTCCCTTCTGGAGCTCAAACAACCGGCTCAAGACGCAAGGGCAAACAAAAGATACAAGTCGATGCTCCTCTGTTATCTAATGAAGAACTCTTGGAGCGTCGAGCAGCCAAGAATGCGAACAAGCTGAAAGCCAAGTCACATCTTATGAAGAATGTTCTTGGTAGTTTAAAAAGGGGAGTATCTACCCGTCAACAACTTTGGAATTATTGTGAGCATCACGCGTTTGTCTCGTATTGTGAACCTCAACAGGTACAGGAAGCGCTCGATGATGAGGATTGGCTTATGGCCATGCACGAAGAACTTAACAACTTCGAGCGCAACCAAGTATGGGATCTAGTGCCACGACCAACGAAGGAACATAATGTCATCGGGACCAAATGGATATTCAAGAACAAGCAAGATGCAAATGGAATTGTGATTCGAAACAAGGCAAGATTGGTGGCTCAAGGCTACTCCCAAGTCGAGGGTATCGACTACGGTGAAACCTTTGCCCCTGTCGCTCGTCTAGAATCTATTCGCATGCTACTTGCTTTTGCCTCTCATCATAACTTCAAATTACAGCAAATGGATGTGAAAAGTGCATTTCTTAATGGTCCTTTAAATGAGTTGGTATATGTCAAACAACCCCCGGGATTCGAACATCCCAAGCTCCCAAATCATGTGTACAAACTCAATAAGGCACTCTATGGTCTTAAACAAGCCCCACGCGCGTGGTATGAGTACCTTACTGAGTTGTTACAAGATCGTGGGTTTGAAATTGGGAAGATTGATCCCACTCTTTTTACTAAGAGGGTTAAAGGGGATTTGTTCATATGCCAACTATATGTTGATGATATTATCTTTGGCTCTCCTAACATTTCATTCAATGAAGAATTTGCCGCGCTAATGACTGAGAAGTTTGAGATGTCCATGATGGGAGAGTTGAAGTTTTTTCTCGGATTCGAGATTAAGCAAGGTCTAGAAGGGACATTCATCAAACAAGCCAAGTACACTCAAGACATGCTCAAACGGTTCGAGCTCGAAGATGTCAAACCGGTCAAGTTTCCCATGCCAACCAGATGCAAGCTTGACAGTGATCCCAATGGTAAAGCAGTGGATCAAAAGGTATACCGCTCCATGATTGGATCCCTCCTTTACCTTTGTGCATCTAGACCGGATATTATGTTGAGTGTAGGGATATGTGCACGGTTTCAATCCGCACCAAAAGAAAGTCATTACATGGCCGTCAAACGAATCTTTCGATATTTGGCTCATACCCCAAACTTTGGCCTCTGGTATCCCAAAGGAGCAAACTTCAATCTAGTTGGCTATTCTGACTCAGACTGGGCTGGAGATTGTGTGGAGAGGAAGTCAACATCTGGAGGGTGCCAATTCCTTGGTCGCTCTTTGGTAAGTTGGTCGTCAAAGAAGCAGAACTGTGTCTCCTTATCATCCACCGAAGCTGAGTATGTGGCAGCTGCAAGTTGTTGTGCACAATTGTTGTGGATGAGGCAAACTTTAAAGGATTATGGTGTCACTTGTGACAAAGTGCCTCTTCTATGTGACAATCAAAGCGCCATCAAGATCTCCCTCAACCCAGTGCAACATAGCAAAACCAAACATATTGATATTCGTCATCACTTCATCCGTGAACATATCAAGCTAGGTGATATTGAGGTCCACTTCATTCACACTGAAGAGCAACTTGCAGATATTTTCACCAAGCCACTTGATGAAGCAAGGTTCCGGGAGTTAAGGCACGAGCTAAATATCATTGATTCGAGTAATGTGGATTGAAACTAGGCATATTGCACCTCACTTCACATTTCATCTTGGTCTAGATGTAGGCATGGACATAGGGGGAGTGTTGTTCTCTCAATGAACTCTCCCTCCCCCCATTATGCGTAAATCAATCTAGTCTTTCACTTTATCCATTTTCAAATGGCACTTGTGCCTCAAAGACGAGCATTGGTCATGAACCCAAGGATAATTCTTCGCGGTGTCATACCATTGTCTCAAACATAGGTGGCCTCGGCCACCGCCCCTCCATCCTCTCTTGCGTATAAAGGAGAGGATATACAATGACAAGTCGATACCTTTTCTTAGAAGTCATCCCTTTTTACTCACTTGTCATATGCCCAAGTTTTCCCGCCTTCCCTAGCCGTGTTGAAACATGTACAGCGGTACTACCGCCAGGGTAGCGGTACTACCGCCAGGACCCCAGCGGTACTACCGCCAGGGGTAGCGGTACTACCGCCAGGGGTAGCAGTACTACCGCCAGGACCCCAGCGGTACTACCGCCATGGGTAGCGGTACTACCGCCAGAGTTCAAAATCTAACTCGGCCGGCCGGAATATTTCTAGGGTTTCGAGGGGAGCGGTACTACCGCCAGGGGGAGCGGTACTACCGCCAGGACCTCCAGCGGTACTACCGCTGCACTCCAGCGGTACTACCGCTAGGTAGCGGTACTACCGCTGTAGTCCAGCGGTACTACCGCCAGGTCAGCGGTACTACCGCTGCCCATACCCCTTGGGCTATATAAAGGGAGGGGGAGCCCGATTTTCAATCTGTTTCTTCTTCCTCGCGGCTCCTCCCTCCCCTACCCCGAAAACCCGCTGTTTGGATCTTTCTTGGAGGAGCCCTCTCTTCCCGTTGGTGTGGAAGGGCTGATTTACTTCTTCTTCCTCCTCCAAAGCCATGAATCCCGGTAACAAAAGCTCCTCCCCTCTTCTATTTGGTTGTTTTTCGTGTTCTAGGGTTAGGAGCATTGGGGATTGCATTCATCTTGTTGATCCAATGGCTTGTTGCTAAGATTGCTGCCGTGGTTTAGGGTTTCATCGTCTTAGATCGGATATTTGAACCTTTTTGATTAGATCTAAAACGTGCTCTCTCTTGCCTATGCATGTTTGTACCTCGTGTTACTATGTGTTCCGTTTGACAATAGGGCTGATGTATACGTATTAATGATTATATATTCAGTCCATGCCCTAGAATACGAGTTTTATATGTCTAGATCTGACAGTCAAACCCCCAGCGGTACTACCGCTAGGGCTAGCGGTACTACCGCTAGGCCCCAGCGGTACTACCGCCAGGACCCAGCGGTACTACCGCCAGGGGTAGCGGTACTACCGCTATGACCCCAGCGGTACTACCGCCAGGGCTGGCGGTACTACCGCCAGGGCTGACGGTACTACCGCCAGGTGTGGCGGTACTACCGCCAGGAGCATTCACGGTGTTTTCTTCTTGGGCTTAGCAATGCATGTTTTTCTTTTGTTTCTTTTCTCTGCACTTTCAAGATCCATTGCCTTGACTTTTCGTGTTGCCTCTTTTTTTCGCTTTGTGGTCCGTGTCACAGGTGGCTCTGCTCGCCGTTCGAACCCCCCACGGGACACGGCATCCAAACAGTTTCGCAACACAGAGGCGCCCGAGGGGTCTGCCACGTCTGGTCTCCCCCCTAAGAAGAAGTCCTTCAAGAAGGTTGCCCACAAGGACAAGAGGGTGAACATCCGAGCAATGTCTCCTAAAGAGTTTCTGCAGTTTCGCACCAAGAACCACTATCTCCAGGAGAGGGAGACGATCGAGGGAGTTGAAAATGTCTGGGTTAAGGACCATTGCAGGATATATCGAGATGTCATTGGAAACTTCAAGAAGAATTACATCTCTGTCCAGTGGATTGATTTGGCACATCTTCAGCGGCATACAGATTACTTTGGTGATGCTCTTGCTTTGATTGACAAGATGGGGCTCAAAAACATCATCACCTTCAAGACAGATTTTGATCCCACGACAGTTGCTCAGTTCTACGTCACTGTTCATTTCTCCCATGATGAACAGCGCTCCATGATTTGGATGACTGGGTCACAGAAGATGACTAGTTCCTGGTCAGAGTTCATGCAGTTCTTGCACATTGATTTTCAGGGTGCTGACACCCCTCTTGGGCTGCGTCCTCACGCTCCAGTCCCTGCTGATAAGGGCCTTGCAAAGGACAGACTGCAGCAACTATATCTGAGGAAGGGGGTGCTTCCCAAGCACCTGGACATTATGCACCGCATCTTTCGGAACACCCTCTTCCCTCGGAGTGGTAACTTCGATGAGGTCCATGGCGTCTTGGCTGAGATGTTGTTACTATATGAGGAGGCTATGTCTGTGGAGTCTGCTCAATTGGATATTGCAGATGTGATGTTCACAGAACTATGGAACTGCATTATCAACCGTAAGGTCCCTATCTACGGGCCTTACCTGTTTGCTTACATCTGCCACAAGTGGCAACAGGCGTTTCCGGGTGAGGTGCTCTACGCACAGTCTGACTATATTGTGCATGACCCAATCAAGCTGCGCATCAAGGATAAGTGGACCAACCCATCTTCCTCCTCTCAGCAAATGGACACAGATACAGAGACCGCTGCTGGTAGAGGACCTGCCTCTCAGCCCCGCTCGTCTGCCATGCCATCTTGGGCTATCAAGTTGCAGGACAAGATGAAGACTCTCTTCTGTATGCAGGCCAAGGGTCAGTATCAGTCACACGTGGCTGAGAAGCAGAGCCGCCAGAGGCATAAGCGTGTTCTCAGGACCTTGGATGTGGACATCTCCAGTGGCTCAGAGGACGACATCACGCCGGAGGCCACCTGGATGCAGGCTCAGGGGTACCAGTGGTCGGGTGATGAGGCGGAAGATGAGGAGGAGACTGACCAGGAGGGGACCGACGAGTCTGGTGATCCTGAGGACGAGGAGTAGCTACCTGTGACATTAGGTGTGCCCCTTTTTGGTGTCTTGTGCCAAAGGGGGAGAGAGTCTAGGGATTTGATTTCATTCAAACTTTGCATTGCTTTGCTGATTTGCTTTGAACTTGGTTTGCTTTGTTTGCTATCGTGTGTGAGACATGATCTACCCTATGTGAGTTTAGATTTATTTCCATCATATGCTGTGAGTCATATGTCATATATCTCCATCCTTTTTATTCTCATATTATTATCCATGCAAATCCGGTATTGTCATCAATCCACCAAAAAGGGGGAGATTGTTGAGGCATAATTTATGCGTAAGTAATTTTGGTGATTGATGACAGTACCATACAGGACTAATCGTGTGTGTCAAGGTTTCAGGCAACATTCGTCAACGGCACAAGACGACACGACTCCTCTCTTCGGGAACGGAAGCACGGCACTATCCTAGATTCTCTTCATTTGAGTCATAGGAAAGCCGTACTATTAAGAGGGGATCCGTAGTGGAAAGGTTTGGGTGGAATCTATCTTTGCACACGCACACCTCTATTTTCTCCCTTTCCTTTATCCTTGGAGCGGCCCTCGCCTGTTTGTTCTTTGCGTCTCGGCAAAATGGTCCCCAGCGGTAGTACCGCTGGACTACCAGCGGTAGTACCGCTGTATCCAGCGGTAGTACCGCTGGCTGGCGGTAGTACCGCCCCTGTTCAGCGGTAGTACCGCTGGCTGGCGGTAGTACCGCCCCTGGTCAGCGGTAGTACCGCTCCAGGTGCCCTGTTCCACCTGCCTAGCGGTAGTTCGTGGACGGACCCTTTTGCGAAGACTTTCTCGGCGGTAGTAGTGTTTATACACTACCAAGGGCCAGCGGTAGTACCGCTGGAAGCCCCAGCGGTAGTACCGCTGGTTCCAGCGGCAGTACCGCTGGAGGCCCCAGCGGTAGTACCGCTGCATGCAGCGGTAGTACCGCCAGGCAGCGGTAGTACCGCTCCTTCCCAGCGGTAGTACCGCTGGATCTCGGGCAGAGAGTGGGAAAACGGTCTGAATTTCCCCCCCACTATATAAAGGGTTCTTCTAGCTGAGGAACTTAATCTCTTACCTCTCTAAGCTCCATTGTTGCTCCACAAGCTTAAAAGTGCCCGATCTCTCTCCCTAGCCAATCAAACTTGTTGATTCTTTAGGGATTGGTTGAGAAGGCCTAGATCCAAACTTCCACCGAGAGAAAAGTTGATTCCCCCACCTATCCCTTGCGGATCTTGTTACTCTTGGGTGTTTGAGCATCCTAGACGGTTGAGGTCACCTCGAAGCCATATTCCATTGTGGTGAAGCTTCGTGGTCTTGTTGGGAGCCTCCAAGCTTTGTGTGGAGTTGCCCCAACCTTGTTTGTAAAGGTTCGGTCGCCGCCTTCAAGGGCACCTATAGTGGAATCACGGTACCTTGCATCGTGCGAGGGCGTGAGGAGAATACGGTGGCCTTAGTGGCTTTTTGGGGAGCATTGTGCCTCCACACCGCTCCAACGGAGACGTACTTCCTGTCAAAGGGAAGGAACTTCGGTAACACATCCTCGTCTCCATCGGTTCCACTTGTGGTTATCTCTAACCTTTACTTTGTAGTTGCTTTTCCTTGTTACAATATCTTACTTGTCGTAATAGGTCTTGTTGATAGCTTCTATAGGGGTCACCTCTTTGTCATATTATTTGTGAACCCGTATAATGTTTACCTTAACTTGTTAAGATTAATTAAAAAGTGGTCGTTGTCTATTCACCCCCCCTCTAGCCAACCATATCGATCCTTTCACAATGTCCATGATCAGAAAACCATGATCATCTATTGATCAATGAGTTAGCCAACTAGAGGCTCACTAGGGACACATTATGATCTATATATTCGCACATGTATTACGGTTTCCGGTTAATACAATTATAGCATGAATAATAGACAATTATCATGAACTAGGAAATATAATAATAACCACTTTATTATTGCCTCTAGGTAATATTTCCAACAATTTCATCATCAAATGAGTGATTGGGAAGCTCACTTTAAATTGCAAGATGATTTGGTTGAGCATATATGGGCTCATATTGACAACCAGTAGACATATGGGCTACTTTTTCTTTGAAAAGTACCTGAGACAATTTTATTGGCTTGTAAACAATGAGATATATTTTTAGTTGCAAAACCATGAGATATCTGTATTTTTGTTTGAAGTATGTGAACTCGGGCCAAAACAAATGTGATAAAAATATCTCAGAAATGGCCGCGAGGACGAAAATGCGGTTGGACGCCCCGTCGACCCAAACGTGGAAGAGGGCGGACACACCGACTAGGACATAAAGCGGACAAAATGTGCATCCTTTTCGGTACGCGCGTTAGAGTTGCTCTTCAGGGTTGTAGGAGTCCTATGTGACGGACTCCCACAAACGTTCTAGTTTGTGTGAATTAGGACGCGTGGACCTATGAGAAAACGTTTGGGGTACCATGTTGTTGGATGTGGTATGGATGTGGTAGAAATATACAGAGGCGTAGGGTGATTGGACTTCACAGTGTGCATAACACCCGATACCCAAAGCCCGAACCTGAAAAATCCAAACCCAAAATCATATAGCCCGAACCTAAAAATCTGAGCACTAAATCGGATAGTAATTTTGGACACCCGAATTTTATCCGTACTCGAACTGCCTGAATTACCCAAAATTAGGGAAAGCCCAATTAAAATCTCGTCTCTTAGCATCGGCCCGACCCAATATAAATAAGGCCTTGTAAGTGCATCTAGTGCCACGCCTTGTTGGTTTTGGAGTATTTAAGAAAAATTTGGTTGAGGGACTAATGTGTTTGTGAGAGTTCATAGATAACACAAATAGTAATCTATGGAGATTTGGTTTAATCGTCGAAGACGACCCCCAAATTTCCGAAGACATTAAAGATGGTTGAAGCCATTGGTGGTGTCCAAAGATAATCGCTTGAAGATAATTAAACACAAAGAAGAAGTCTTTTGGTTGTGCTATTTCTTCTTTCGCGAGTCATAGGAACCACCGTACTATTAAGTGGGGTCGAGGTGATCGTAGTCAGAATCTTACATGATGCTCAACCCATATACCTATGTCTTCTAGTGAAGACAATGAGAGGAAATCTCTTCCAGAGTTGGTTGAGTCAGCATTGCTTGTAGCCCCAATAATATTGCTGCATGAGTCATTGAAATCTGACAATTATGACACATGTCGGTTGGCCATTGACCCAGTGTCATTTCGGTCTTATCACATCGGGTTACCTGTTGCCGATAAATAGCCCACCCCTCCACCAGAAGTTGGTGGCTACTCAAAGTTAGATATGGCTGTTATCATTTTGGAGCAACCCACCTCCAAGACATTAAGAGAGAGAGAGAGAGAGCTATCTTGCAAGGATAAACCCAAACACTTAGAGCGATAGTGTTTGAGTATCACCGAACTCTTTCTGTTCTAGGAGAACTGAAGACTTGTCACACTTGAAGACTGTGATCTTCAAGATGGTTAGGCGTCGTGGTCTAGAGCATCCAAGAGTCATTGTGGATTATCGGGTGATCAAGTTTGTACGGGTTTCGGAAGTATACCCTCAAGACTTACCTGAGTGATTGGGCGAGGTCTAAGTGACCTTAGCTCAAGGGGAACAAGGTGAAGATGAGGTCTTCTGAGTCAAATCTCAACCTCCCTAACCAGACGTACAATTTTCACAAGAACTGGAATTGGTCCAACAAATGTTGAGTCTTTGTCAAGTAACCAGTTCTATCTTTCCGCTCCTTTACATACTATTTAGTACTATGAATCCATTGCTTGTTTGCTTTTGTGTAAAGACATTCATTTGATATGCGTTTGTCTTCGTACTACTCTAGTTTATCTTCGATACACTTCTGTTTGCATGATGACTATGCCATACTTGCGTGAATGTCTTGATCTCACTGCATGCTTGCTTAGATCCTTGATTGCTATCCCTAACTGATCTCCATTTTTTTCTCCTCAATTCAAATACATTTATCGTTTCAAAGTTTTTCATAAAAATCGTCTATCACCCCCTCCAGTCGATAATTAGCACTTTCAATTGGTATGAGAGCAAGGCACTCCCTTGTTCTGTGTTTCGGTTTAACCACCTGTAGTTTTAGCTATGTCAACTGCAAGGATAATCAAGGTGTGTGCTATGTTCCGTGTCTTTGATGGCACATACTAACCCTACTGGAAGAATAATATGTTTATGCATCTCGAAGCCATTGATAGTAACCTTTGGTATGTCGTCATGGCTTGCATTGCCAGGATCGATGAAGGTGTCACTGCTATTGGTGTGAAGATATTTTCTCAACTCGACTCAGCCACCAAGAACATCATCTATGGTCATCTGACCAAAGGACAGTATGGCCGTGTGAGCACTTTGGACACTGTGAATCAAATCTAGGAATAGCTTTCCAAGGTTAATGAAGGTGCCTCATGACAGCGAGTGTACTTTGCAACCCGTTCAACCGCTTCAAGAGGCTTGCCAACAAAAATGTCCACCTCACATTTGATCGACTCACATATATGTCAAATGAGTTGAATGCTCTCGGTGCGAGTGATATCAGCAAGCATGAAGGTGTGAAGAAGCTATTGAGATCTCTTGACAGTTCCTTTGTCACTCTCGCCCTTATGATCCAAGAACGCCCTAACTTCAAGGAATTGGATCCTGCTGATATTCTTGAGAGGCTGAACACCCATGAGTTCCAACAAGCCAAGAAGAGGGAAATCTATGGTTTCAGTTATGGTCACTCTCGTGCTCTGAAGGCAAAAGCAGTATCTTCATCTGAAGATGAATCCGAATGCAATTCTTATGGAGCCAAAGACATTGATAAAGAAATTGCTCTGCTTGTGAGGAAGTTTCAGAAGTTTGCTAAGTCCAAACGCTTTGGAAAATCTTCAAGGCGTGACTCCAAATAGTCTGGAGAAATATATTCGCGTGACAACAAGAAGGAAACCTGTCACAAGTGCAAGAAAGCAGGCCACTTCATTGCTGATTGTCCTCGATGGGACAAGGAATCCAAGAAGTAGAGTAATGACTATGATTTTGACGACAAGAAGAAGAAGAAGAAGCACGTCAAGTCTTCATCCAAGTCTTCATCTCACAAGAAGAGTTCATCTGGCAGAGCTCATGATAGGATTGGCAAGCAGATGGACTCTGAAGCTAAATCAGAGTGAGAAGTTGATGAAGAGTCGGAGGAGGAGTCTATTTCTGAAGTTGCCGGTCTGGCTATGGCTTCAACACTCATATCCATGTCCATCTTCGACCCTGAAGATAATGGTACACTCATCAACACTGAGTCCTGTGACGATGACTATGCTCTAGCCTACTGCTTCGTGGCAAAATGCTCCAAGGTATCAAAATATTCATGACATGATGCTGATAGCGAACATGAATCCGATGATGACCTGAAACCTAGCTATTCTAAATTTGTCAAGATTACCACTAAACAACAAAATGCCATGGAAAAGATGCAAAAATCGCTAAACAAAAGCGATGACGTGTTACGTGACGAGATGAGTCTGAACGCAACTATGGTTGAGGATATGCAAAATCTTCATTCAAGGTTTGAGGATCCCTAAAGTCGTCATGATATTCTCACAAGTGATCATGATAAGCTTTCTTATGAATATTTTCAAAGAGAGAAATATCTAGATATGTTGAGGGAATATCATGAAGACCTTTGGAAGGAAAACAACTCACTCCTAGCACAACATATTAGTACCGCTCACGACAAATTTAATGATCCATGTCTAAAATGCCTTGCTCATGAAGCTAATGATTCAAAATGTTCAAATGCGTCTGAAAATGCATTATTTTCATCTGTATCAGTAGTATCTAACCCCTCATCTGACGAAACCACTATTATCACTGATGATAATGACAGTTTGAAGATATTTCTTGAAAGAGGCATGTACACAAGTATTAAAGGACATCAGATTCTTTGTGATATCCTCAATAGGAAAATCTTGAACAAAAACCCAAGGAAAGAGGATGTTGGTTTCAAAATAAACATCAATATTGATGGATCTTACTCGAAGCCTGACCAGTATCCCAAGACCACATGGGTTGCTGCAAGTGGCCCTTTGGTTGATTGATCCACATTATCTGGTTTTAACTGTGCTAACCCTATCATCATTGATGATTCAGACTCCAATTATAAACTATTAAAATCTCAGAATGTCGAAGTGTTTGCTAGATTTATTGGAACTAACTATAGGAATTGTTCCCAAATGTCTTATTGGGAAGCTTCCTGTAAATGTCACGATGACATATTCTAGGACGAAGACAAACCCCAGACCAAAGTCTTCGAGGGGACATAAGTCTTCATATGATCAAACTAATGCTTCTGTTCCTCATGGACGAATTGAAAAAGCTCATGAGTATGAGCACTATGGCATGAACCGATATGTTGATAAAACTAAGAATTTATATGCTTATTATTTTGAGTATTCTACCCATGTGAAGCGTACTGCTAGGGGTTCATTGGCTAAATTCTTTGATGCTGCACTAAGGATCATTGCTTCTAAGCCACCCCTTGAGACATGGGTAGTTAAGAATAACTAATATCTTCATGCAGCATTGAGTCTCTAGATTGAATATGATAGAATTTGAAGATTATATGTGGAGGACCGAAAACCTTCTTGTATGGATGCAAGATATATAATGTAAACGATTTACCATTTTATTGTCCAGTTTTATTGCCAACAATATAGTGCAATATCTTCATCAATGCATGTTAGTATTGCATGCCTTGGTGAACAAGACTAATTCTCAATGCACGAAAAAATACAGTCTGACTGAGTGGATTCTGGATAGTGGATGCATTAGTCATATGACTGGTGACCGAAGCCTATTGATGGATTCAACTCTTTGTCTACCTACCAAATATTACATCATCTTTGCTCACAAAAGTAGCAGCAAAGTACTAGGACTAGGTAGAGTTGCTACCACAAGGGATCGGCACATGGAAAATGTAATGCTTATCAAATCCCTTGGTTACAACTTAATGTCTGTCTCAATGCTTTGCAATCTAGACATGATTGTCATATTTGGCAAATTTCGATGTGGTGTGCTAATGGATTTTGAGAAAACTAAAGTTTGTGAATGTTTTCAAAGAGGTGATCTATACGTGGTAGACTTCTGTGGAGACTCACAGGTCGCCACATGTGTTCTCACAAAAGCTTCAGAATGCTGGCAATGGCATCGACCGCTAGGACATTGAAAGGACGTGGATGTCGCCTAGAGGTGGGGAGGTGAATAGGCGCTTTAAAATAATTAAGGTTTAGGCTTGAACAAATGCGGAATAAAACTAACGTTTAATATGTCAAGCACAAAACCTGAAACAACCAGGCTCACCTATGTGCACCAACAACTTATGCTAAGCAAGATAAACAACTAAGTGATAGCAAGATATATGACAAGAGACAATATGGCTATCACAAAGTAAAGTGCATAAATAAAGGGTTCGGGTAAGAGATAACCGAGGCACGGGGAGACGATGATGTATCCCCAAGTTCACACCCTTGCGGATGCTAATCTCCGTTGGAGCGGTGTGGAGGCACAATGCTCCCCAAGATGCCACTAAGGCCACCGTAATCTCCTCACGCCCTCGCACAATGCAAGATGCCGTGATTCCACTAAGGGACCCTTGAGGGCGGTAACCGAACCCGTACAAATGGCAAACCTTGGGGGCGGTCACCGAACCCGTACACGTGGCAACCCTTGGGGGCGGTTAGCGGTACCCGTACAAATTGCTCGGGGCAATCTCCACAACCTAATTGGAGACCCCGACGCTTGCCCGGAGCTTCACACCACAATGATTGAGCTCCGAGACACCACCAAGCTTCTAGGATGCCAAAGCATCCACGAAGAACAATATCTAGGGTACTAAGTACCAAAGGTAGTAAGCTTCTCAACTTCTCACTTCCACGAATCACCGTGGAGAACTCAAACCGATGCAATTCATGCAATGGCAAGAACACACGAAGTGGTCAAGTCCCTCACACTCAAATCCCTCCACAACAACGAAAGCTATGGAGAAATATGAGAGGAAGAACAAGGAGCTCACAAAGAACTCCAAGATCTAGATCCAAGGGGTTCCCCTCACATAGAGGAGAAAGTGATCGGTGGAGATGTGGATCTAGATCTCCTCTCTCTTTTCCCTCAAGAACAAGCAAGAATCATTGGAGGGATTGAGAGTTAGCTAGCTCTAGGAATGTCAACAATGGAGGTAGAACAAGAGCTCAACAGATAGATAAGACCAAGGGGGAAGAAGACCCCCTTTATATAGTGGGGGAAGGAATCAGACCGTTACCCCCACTTACAGCCCGAGCCCAGCGGTACTACCGCTGGCTCCAGCGGTACTACCGCTCACCCTCCGGCGGTACTACCACTGACCCTCCAGCGGTACTACCGCTGGCTGAAGCGGTACTACCGCTGAGCTCATGGTAGCGCAAAGATACTACCGGGCCAACCACCGCCAAGAAAGTCTTCGCAAAAATGTCCGACGCAGTACAACCGCAAAGATGACGGTACTAAAATCTTGGAGCGGTACTACCGCTGACCAGGGGCGGTACTACCGCTGGGACAGCGGTACTACCACCAACTCTAGCGGTACTACCGCTAGGGCCAGCGGTACTACCGCCAACTCTAGCGGTACTACCGCTAGGTCCAGCGGTACTACCGCTAGGTTCAGCGGTACTACCGCTCGCCACTGAAACAACCATAACATTCGCATACGAGCTCTAAATCGAGCAAACCCAAGCTTGTTGGATTCAGGACGACAAGAGCTATCCAAACATATATGAAAATTCCAATGATATAGAGATGTGAGTCCTCTATGAATGAAGAACCGGCAAAAACTCCAACATCGAAAACATCATAGTAGATGCATATGGACTCCGTTTTCGATGAACTCGAGCTTGTCACGAAGATGACCATAAGCTCTAAAACTCACAAAGAGAAACACCAAACAAGAACCAAGAAGTATGATGCAAGGATGCAAATGGTTTGAGCTCTCAACGAACAATACAATCAAGCTACTCACTGGAGAGCCCCCCTTGATAGTACATCAATCTATCCTAAACAGAAAACCTATCAAGGGCAAACCTATACCTTGCACCTCGTCCTCTTGAGCTAGATGATGATGATCTTGGCTTCCTCAAGATGGACCACCTTTCTTGATTGCGTTGGCTTGATGAAGACTAGTTGATTGCTCCCCCATACTTACTATGGGTGAGCCACTCTTCAGCATATCTTCACAAGTCCATTGCCACCACAATGGACGGCAAGCTTCAAGCACGATATATTCGTGCTGATCCTCTTGAACTTGCACACCGCAATCTTGATGACGATCACCACTTGACGTCATCCTTCATGGGTTGTATGAGATCTTCCTCTAGACGCCAGCCCATGGAAACACACCTAACCCCCACATAGAACTCTCACAAAGACCATGGGTTAGTACACAAATACGTACTGGGCACTACTTACCATACCATGGGATCACTTGATCCCTCTCGGTACATCTTGTACGCTTTGTGTGTTGATCATCTTGATTTACTCTTTGTCTGACGATCTTGATCAACCTTGTGTCTCTATGACCATTCTTTGGATAATACGTTGAATACCACCTTGGTCATCATATAAACTCCTTGAACCCAATAGATGGACTTCAAGAAGTGCCTATGGACAAATCCTATAAATATAACTTAAGGCAACCATTAGTCCATAGGAATTGTCATCAATTACCAAAACCACATATGGAGATATATGTTCTAACAGACATGCTGACATGAGGAACTTGCACACTCTTGCAAAGAAGAAGCTTATTATCGACGTCGAGGGAGTCAAGTTCCATAAAGATCATATATGTGGTGCCTGCGAATCTGGGAAGATGACTAGGGCCACACGTCCCTCGAAGACAATCATGACGATCTCTCGTCCCTTCGGGCTGTTACATATGGACTTATTTGTCCCTACTCACTATTATAATTTCTCCACCACTACAAATTTATATGGCTTCGTAATTGTTGATGATTATTCTCGATATACCTGGGTGCATATTTTACTATACAAAAGTGAAGTGCATGATGTCTTCACGCGCTTTGCCAATAGGTGCATGATCAAATATGATGTCAAGATCAAGCACATCACGAGTGACAATGGCACCAAGTTCAAGAACACTTGACTCGACACCTATCTCGATACTCTTGGTGTCACTCATGAGTTATCTGCTCCATACACAGCTCAGAAAAATGGTGTCATGGAGCGCAAGAACAAGACTCTTATTGAGATGGCATGCACCATGCTTAATGAATACAATATACCATGAAGACTCTCACCTGAATCCATTCACACTGCATGTCACATCATCAACCAGGTATATCTTCACAAGTTCTTCAAGAAAACATCATACGAGTTGCTCACTGGTAAGAAACCCAATGTAAGTTATTTCAAATTCTTCGGCGCAAGGTGCTTGATAAAGGATCCACATCACACTCCCAAATTTGCACCGAAAGCACATGAGGGTTTCATGCTTGTGTATGAAAAGGATTCACACACCTACATGATCTTACCGCAACAAAGTGGTTGAGACTGCGGATGTGCGATTCGATGTAACTAATGGCTCGCTGATGACCCACAAGTATAGGAAATGAATGATAGTCCTTTAGATAAGTAAGAGTGTCGAACCTAACGAGGAGCAGAAGTTAATGATAAGCAGTTTTCAGCAAGGTATTCTGTGCAAATGCTATGAGTAACACTAGTAGATAGTTTTGTAGCTAGATAATCTGTAACAAGTGACAAGTAATAATAGTGACCAAGATGCATAAAGGTACCCCCAATACTTTTTATAGAAAAGGACACGCCTGAAAGTTGAGAATGGCGTTTTGGCACGTCACAGCCATGGAGGCCAAAATGTTTGAAAAAATCAAAATTCGGAAAATTTGATTTCAAAATATCTGAAAAAATTGAACAACTAAACAAGTGCGTGATCCGTGTGTGTGTAAAATTTCAGGCCAAAATACTTTGAGACGTGACGTGTACAAAAAATACAAATTCATGGTGTGGAAATATAAATAGTGTCATGTGTTAAAAAACTTCAGATTTGTCTTTTTTGCATAACCCTCATTTCAACGTATTTAGTTCTAAAAATTTACACACTTGTGTATTGTACCTTCATCTATCTATGTATTTTTTTCAGATTTTTTTGAAATATTAAAATACGAATTTTCACAAAATTTGAAGTTTGAATTTAAAGGCCTCCATGGAGCTCGGCCTCCAAAAGCAATTTCTGCTGAAAGTTCTCTTATATAATGGAAAACGCTCTTGAGGACACATGGAGATTTCCGTCTAGTCATGTTAATCATGTTAGTTTATTCATGTTTGTCACTTTGATAATTTGATATGCGGGTGGACCGGTGCTAGGGTGTTGTTCTTACTTGAACAAGCAACCCATTTATAATTACCCTCTATCGCAAGTGTCCACAAATACGAAAGAAGAATTAAGAAAAATGTAACCATAGCATGAAACATGTGGATTCAAATCAGCTCCTTATGAAATAACACATCGACTAGGGTGTAAGCTTGTGTCACTCTAGCAACCCATCATCTACTTATTACTCTACAATGCCTTCCCTTAGGCCCAAAAATATGGTGAAATGTCATGTAGTAAACGTTCACATGACACAACTAAAGGAAGCAACCACATTTATATAATCAAAATATCGAACAAATACTAACTTCACATGATTACTTATAAGAAGACTTCTCCCATGTCCTCGAGAACAAAAGTAACTACTCACAAATCAACACCATGTTCAAGATTAGAGGCATAATAATTATGATAAAGGATCTGAACATATTATTTTCCACCAAGTAAACCAACAAGCATCAACTACAAGATGTAATCAACACTACTAGTAGCCCGAGGTACCAATCTGAGGTTTTGAGACAAAGATTGAATACAAGAGATGAACTAGGGTTTGAGATGAGATGGTGCTGGTGGAGATGTTGATGGAGATTGGACCTCTCACGACGTAGGAAGCATTGGTGAGATGATGGCTTCGATTTCCCCTCCTGGAGGAAAGTTTCCATGGCAGAATCTCTGTGCCGAAGAGAAAAAGTGCTCATGCCTAGGTCCGTCTCAAGACAGTGACACTTCATCCCGAAGTATCTTCTTAACTTTTTCTAGGTCAGAACACATCATATAGCACAAGAGGGGGAGATGAGGAGCTGGGAGGTAGCCCCAAGCCATTAGAGCGTGCCTAGAGGGGGTGGGCGTGTGCCCTGTTGGCTTGACACCAACATGTGGGCCCCCTCTGGTACTTCTTTGCTCCATAAATTCAGATATATTCCACGAAAAATCCTCATGAAATTTCACGTCATTTGGAGTCTAGAGAATTTTTAGCCATTTTCTTAGTTTTTAGGTCGAGAATTCCAGTTTCTGACATTTTCCCTCATTGTGATTGATGACCCACAAGTATAGGGGATCAATCATAATCCTTCCGATAAGTAAGAGTGTCGAACCCAACGAGGACAAGAAGGCAATGATAACCAATTCTCAGCAAGGTATTCTTTGCAAATGCTGTGAGTAATAGTAGTAGGTAATTTTGCAGCAAGATAACTCGTAACAAGTGACAAGTAACAATAGTAACCAAGGTGCATAAAGGTGTTGGGGAACGTCGCATGGGAAACAAAAATTTTCCTACGCGCACGAAGACCTATCATGGTGATGTCCATCTACGAGAGGGGATGAGTGATCTACGTACCCTTGTAGATCGTACAGCAGAAGCATTAGAGAACGCGGTTGATGTAGTGGAACGTCCTCACGTCCCTCGATCCGCCCCGCGAACAATCCCGCGATCAGTCCCACGATCTAGTACCGAACGGACGACACCTCCGCGTTCAGCACACGTACAGCTCGACGATGATCTCGGCCTTCTTGATCCAGCAAGAGAGACGGAGAGGTAGAAGAGTTCTCCGGCAGCGTGACGGCGCTCCGGAGGTTGGTGATGACCTTGTCTCAGCAGGGCTCCGCACGAGCTCCGCAGAAACGCGATCTAGAGGAAAAACCGTGGAGGTATGTGGTCGGGCTGCCGTGGAAAAGTCGTCTCAAATCAGCCCCAATACCTCCGTATATATAGGTGGGAGGGAGGGGACCTTGCCTTGGGGCTCAAGGAGCCCCAAGGGGGTTGGCCGAGCCAAGGGGGGAAGGCTCCCCCCCAAACCGAGCTGGACTTGGTTTGGTGGGTAGGAGTCCTTCCCTTCCTTCCCACCTCCCTTTTTTTCTTTCTCTTTGATTTTTATCTCTATGGCGCATAGGGCTCTTTTGGGCTGTCCCACCAGCCCACTAAGGGCTGGTGTGACACCCTCAAGGCCTATTGGCTTCCCCGGGGTGGGTTGCCCCCCGGTGAACTTCCGGAACCCATTCGTCATTCCCGGTACATTCCCGGTAACTCCGAAAACCTTCCGGTAATCAAATGAGGTCATCCTATATATCAATCTTCGTTTCCGGACCATTCCGGAAACCCTCGTGACGTCCGTGATCTCATCCGGGACTCCGAACAACATTCGATAACCAACCATATAACTCAAATACGCATAAAACAACGTCGAACCTTAAGTGTGCAGACCCTGCGGGTTCGAGAACTATGTAGACATGACTCGAGAGACTCCTCAGTCAATATCCAACAGCGGGACCTGGATGCCCATATTGGATCCTACATATTCTACGAAGATCTTATCGTTTGAACCTCAGTGCCAAGGATTCATATAATCCCGTATGTCATTCCCTTTGTCCTTCGGTATGTTACTTGCCCGAGATTCGATCGTCAGTATCCGCATACCTATTTCAATCTCGTTTATCGACAAGTCTCTTTACTCGTTCCGTAATACAAGATCCCGCAACTTACACTAAGTCACATTGCTTGCAAGGCTTGTGTGTGATGTTGTATTACCGAGTGGGCCCCGAGATACCTCTCCGTCACACGGAGTGACAAATCCCAGTCTTGATCCATACTGACTCAACTAACACCTTCGGAGATACCCGTAGAGCATCTTTATAGTCACCCAGTTACGTTGCGACGTTTGATACACACAAAGTATTCCTCCGGTGTCAGTGAGTTATATGATCTCATGGTCATAGGAATAAATACTTGACACGCAGAAAACAGTAGCAACAAAATGACACGATCAACATGCTACGTCTATTAGTTTGGGTCTAGTCCATCACGTGATTCTCCTAATGACGTGATCTAGTTATCAAGCAACAACATCTTGTTCATAATCAGAAGACACTGACTATCTTTGATCAACTGGCTAGCCAACTAGAGGCTTGCTAGGGACGGTGTTTTGTCTATGTATCCACACATGTAAATGAGTCTTCATTCAATACAATTATAGCATGGATAATAAACGATTATCTTGATACAGGAATTATAATAATAACTATATTTGTTATTGCCTCTAGGGCATAATTCCAACAGTCTCCCACTTGCACTAGAGTCAATAATCTAGCCCTCACATCATCATGTGAATTACATTGTAATAAATCTAACACCCATACAGTTTTGGTGTTGATCATGCTTTGGCCGTGGAAGAGGTTTAGTCAGCGGGTCTGCTACATTCAGATCCGTGTGCACTTTGCATATATTTACGTCCTCTCCCTCGACGTAGTCACGGATGAGGTTGAAGCGTCGTTTGATGTGTCCGGTCTTCTTGTGAAACCGTGGTTCCTTTGCTAAGGCAATGGCACCCGTGTTGTCACAGAACAAGGTTATTCGATTCAGTGCGCTTGGCACCACTCCAAGATCCGTCATGAACTACTTCATCCAGACACCCTCTTTAGCCGCCTCCGAGGCAGCCATGTACTCTGCTTCACATGTAGAATCTGCTACGACGCTTTGCTTGGAACTGCACCAGCTTACCGCACCCCCATTACGAATAAATACGTATCCGGTTTGCGACTTAGAGTCGTCCGGATCTGTGTCAAAGCTTGCATCGACGTAACCTTTTACGGCGAGCTCTTCGTCACCTCCATACACGAGAAACATCTCCTTAGTCCTTTTCAGGTACTTCAGGATATTCTTGACCGCTATCCAGTGATCCACTCCTGGATTACTCTGGAACCTACCTGCCATACTTATGGCCAGGCTAGCATCCGGTCTAGTGCACAGCATTGCATACATGATAGAACCTATGGCTGAAGCATAGGGGACGGAGCGCATATGCTCTCTATCTTCATCAGTTGCTGGGCACTGAGTCTTACTCAATCTCGTACCTTGTAGAATTGGCAGGAACCCTTTCTTGGACTGTTCCATTTTGAACCTCTTCAAAACTTTATCAAGGTATGTGCTTTGTGAAAGTCCTATCAGGCGTTTTGATCTATCCCTATAGATCTTAATGCCTAGAATGTAAGCAGCTTCTCCTAGGTCCTTCATAGAGAAACTTTTATTCAAGTAACCCTTTATGCTCTCCAAAAACTCTACGTTGTTTCCAATCAGTAATATGTCATCCACATATAATATTAGAAACGCCACAGAGCTCCCACTCACTTTCTTGTAAATACAAGATTCTCCAACCACTTGTATAAACCCAAATGCTTTGATCACCTCATCAAAACGTTTGTTCCAACTCCGAGATACTTGCACCAGTCCATAAATGGATCGCTGGAGCTTGCACACTTTGTTAGCATTCTTAGGATCGAAAAAACCTTCGGGTTGTATCATATACAACTCTTCCTTAAGGAAACCGTTAAGGAACGCCGTGTTGACATCCATCTGCCAGATTTCATAATCGAAAAATGCAGCTATTGCTAACATGATTCTGACGGACTTAAGCATCGCTACGGGTGAGAATGTCTCATCGTAGTCAACTCCTTGAACTTGTGAAAAACCCTTTGCCACAAGTCGAGCTTTATAAACGGTCACATTGCCGTCGACGTCCGTCTTCCTCTTAAAGATCCATTTGTTCTGAATAGCCTTGCGGCCCTCAGGTAGTACCTCAAAAGTCCACACTTTGTTATCATACATGGATCCTATCTTGGACTTCATGGCTTCCAGCCATTTGTTGGAATCTGGGCCCACCATTGCTTCTTCATAATTTGCAGGTTCATTGTTGTCTAACAACATGATTGATAAGACGGGATCACCGTACCACTCTGGAGCAGCACGTGGTCTCGTCGACCTGCGTGGTTCGACAGAAACTTGAACTGGAGTTTCATGATCATCATCATTAACTTCCTCCTCAACCGGTGTTGCAACGACAGAGGTTTCCCCTTGCCCCGCGCCACCATCCAGAGGGATGAGAGGTTCGACAACCTCGTCAAGTTCTATCTTCCTCCCACTCAATTCTCTCGAGAGAAACTCCTTCTCGAGAAAATCTCCGTTTTTAGCAACAAACACTTTGCCCTCGGATTTGAGATAGAAGGTGTAACCAACTGTCTCTTTTGGGTAACCTATGAAGACGCACTTTTCCGCTTTGGGTTCCAGCTTTTCAGGCTGAAGCTTTTTGACATAAGCATCACATCCCCAAACTTTAAGAAACGACAACTTTGGCCTTTTGCCATACCACAGTTCGTATGGTGTCGTCTCAACGGATTTTGATGGTGCCCTATTTAAAGTGAATGCAGCTGTTTCTAATGCATAACCCCAAAAAGATAACGGCAAATCGGTAAGAGACATCATAGATCGCACCATCTCTAATAAAGTATGATTACGACGTTCGGACACACCATTACGCTGTGGTGTTCCAGGCGGTGTTAACTGTGAAACAATTCCACATTGTCTTAAGTGAGCACCAAACTCGAAACTCAGATATTCACCCCCACGATCAGACCGTAGGAACTTGATCTTCTTGTTTCGATGATTTTCCACTTCACTCTGAAATTGCTTGAACTTTTCAAATGTTTCAGACTTGTGTTTCATCAAGTAGACATAACCATATCTACTCAAATCATCAGTGAGGTGAGAAAATAATGATATCCGCCGCGTGCCTCCACACTCATCGGACCACACACATCGGTATGTACGATTTCCAACAAGTCACTTGCACGCTCCATTGTTCCGGAGAACGGAGTCTTAGTCATCTTGCCCATGAGGCATGGTTCGCACGTGTCAAGTGAATCAAAGTCAAGTGACTCCAAAAGTCCATCAGCATGGAGTTTCTTCATGCGCTTTACACCAATATGACCTAAGCGGCAGTGCCACAAAAATATGGCGCTATCATTGTTAACTCTAACTCTTTTGGTCTCAATGTTATGTATATGCGTATCGCTATCGAGATTCAATATGAACAATCCTCTCACATTCGGTGCATGACCATAAAAGATGTTACTCATAGAAATAGAACAACCATTATTCTCTGACTTAAAAGAGTAACCGTCTCGCAATAAACAAGATCCATATATAATGTTCATGCTCAACGCAGGCACTAAATAACAATGATTTAAGTTCATCACCAATCCTAACGGTAACTGAAGTGACATTGTGCCGACGACGATTGCATCAACCTTGGAACCATTTCCTACGCGCATCGTCACTTCATCTTTCGCCAGCCTTCGTCTATTCCGCAGTTCCTGTTTCGAGTTGCAAATATGAGCAACAGAACCGGTATCGAATACCCAGGCACTACTACGAGAGCCGGTTAAGTACACATCAATAACATGTATATCAAATATACCTGATTTTTCTTTGGCCGCCTTCTTATCTGCCAGATACTTGGGGCAATTGCGCTTCCAGTGACCCATACCCTTGCAATAGTAACACTCCGTTTCAGGCTTAGGTCCAGCTTTGGGTTTCTTCGGCGGATTGGCAACAGGCTTGCCGCTCTTCTTCGAATTACCCTTCTTGCCTTTGCCGTTTCTCTTGAAACTAGTGGTCTTATTCACCATCAACACTTGATGCTCTTTACGGAGTTCAGACTCTGCGACTTTCAGCATCGCAAACAACTCGCCGGGAGACTTGTTCATCCCTTGCATGTTGTAGTTCAACACAAAGCCTTTATAGCTTGGCGGCAGTGATTGAAGGATTCTGTCAGTGATAGCCTCTTGCGGGAGTTCAATCCCCAGCTCAGCTAGACGGTTTGAGTACCCAGACATTTTGAGCACATGTTCACTGACAGACGAGTTTTCCTCCATCTTGCAAGCATAGAATTTATCGGAGGTCTCATACCTCTCGATCCGGGCATTCTTCTGAAAGATAAACTTCAACTCCTGGAACATCTCAAATGCTCCATGACGCTCAAAGCGACGTTGAAGTCCCAGTTCTAAGCCATACAAGACTGCACATTGAACTATTGAGTAGTCCTCCTTACGTGCTAACCAAGCGTTCTTAACATCCTGATCAGCCGTAGCGGGTGGTTCATCTCCTAGCGCAGCATTAAGGACATAATCCTTCTTCCCAGCTTGTAAGATTAGCTTAAGATTATGACCCCAGTCTACAAAGTTGCTTCCATCATCTTTCAACTTAGCTTTCTCTAGGAACGTATTAAAATTCAGGATGACTGTCGCGTAAGCCATGATCTACAACACAAATATATTCAAAGTGGACTTAGACTATGTTCAAGATAATTAGAGTTTAACTTAATCAAATTATTCGCTAAACTCCCACTCAAAAAGTACATCTCTCTAGTCATTTGAGTGGTTCATGATCCACTTACACTAGCTCAAGTCCGATCATCACGTGAGTTGTGTATAGTTTCAGTGGTAAGCATCCCTATGCTAATCATATCTCCTATATGATTCATGATCGACCTTTCGGTCTCATGTGTTCCGAGGCCATGTCTGCACATGCTAGGCTCGTCAAGCTTAACCCGAGTGTTCCGCGCGCGCAACTGTTTTGCACCCATTGTATGTGAACGTTGAGTCTATCACACCCGATCATCACGTGGTGTCTCGAAACGACGAACTGTAGCAACGGTGCACAGTCGGGGAGAACACAATTTCGTCTTGAAATTTTAGTGAGAGATCACCTCATAATGCTACCGTCGTTCTAAGCAAAATAAGGTGCATAAAAGGATTAACATCACATGCAATTCATAAGTGACATGATATGGCCATCATCACGTGCTTCTTGATCTCCATCACCAAAGCACCGGCATGATCTTCTTGTCACCGGCGCCGCACCATGATCTCCATCAACGTGTTTCCATCGGGGTTGTCGTGCTACTCATGCTATTACTACTAAAGCTACATCCTAGCAAAATAGTAAACGCATCTGCAAGCACAAACGTTAGTATAAAGACAACCCTATGGCTCCTGCCGGTTGCCGTACCATCGACGTGCAAGTCGATATTTTCTATTACAACATGATCATCTCATACATCCAATATATCACATCACATCGTTGGCCATATCACATCACAAGCATACCCTGCAAAAACAAGTTAGACGTCCTCTAATTTTGTTGTTGCATGTTTTACGTGGTGACCATGGGTATCTAGTAGGATCGCATCTTACTTACGCAAACACCACAACGGAGATATATGAGTTGCTATTTAAACTCATCCAAGGACCTCCTCGGTCAAATCCGATTAAACTAAAGTTGGAGAAACCGACACTTGCCAATCATCTTTGAGCAACAGGGTTACTCGTAACGATGAAACCAGTCTCTCGTAAGCGTACGAGTAATGTCGGTCCAAGCCGCTTCAATCCAACAATACCGCGGAATCAATAGAAGACTAAGGAGGGCAGCAAAACGCACATCACCGCCCACAAAAACTTTTGTGTTCTACTCTAGAAGACATCTACGCATGAACCTAGCTCATGATGCCACATTTGGGGAACGTCGCATGGGAAACAAAAATTTTCCTACGCGCACGAAGACCTATCATGGTGATGTCCATCTACGAGAGGGGATGAGTGATCTACGTACCCTTGTAGATCGTACAGCAGAAGCGTTAGTGAACGCGGTTGATATAGTGGAACGTCCTCACGTCCCTCGATCCGCCCAGCGAACAATCCCGCGATCAGACCCACAATCTAGTACCAAACGGACGGCACCTCCGCGTTCAGCACACGTACAGCTCGACGATGATCTCGGCCTTCTTGATCCAGCAAGAGAGACGGAGAGGTAGAAGAGTTCTCCGGCAGCGTGACGGCGCTCCGGAGGTTGGTGATGACCTTGTCTCAGCAGGGCTCCGCACGAGCTCCGCAGAAACGCGATCTAGAGGAAAAACCGTGGAGGTATGTGGTCGGGCTGCCGTGGAAAAGTCGTCTCAAATCAGCCCCAATACCTTCGTATATATAGGTGGGAGGGAGGGGACCTCGCCTTGGGGCTCAAGGAGCCCCAAGGGGGCCGGCCGAGCCAAGGGGGGAAGGCTCCCACCCCCCAAACCGAGTTGGACTTGGTTTGGTGGGTAGGAGTCCTTCCCTTCCTTCCCACCTCCCTTTTTTTTTTCTTTCTCTTTGATTTTTATCTCTATGGCGCATAGGGCTCTTTTGGGCTGTCCCACCAGCCCACTAAGGGATGGTGTCCCACACTCAAGGCCTATGGGCTTCCCCGGGGTGGGTTGCCCCCCCGGTGAACTTCCGGAACCCATTCGTCATTCCCGGTACATTCCCGGTAACTCCGAAAACCTTCCGGTAATCAAATGTGGTCATCCTATATATCAATCTTCGTTTCCGGACCATTCCGGAAACCCTCGTGACGTCCGTGATCTCATTCGGGACTCCAAACAACATTCGATAACCAACCATATAACTCAAATACGCATAAAACAACGTCGAACCTTAAGTGTGCAGACCCTGCGGGTTCGAGAACTATGTAGACATGACTCGAGAGACTCCTCGGTCAATATCCAACAGCGGGACCTGGATGCCCATATTGGATCCTACATATTCTACGAAGATCTTATCGTTTGAACCTTAGTGCCAAGGATTCATATAATCCCGTATGTCATTCCCTTTGTCCTGCGGTATGTTACTTGCCCGAGATTCGATCGTCAGTATCCGCATACCTATTTCAATCTCGTTTATCGGCAAGTCTCTTTACTCGGTCCGTAATACAAGATCCCGCAACTTACACTAAGTCACATTGCTTGCAAGGCTTGTGTGTGATGTTGTATTACCGAGTGGGCCCCAAGATACCTCTCCGTCACACGGAGTGACAAATCCCAGTCTTGATCCATACTAACTCAACTAACACCTTCGGAGATACCTGTAGAGCATCTTTATAGTCACCCAGTTACGTTGTGACGTTTGATACACACAAAGTATTCCTCCGGTGTCAGTGAGTTATATGATCTCATGGTCATAGGAATAAATACTTGACACGCAGAAAACAGTAGCAACAAAATGACACGATCAACATGCTACGTGTATTAGTTTGGGTCTAGTCCATCCCGTGATTCTCCTAATGACGTGATCCAGTTATCTAGCAACAACATCTTGTTCATAATCAGAAGACACTGACTATCTTTGATCAACTGGCTAGCCAACTAGAGGCTTTCTAGGGACGGTGTTTTGTCTATGTATCCACACATGTAAATGAGTCTTCATTCAATACAATTATAGCATGGATAATAAACGATTATCTTGATACAAGAATTATAATAATAACTATATTTATTATTGCCTCTAGGGCATAATTCCAACAAAAGGTACCCCAATACTTTTTGTAGCAAAGGACAGGCCGGAGAGTACTCTTATGTGAAGCAAGTGCTCCCTAGGACACATGGGAATTTCTATCTAGTCATGTCCATCATGTTGAGTTGATCCGCGTTCGTTACTTTGATAATTTGATATGTGGGTGGGCCGGTGCTAAGGTCGTGTTTTTACTTGAAAAAGAAACCCAATTTTTATAACCCCCTCTCGCAAGCATCCACAATTACAAAAGAAGAATTAAGATAAATATAACCATAGCATGAAACCTGTGGATCCAAATCAGCCCCCCATGAAGCAACACATAAACTGGGGTTTAGGCTTCTGTCACTCTCGCAACCCATCATATACTTGTTACTCCACATTGCCTTCCTTAGGCCCATAACATGGTGAAGTGTCATGTAGTCAATGTTCAGACGACCCCACTAAGGGAAGCAACAACACACACACCATGAGAATATCGAACAAATACTAACTTCACATGATTACTTGTAACAAGACTTCTCCCATGTCCTCGGGAACAATAGTAACTACTCACACTTCATTAACATGTTCAATATGAGAGGTGTAATAATGGACATCAAGGATCTGAACATAATATCTTTCACCAAGTAAAACAACTATCATCAACTACAATATGTAATCAACACTACTAGTAACCCACACGTACCAATATGAGCTTTTGAGACAAAGATTGAATACAAGAGATGAACTAGGGTTTGAGATGAGATGGTGCTTGTGAATATGTTAATGAATATTGGTCTTCCCACGGAGGAGGTAGCGTTGGTGATGACGATGGCTTCGATTTCCCCCTCTCGGAGGAAAATTTCCCCGAAAGAATTTCTCTCCCGAAAGTATCCTTATGATTTTTCTAGGGTAAAACACATTATATAGGATAAGAGGTGGGTCACGAGACCTACCGAGGACCCATAAGGTAACAGGGGGCACCCACGGGGGGGGGGGGAGTGGGCACACCCTGTTGGCTTGTAGCCCGCAGGTGGCTCCCCTGTGGTATATTTTTGGCCCATTAATTCTTATCTTTTCCATCAAAATTCTCCATGAAGTTTTAGGTCATTTAGAGTATAGTGATTTTCATCCTTTTTCTTGGTTTTCACGTCAAGAATTCTAGTTTCTAGCAGTTTTCCTCCTTGTGATGCACCTTGTAAATTCAGAGAGGAAAGGCATAAGAATTGTATCATAATGAGGAGTAATGGACTAGAATTATATAAATATCAATAAGAATTCATGACGCAAAATGGACGTATCAACTCCCCCAAGCTTAGACGTCGCTTGTCCTCAAGCGAAAGCCAAACTCGATAATAATGACCATATAATTTGAGAGAGAGAGGTGTCGACAAAAATAGAATACGAACATCAGAGCATCATGAATATTAACATAGCACCAAGTTTTTCATCATATAAGTTCTCATAAACAAGTAATGATCTATACATAACATTTAAGTATGAAGCATAAACTTTATTGGCAATTAACAAACTATGTTCTTAGTCATTGAGATAATAACAATTCATCATATTATAGAGAAGAGTCTATGCAATAGCTTTCATTCTAGCAAGTGCACATACTCAAGTATCATTTAGTCTTCTATGATTGCTGACACTCATTGCATATTTTTGGAGATAATCTTTTCATCGTACACATAGCAAGATGGGGTTTTATTATCTTCGACACACAACTCATTTACCTCAAGGATAATGTCAACAATAATGGTTCATGATCACCTACATTCAACTGGATATATATATCTTGATCTATCCCCAACAAATGCTGCTTGCCAACTAGAAATTAATAGGTTGGAATAAGGATAAACTTTATTGACTCTTGCACAAAAGTTATCCATGAAGATAAAAGATAGACCCTTCACAGAGGGAAGCACAGGTTGTCATGCGCTTTTAAGTTTTTGGATGCACATACTCATAAAGCAAAGGAATGTCACTTTATATTGCCCCTTGTGATAGAAAACTTTATTATGCAATCTATCGCTTTTATTTCTTTGCCATCACAAGATCGTACAAAGCTTATTTTCCCTTACAATAAAAGATCCTACATAATTAATTTTTATTGCTATATGCAGCGACTACAACTTACTTGAAGGATCTTACTCAATCCATAGGTAGGCATGGTGAACTCTCATGGAAATAATCTCGGTTTGAGGGGTTATGGATGCACAAGTAGTATTTCTACTTAGTGCGGATTTTTTTGGCTAGCAAAAGATCTAAAGCAAGCACCACATGTTAAGGTATCCGTGATCATGTAACTTCTATGTGAATGTAAACTATCATGATCATTATGTAGTGTTCCATGTCCAACATCAACACTTGCTCATTATATAGTATTTGGCGGGGGCTCAGAATCATAGAAGATGTCCAAGATAGTGTATTTGTATGTGATCTCCTCTTCTCTATCATAATCTTGCATAGATTGTAACAATGACTAATGCTATGTTTGTTTATTCCGAACAATTTTTATCACTTATACTTTTTCTATGTGAAGTCATTACTCCTCATGGGATTAGAATACGATCTTTTTATTTCTTTTATTTCAATGCTATGATGATATATGCATGAAAGTAAAGCACACAAACTCACTAATCTTTATTATATAACTCTCACACCCGATTACAAGGATAGATAGATCTAAAAAGAAAAACTCTAAAAAAACGAATCTGAAATTTTATTTCTCTAGATCACGGAATAACGAAGGATCGAACTAAGATAGATGGTAATGGTAAAAGTTATGGTGATACAATACCGAGTCACCTCCCCCAAGATTGGAACAAGCTAAGATTGGTGGCCATACCCATGTATTCAATTGTCCTTCTTGGGTGATGGCGATGTTGAGGTAGTGGGTTTGTTCTCCATCTTCGATGGCATAGGTTCCCCGTTGAAGGAGGAAGAGCTTGTCTCTGGAATACTAAAATTTGCAGCTATACTCATCCTCTTGAAACGAGATTCATACTCACAGTTCTGGTTTTGTAGATCATATATTTGAGCTTGAAGATCCCGTGGCCTGTCATGGAGCTTGAAGATCATCTCCATGATTTCGTCGTTGTCCTTATTATTATTACAAATAAAATCTGTAATCATAAAGTGATTGGTGCTGAGACCATGCTCCACCATCATGTGGCACTGGAAGATATCTTGCTCCACTGCTTTAAGCCTAGCCTTCTCGCTTCCCTCCTTCTTTGGCCCTTGTACGTCCGGGATGCGAAGCACCCACCATGCATCTCCATGGTTTGAGGGTGTTTAATCACCTCTGGGAGGTAAGGATTGATGACCTTCACGAAGAACTTGTCCTTGGGGGAGATTGATGATGTCATGCCAATCTAGATCTGTCAGAAAAATAGCCCGAAACAAGAACAAAGGATAAACTCGTGATGTGGTGCTCAAAATAGACGGGAGTATATATAATGAAATTTTCAAGGTTAGAGTATGTGTTGAGAAAGAAAACGGAGTCCGGGAGGCACACGAGGTCCCCACAAGCTATCAAGGTGTGCCTCCCTTGTGGGTCCCCTTGACCCCTTTTCATTTTCGGATTTTTCTAAAATACCAAAACCAACAGAAAATATATATTTTGGATGTTTTGGAGTCGGTTTACTTATTGTATCACATACCAACCCCTTTTCAACTTTCAAGAGTGTTCCAGAAGGTCTCTTTTATGTGTTCTTCGAGAGTCATAACTTGAAAAATGTTAGTTTCAACATTGATGGGCCTGAAATATAGTGTTTAATTCTTTGCCCATTTACCACTCTCAGATTTTGCCTTTGAAGTTGTTAAATTTTATAGCACCAGAGTGATAAACCTCCTTGATGACATAAGGGCCTTTCCATTTGGAGAGAAGCTCACGTGCAAAAAATCTAAAACGAGAATTGTACAAAAGAACTAGGTCTCCTACATTTAAATCGCATTTTGGATTATTTTGTCATGCCATCTTTTAACTTTTTCATTAAACAATTTGACATTTTCATAAGATTTTGGCCTCCACTAGTCTAATGAACTAATATCAAATAACCTCTTTTCATTGGCAAGTTTAAAGTCATAATTAAGTTCTTTAATTGTCCAATAAGCTTTATGTTCTAACTCAACAGGTAAATGACATGCTTTTCCATAGACCATTTTATAAGGGGACATTCCCATGGGAATTTTATAAGCAGTTCTATAAGCCCATGAAGCATCATCAAGTTTATTAGACCAATTCTTTCTAGACCTATTATTAGTCTTTCGCAAAAAATAATTTTATTTCTCGATTGCTCAACTCAACTTCTACACTAGACCGAGGATGGTAAGGTGATGCAGTTCTATGGTTAACGTCATATTTAGCTATAAGTTTAAGGAAAGAACCATGAATAAAATGTGAACCACCATGAGCCATTAAATATCTAGGGTCTCCAAACCTTAGGAAAACAATATCTTTAAGCGTTTTAATAGAAGTGTTATGGTCAGCACTAGTTAGAATAGCTTCTACCCACTTAGTAACATAATCAACAACAAATAGAATATGAGTATACCCATTAGAAGAAGGAAAAGGTCCCATATAATCAAATCCCCAAACATAAAATGGTTCAATAGCAAGTGAATAATTCATAGGAATTTCATGACGTCTACGAATGCTACCAATTCTTTGACATTCATCACAAGAGAGTACATACTTACAAGCATTTTTGAAAAGAGTAGGCAATAAAACCTGGTTTGCAATACCTTGTGTGCAGTTCTATCACCAACATGGTGTCCCCCATATGCCTCGGAGTGACACTTCCATAGGATCTCTCCTCGTTCATGCTCACATACACAACATCCAATATCACCATCTACTTTTTCTTTATAAAGATGCGGGTCATCCGAAAAGTAATGTTTTAAATATAAAAGAAAATTTTCTATTGCTGGTAGGTAAAGTAGGTGGTATATATTTAGCAACAATGTAATTAGCATAGTCTGGATACCAAGGAGTACTATGTGAAGCATTTATAACACTAAGTTACTCATTAGAAAAATTATCATCAATAGGCAGTGGGTCATCAAGAACAATTTCTATCCTAGACAAGTTATCTGCTACACGGTTCTCAGCTCCCTTCCTGTCGACAACATGTAAGTCAAATTCTTGAAGTAAAATCACCCACCTAATAAGTCTAGGCTTAGCATATTTCTTTTACATAAGGTATTTAATAGCAGCATGATCAGTGTGAATAGTAACTTTGGAATCAACTATAGAAGGTCTAAACTTATCACAAGCGAACACAACTGCTAATAATTCATTCTCAGTAGTAGCGTAATTTCTTTGAGCGTTATCTAGGGTTTTACTAGCATAATGAATAACATTCAATTTCTTGTCTACTCTTTGCCCTAGAAAAATACCAACAACATAATGACTAGCATCACACATAAACTCAAATGGTAAATTCCAATTAGGTGGTTGAACAATATGTGTAGAAATCAAGACTTTCTTAAGTATTTCAAAGGCTTCTACGCAATCATCATAAAAAAAATGAATATATTTTTTAAGAAGATTAGTTAGTGGTCGAGACATCTTTGAGAAATATTTAATGAAGCGCCTATAAAAACCAGCATGACCCAAGAAACTTCTTATACCTTATATATCTTTAGGGAATGTCATTTTCTCTATTACATCAACTTTAGCTTTCTCTAGATCAATGTCTCGTCCAAATATTTTATTCCCAAGTACTATACCTTCATTCACCATAAAGTGGCACTTCCCCCAGTTCAAGAAAAGGTTAGTTTCTTCGCATCTCTGCAAAACTCGATCAAGGTTTCTTAAGCAATCATCTAAAGAAGTCCTGTATACGGAAAAATTATCCATGAAATCGTCAACAATCTTTTCACAAAATTCAGATAATATAGCAGTCATACATCTTTGAATGGTAGCAGTTGCATTGCATAAACCAAAAGGCATACATCTATAAGCATAAGTTCCAAAGGGGCATGTGAAAGTAGTTTTTTCTTGGTCTTTTTCTGACACATGCATTTGAGAGAAACCAGAATATCTATCAAGAAAACAAAAGTGTGTGTGCTTAGATAACTTTTCTAACACTCGATCAATACAAGGCAAGGGGTAATGATATTTTCTAGTAGCTTTATTTAATTTCCTAAAATCAATTACCATCCTATCACTAGTTACGATTCTGTGTGGAAAAAGTTCATTTTTATCATCAGGGACAATAGTTATACCTCTTTTCTACAATCAGCAATAGGATAGATTATACCTGCTTCCAGACAACTTCCTTCATCTTAGGATTTAAGCGGCATTGATGATCAACGACAGGTTCAACATCTGGTTCCATATTAATCTTATGGTGAGATAGAGTGGGGCTTATGCCCTTAAGATCATCAAGAGTATATCTAATAGTAGCCCGATGCTTCTTGAGAGTTTTAAGTAAACTCTTTTATTCATGCTCTCAAAGGTAAGCACTAATAATAACATGATATATCTTCTTCTCATCAAGATAAGCGTATTTCAAGGTATCAGCTAATTTCTTTAGATCAAATACGAGAACTCCCTTGGGTGGAGAAGGATCCCCTAAGATATCAACTTGCAAGTTGTGTTTAAGAATAGGTGTGTGTCTAAGAAATATATCATCTATCTCATTTCTTTCATTCATACGCATATCATTTTCATGGTCTAGAAAATATTGTTCTAAAGGATCAGTAGGAGGCACGAGAATAGAAGTAAGAGCAATTATTTCATCCTTACTAGGTAATTCTTTCTCATCTGGTTGTCTTCCAAACCTAGAGAAATTAAATTCATGAGACACATTACCAAATCTTACTTTAACCTTCTCAGTAGCTGATACGTCCCAAACGTATCTATAATTTCTGCTTATTCCATGATCTTTTGGCTGTCATTGTTATATGTTTTGCTACACTTATATATCATTTTACACATATTTGGACTAACCTATTAAATCAGTGCACCCAATGCCAGTTTGTGTCTGCTCATGTCTATTTTTCACGGGATTTTACCCAATTTTCTGAAGCCCGAAAAATTCCAGGAAAAATATAAAAAAAAATCAGTGAAACAAAAGCTTCCGGATCATCAAAGACGGGATAGAGGGGGGCCAGGGGCTGCCCAGGCGACCTGCTCGCGCGGCCAGGCCCTAGGCCGCACCAGGAGGCTGCCTGGGTGGGCCCCACCTCCTCCGGTGCCCTCCTTTGGCCTATATTTAGAGTCCCGAGAGGAAACCCTTCCACAACTTCGAGAATCGCGAATTTCTCCATCGTTCCGCCGCCGCAACGATTTCGAGATCGGGAGCGTGAGGAGACCTCTTCCCGGCACCGTGCCGGAGGGAGGATTGACCTCCAGGAGCTTCTCCACCGCCATGGATGCTTCCTGGACGTGTTGTGAGTAGTTCTCCTTGGACCATGGGTTCATGACCAGTAGCAATGTGATGTCTTCTCTCCAATCTTGTGCTTCAATGGTTAGTCCTTGTGAGATGCCCTACATGATCAAGGCATCTATGTAATTCTCTTGCTATTGCTATGCTTGGTTTGTTGGGAACCGATGGATTATGAGATTATGTTCAGATTGTTATGAGTTATATATTTGATTATCCTTTTATATTACGTTCCTTAGTGATTCATGCATGTTCTCCGTTGCTATTTATTGCTTTGGCCGAGTAGTAGATTGTAACTCCAAGAGGGAGCGTTATGCATGATTGTGGGTTCATGCCCCTCGATGTCTAGCTTGAGTGACAGAAACATGAGACTAGGGGATGTGTTGTTGCCACCAGGGAAAAAACAAAGGTGCTTGTGACCACGGTTGCAAGGATTGTTTACCTTACTCATAGTTCGTAATGCAGTTGTCTGTTGCTTTGAGTTTACACTTTGGGTGGGGCTTGCAACTTAATACCGGCGAGATGTTCTGGATAGATATCTCAAGGTGAATGATTAGTAAGTAGATGTTGATGAATAAACGGTCTACTTGTCTTGGCGTACTGCCCATTACTATTGAACCTCTAACTATCAAGTAGCATAATTAGCATTGCGGTGCGTTCATAATCCTGTCAATTGCCCAACTGTGATTTGTTTACCCAAGCATAGTTGTTTATCGAATTTTGGGAGAGAGACGTCACTAGTGAACATCATGTGACTCCAGTCCATATCACCATAATTGTTTACACCTCCACTATTTACCTCTTTCATTTACTTTTTCGTTGCAATCACTATTACCTTCCCGCTTGTGTTTTGATCCTTTGCAAACTACAAGGCCGGAGAGATTGACAACCTCTTTGTACTCTTTGGGAGAAAAGTTATTTGTTGTGTGTGCAGGTCCACGTCTTCTGCTAGCGCCAGGGTGGAATACACCTACTTGTCGATCCTAGGAGTCCTCCTGGTTCGATAAACCTTACAGTTCTCCTGCGAGGGAAAACTTACTGCTGACTACATCTCAAGCTTCCACTTGGGGTAACCAACGAGGTGCGAGAAGTATATACATCATCTCGTCATCAGTAGCGCAATTAACTTCAGAATTAACAATATTCAAGAAAGGTCTATCAAATATAATGGGACAAATGTTATCTTGTTATGAACCAGGTACTAAGAAATGAGTAGGGTACTTAACTTTTCCACACAGGACTTCAACATCTCTAACAGTCCGAAGTGGTGAAATAGTGTCTCTGTTTTTTTAATGGTGACATTTATATCTTCAATCTGAAAGGGTCCTATATCATTCATAATTTCTTGATATAGAGTAAAAGTTATAGAAGTAACACTAGCACCCATGTCACAAACCATGATAACAATGATCTCCAATCTTAACAGAAACAACACGCATGCCAACAACATGTTTATTTTTTTATAACTTATCTTGAGGGTTTCTAACCCGTTTTTGAATTCTAACAGCTTCACCATAGAAATAAATAACATGTCCATCAATGTTATCAACTAAGAGATATTTAACCAGAGCTGTATTTCGATCAACATTTATTTGTTTAAAAGTTTTAGGTGTTCAAACATAACTTTTATTAACCAAAGTAGTAGCTTTAGAATGTTCCTTAATTCTAAAAAAGGTGATTTCTCAATGTAAGCCGTAGGAACATCTGGAGCAACATGGTTGACAATTATTCATTCCTTCTTAGATTTAACAGGTTCCTCTAATGATGTTTCAATGGGTGGATGATATTTAAACCACTTTTCCTTAGGGAGATCAACATGAGTAGCCAATGATTCAAAAAAATAAGCTACTATCTGAGAGTCACTACCATATTTGTTGCTAAACTCATGGAACGTACCAGTTTCCAAAAAAGACTTAACACAATAAAACTTAAGCTTTATACCTCACTCTTTACCTTTGCCGAGTTACCAATCTTCAGAGGTGCGTTTAATTATTTCCAAAATATCCCATTTGAATTCAATAGTCTTCTTCATGTAAGAGCTAGTAGAAGAATAATCGAGTAGTGATATATCATCATGAGAAAGGCGAGCAATTTTTTTTATATAATCATTTATCATGAGATATCTTGGTTAGGGAAAGTGTGCATCATAGATTTAAGCCTCCACCAAGCTTGAACGATTCTTTATTCTTCAGGAGGACAATAATTATATATAAAGTTCCGATCACGGTGAACAAGATGCAAGGGGTAAAAATTCTGATGAAGTTCCACCTTCAAGCGATTCCAGTCCCATGATCCAATATCATCCAATAACATGTACCACATAAATTCCTTTAACTCCAAATAAAAATGGAAAAACTTCTTCTTAACTTTGTCTCAAGTCAATCTTGCAAGCTTAAACAATCCACAAATCTCATTGACATATATCAAGTGATAATCACGATGAGTTGTACCATCATAAGGAGTAGTTAGCAGTTTCTATAACAAACCCGAAGGAATCTCATAATAAATATTTTTACTAGGTTTAGTAGGTTGAGATACAACATTTTCCACTTCCGTTCGAGGTGAAGATGCCCCGAAGAAGCCACTTAAAGGGTGACCGTCCATAGTAACAAGCAACAGTAAATTTCAGCACGTACCGAAAATGTTTCCTTACCAATTTCCATTTACCAAAGGCGCTTTACTCCCTGGAAACGGCACCAGAAAAGAGTCTTGATGACCCACAAGTATAGGGGACAAATCGTACAAACTTCCGACAACTAAGAGTGTCAGACCCAACGAGTACCAGAAGGCAATGATAAGCAGTTTTCAGCAAGGTATTCTTTGCCAATGGTGTGAGTAAAAGTAGCAAATAGTTTTGTAGCAAGATAATTCATAACGAGCAACAAGTAAAAATAGTAACCAAGGTGCATGAAGGTAACCTAATCCTTATTAGAGAAAAGGACAGGCTGGAGAGTACTCTTATATGGAGCCATCCCTCTCGAGGACACATGTAAATTTCTATCTAGTCATGTTGATCATGTTGAGTTGATTTACGTTGGTTACTTTGATAATTGGATATGTGGGTGGACCGGTGCTAAGGTGTTATTCTTACTTTAACAAGAAAGCCACTTATGATGACCCCCTCTCGCAAGCATCCAAACCTACGAAAGAAGAATTAAGATAAATCTAACCATAACAAGAAACATGTGGATCCAAATCAGTCCTTCATGTAGCAACACATAAACTTGGGTTTAAGCTTTTGTCACTCTCGCAACCCATAATCTACTTGTTACTATACAATGCCTTCCCTTAGGCCCATAACATGGTGAAGTTCGTATAGTCGACGTTCACACGAGACCACTAAGGGAAGCAACAACGTACACATAATCAAAATATCGAACGAATACCAACTTTACATGATTACTTATAGCAAGAATTCTTCCTTGTCCTCAGGAACAATAGTAACTACTCACACTTCATCAACATGTTCAATATCAGAGGTGTAATAATGGATATCAAGGATCTGAACATAATATCTTCTACCAAGTAAACCAACTAGCATCAACTACATGATGTAATCAACAATACTAGTAACCGACATGTATGAATATGAGGTTTTGAGACAAAGATTGAATACAAGAGATGGACAAGGTTTTGAGATGAGATGGTGCTGGTTAACATGTTGATGAATATTGGACCCCCACGAAGGAGGAAGCATTGGTGATGATGATGGCTTCGATTTCCCCCTCCCAGAGGGAAGTTTCCCCGACAGAATCTCTCTGCCGGAGAGCAAAAGGGCTTTGCCCTGCTTTCCAGCTCAAGACGGCGACACTTTGTCATGAAAGTATCCTTATGATTTTTCTAGGGTAAAACACACCATATAGGAGAAGAGGGGGGTCGGGAGACCTGCTGGGGCCCCATAAGGCAATAGGGGGCACCCAGGGGGGTGCGCGCGCCCTATTGGCTTGTGGCTAGCAAGTGGCTCCCCTCTCGTATATTTTTGGCCCGTTAATTCTTATCTTTTCCATAGAACTTCTCCATGAAGTTTCAGGTCATTTGGAGTCAAGTGTTTTTTCAGCCTTTTTCTAGGTTTTCAGGTCGAGAATTCAAGTTTCTCACAGTTTCCCTTATAGATATACTCTGTGTGTTCCTTTATATAAGGTGTATTTGTTTTTTATAAAATTCCACAATTTAAGGTGCATTTCTTATAATTCCTCATAATTCCTTTATTAGCCCTTTAAAGAAAGGAAAGTATATCACCCCTGATTGCACGCATCTCTCTTGTAAATAGAAAAAGGAAAGTATCTCTCTCCTGATTGCACGTATCTATTAATTTCCGAGTGTTAGAGCATATTTATCCATGTGTGGTTTTTATAATTGATGACAATCCTTATGGACTAATTGTTTCCTTGATTTATATTCAAAGAATTTGTCCATCGACACTTCTTGAAGTCCATGTGATTGGTTTCAAGGAGTTTATATGATGACCAAGGTGGTATTCAAGGTTTGATCCAAATATTGGTAATAAAGACACAAGGTTGATCATTACTAAGTCAAAGAGTGAATCAAGTTGAACAACACACAACGCATACACGATGTAACGAGAGGGATAAAGTGATCCCATGGTATGATAAGCATTGTCCATTATGCTTTGTTTACTAACCCATTTTCTTCGTGAGGGTTCTATGTGGGGTTAGGTGTGTTTCCATGGGCTTGTGTCAAGAGGAAGATATCATTCATCCCATGGAAGATTGCGGTGTGCAAGTTCAAGTGGAGCATCATGAATAGGTCATGCTTGAAGCTTGTCGTACATTGTGGTGACAATGGACTTGTGAAGATGTGTTGAAGAGTGGCTCACCCATAATGAGTATGGGGGAGCAAGCAACTAGTCTCCATCAAGCCAACACAATCAAGAAAGGTGGTCCATCTT
Source organism: Hordeum vulgare subsp. vulgare (assembly GCF_904849725.1). Classification (NCBI taxonomy): domain Eukaryota; kingdom Viridiplantae; phylum Streptophyta; class Magnoliopsida; order Poales; family Poaceae; genus Hordeum; species Hordeum vulgare. The sequence goes on from NC_058522.1 coordinate 366,979,863, forward strand.
GAGGAAGTCAATATCGTTATGATCTAGCTCAAGTGGAGTATGTGCAAGGTATAGGTTTTCCCTTGATAGGTTTTCTATTTTACCGGCCTCATGGTGGTAGTTGGGAGACTCGGTTATATGATAGATTTTCGTACTATCAAGGGGGGCACTCAAGTGAGTAGCTTGATTGTATCGTTCATTGAGGGCTCAAACTATTTGCATCCTTGCATCATATTTCTTGGTTCTTGTTTCTGAGTTGTAGAGCTTATGGCCATCTTCATGAGAAGCTCGAGTTCATAAAAAACGGAGTCCATATGCATCTTCTATGTTGTTTTGGATGTTGGTGTTTTTCCCGGTTCTTCATTGATAGAGGGTTCACATCTCTACATCATTGTTGGATAGCTATTGGCATCCTGAATCAGACAAGCTTGAGTTTGCTCAATTCGGGGCTCATTTGCAGAAGTTATGGCACTTCTGGTCTTACCTGTTTTCTTGCAAGCGGTTGTAACGTTTGTTCGAGCGGTTGTACCACTTGACTGGTACGTCCGGTGCAAGTACCACCCCAGGGGTGATACCCTGGGGTTGCTACTCTCAGGTTGTTGCCAGCAGTTATACCGCTGCCTCTGGGCGGTTGTATTACCAAAATTTGGGTAATCCCTATGAGACGGCTTTAGGCGGTTGTACCGGCCCAGTACCGCCCCACCACTGGACTAATCTCTATTTTGGTGCAGTACTTGGGTGGTGGTGGCTCATTTGTTCTAGTCAACCCATTTTTAGTGGTTGTACCGGTGTCCAGAGCGGTTGTACCGCTCGGGACTTAGCCACCACCCGTGCTCAGTCCTGACGGTTGTACGAGTGCTTATGGCGGTTGTACTGCTCCTATGTTATTCTGCACATAACATACAGAATCATGGGGACCTGTAAAAGGGGGTCTTCTTCCCCATTTGTCCCCAACTCTTGAGCTCGTGTTCTTTCCCCATTGTTGACCTTCTTTCATCTTGCTAACTCTCAATCCCTCCAATGATTCTTGAGAGTTCTTGAGGAAAAGAAAGAGGAGATTTAGATCCACATTCCACCAATCACTTTCTCCTCTTTGTGAGGGGAACCCCTTGGATCTTGATCTTGGAGTTCTTCGTGTTCTTCTTCGTTCTTCCTCTCATTTTCTTCCATGACATTAGTTGTTGTTGCGGGATTTTGGAGAGAAGGCCTTGGGCACTCCGTGTGCCCTTGTGATATGTCTCAAACGTATCGACTTTTCCAAACACTTTTGCTATTGTTTTGGCCTCATTCTTGCATGATTTGAATGAAACTAACCCGGACTAATGATGTTTTCAGCAAACCTGCCTGTATGGTTTTATTGTGTGTAGAAAAATGGATATTTAGACGTCCCGGAAAATTCCAATAAAAAATAGAGAAAATCCACGCACCGGGAGGAATCTTAGGCTAGAAGATGGGCCAGAGGGGAGCCACAGGGTCCCCAGGCGACCTGCTCGCATGGTCTGCCCCCTAGCCTCGCCGGGAGGCCGCCTGGGTGGGGTCCACCCCCTCTGGTGCCCTAGTTTGGCTCCTATTTTTACCCGTGATGAGGAAATCCGAGAATAGAAGTTGTTTTGCAAGTTCTCGATGCGGAGCCGCCGCCACCCTCGGTTCTTCTTTGGGAGAGCTAATCTCGAGGCTGTTTTGGCCTCCGGAGAGGGGAAATCGTCGCCATCGTCATCACCATCACCACTCCATCATCCTCCCATGGCTTCTCCCATCATGTGTGAGTAATTCCCTGCTGTAGGTGAAGGGGATGGGAGAGATTGGATGAGTTAGATCATGTAATAGTTCGTCGGATTGTTGGGGGCATGTTGCCTATCATCTACTATGGTGTTTATCATCTTTGCTACTACTTGTTACTCTTAATACTTGTCACTTTGGGACCGAGTGCCATGATTTCAGATCTGAATTCATTATGTTTTCATGAATATATTTGTGTTCTAGATCCTATCTATGAGTAGTATGCACCTATTATAGTCCGGAACCGGCGATCCCAATGGTGACGGCTTGGGACACCAAAGGGGATAGATTATAATTTGAGGATTCCATGTATCCATTGATTGTTAATGCTTTGTTCTGGTGCTCTTTGACAGGAGCACTTTAATATCCATAAGTTCCTTTTGGCCCCGTTGATAGCGGGATGGTAGGACAAAAGATGTTGTGCAAGTTCTTATTGCAAGCACGCACGACTACCTTGGAATACATGCCTAATGTTTGATATACGCCTAGATGATCATTACTTTTCTACGTGCCTTTCCCCAAGTGAAATACATGATATCTCTCATCCATGACCAACCATCCATCTCCCTAGCCTACAATGTTTTAATACTGCTAGTTACAAGTTACTTTACTTTCACCGTTTTACTTTTGTTGCTTTGCCACTATTATTTCCGTTGCCACCATCACTTCCATATCACCGTTGCTACTAATATTTCATTGCCAAGCAAGTATCTTTCAGGTGCGGTTGAATTGACAACTCAAATGTTAAAGCTTATAAATATTCTTCGGCTCCCCTTGTGTCGAATCAATAAATTGGGTTAACTTACCCGCGAAAACTGTTGCGATCCCCTACACTTGTGGGTTATCAAGACCATTTTCTGGCGCCATTGCCGGGGAGTGATACGTCTCCATCGTATCTACTTTTCCAAACTCTTTTGCCCTTGTTTTTGACTCTAATTTGCATGATTTGAATGGAACTAACCTGGACTGACGCTGTTTTCAGCAGAATTGCCTTGGTGTTATTTTTGTGCAGAAATCAAAGTTCTCCAAACGTCCTAAAAATTTACGGGGAGCATTTTTGGAAAATATGAAAATATCTGCGCCAAGTTCCACCTGAGGGGGTGGGCCAGTGGGCCACAAGCCCTGGCTCCGCCACCACCCCCCTGGTGGCGGTGGGGCAGGCTTGTGGGGCCCACACAGCTCTGCCGCCCCCAATCTCAGGTCTATAAGTTCCCTTTCGTCGATACGGAGGCACCGCCACCACCTGTTCTTCATCTGGAGGGCAGATCTGGAGTCCGTCTTGGGCTCCGGAGAGGGGAAATCGTCGCCATCGTCATCATCAACCTTCTTCCCTCTCCAATTCCCTGAAGCTCTTCGTTGTTCGTGAGTAATCTATTCGTAGGCTCGCTGGGCGGTGATGAGTAGGATGAGATCTATCATGTAATCGAGTTAGTTTTGATGGGGATTGATCCCTAGTATCCACTATGTTCTCAGATTGATGTTGCTACTACTTTGCCGTGCTTAATGCTTGTCACTAGGGCCCGAGTGCCATGATTTCAGATCTGAAATTATTATGTTGTCACCAATATATGTGTGTTTTAGATCCGATCTTGCAAGTTGTAGTTACCTACTATGTGTTATGATCTGGCAACCCCGGAGTGACAATAACCGGAACCACTCCCGGTGATGACCGTAGTTTGAGGAGTTCATGTGTTCACCAAGTGCTAATGCGTTGGTGCGGTTCTTTGTTAAAAGGAGAACCTTAATATCCCGTAGTTTCCTTTTGGACCCTGCTACCACGGGAGGGATGGACAATAGATGTCATGCAAGTTCTTTTCCCTAAGCACGTATGACGACACACGGAATGCATGCCTACATCACATTGACGAACGGGAGCTAGCCACTTATCCCTCCGTGTTATAACTGTTGCATGATGAATATCATCCAAACAAATCACCGACCCATTGCCTACGAGTTTGTCCTACTGCTGGTGTTACTTGTCTTGCTCTGCTGCTGTTACTACTGTTGCTGCTGCTGTTACTTGTCTTGCTCTGTTGTTGCTACTACTGTCGCTTCCTACTGTTGTTACATGCTACTGCAGTCACTACTATTGTTCATTGCCACTGTTATTGCTCGTTACACTGCTGCTACCTGTTACAATCTTGATTCGCTGGTCGTTGACGGGAACTGACAACTTACGTCAACGAGGCAACTTGGCACCATTGATACAATCGTTTGAAATAGTCTGACGTGTCAGCAGATCGTTTCTGACACCGTTGTTATCATATTACTTTGTTGTTACTACTTTGCTTGCAGATACTAATCTTTCAGGTGTGGTTGAATCTGACAAATTCAGCTGCTAATACTCGAGAGTATTCTCTCACCTCCTGTTTTGGCGATCAACAAATTTGTGTCGAATACTCTACCCTTGAAAACTACTATGATCCCACGCGCTAGTGGGCCATCAACAACATTCTTCTAGTTTCGATTGCCGGAGAGTGCTAGCAGCATTCTTCTGGTGCCGTTGCAAAGGGAAGAACAATTGACATCAAGCATTTTTCTGGCGCCATTGCCGGGGAGGTATTGCTATATTCTCTGAGTCACTTGGGATTTATATCTGCTGATCACTATGAAGAATCTGAAGGATCCGAAAACCAAAGTCTTGACCTCAACTATGAGGGGAGGTAAGGAATTGCCATCTAGCTCTACACTTGATTCACCTTCAGTTTTGAGGAAGTTTGCGACATCACCTCCTGCTAGAATCTTGATATGTCGTCTGTGCTTGATGATGCTTATGATGCTACTGCTAGAGATGATATGCTTGATACTATGCCTGATGATGCTATGCTTGATACTGCTAGAGATACTATGCCTAATACTGCTTTGCCTGATATTGCTGGAGATGCTATGCTTGATACTACTAGAGATACTACTTTGCCTGATGTTCCACTAGGAGTGTTCCTTGATGCTCATATTGCTAGAGTTACTGCCAATGCCCGTGATGCTTCTGAAACTGTCGATACTATTGAGATAGAACCTGCGTTTGCTCCTGCTAGATCTAGCTCTCCTAGATATGAATTGCCTGATATACCTGAGGGTTACGTTATGGAGGGAGAGATAGCTGAGGATTTTCTTGCATGTAAGGATGCCTATGACGCTGAGAAATTACTTGCCAAGTGGAAGGAAAAATCTCTGAAAGCTAAGATGAAATACGACCCAAAGTTTGTCACTTCACCTATCTTTATCACTGATAAGGATTATGAATTCTCTGTCGATCCTGAGATAATCTCTCTAGTCGAATCTGATCCTTTTCACGGTTATGAGTCTGAGACGGTCGTAGCCCATCTTGCCAAACTACACGATATATCCACCCTTTTCACTAATGAGGAAAAGATCCGCCACTACTATATCCTTAAGTTGTTTCCTTTCTCTCTAAAGGATGACGCTAAAGCCTGGTTCACCTCTCTTGCCCCTGCATGTGTGAGTAGTCCCCAAGAGATGGTCTATCACTTCTGTGAGAAATATTTCCGTGCCCATAAGAAGCAAGCTGCCTTGCAGGAAATATACAACTTCGCTCAACTCCAAGAAGAGAGTCTTCCACAAGCTTGGGGGAGGCTCGTCCAGCTACAGAATGCTTTGCGTGATCACCCTCTTAAGAAGAACGAGATACTTTATATCCTCTATAACAGACTTACCGATGCCTCTAGAGACCACCTAGATAGTTGTGCCGATTGTGTTTTTAGGGAACGAATTGTAGAACAAGATGAGACTCTACTGAATAACATCTTGATGAACGATAATGCTTGGACAATTCCCGAACCACCTCCTAAGCCAACTCCGAAGAAAAGAGGTATTCTATTCCTCAGTCCTGAAGATATGCAAGAAGCCAAGAAATCTATGCAAGAGAAAGGCATTAGATCTGAAGATGTCAAAAATCTACCACCTATCAAAGAGATCCATGGTCTTGATAACCCGATACAGGTAGTAGAAGTGAATTCTCTGCGTAAGTTTGATGAGAGTGATATTCCTTTTGATAAACCTGCTACCTATGCTTTGATGAATTTGACAACTTTGTTGCCAAACAACAGAGTTTCAATGATTATGTTAGCAAACACTTGGAACAAAGCACTCGTATGCTTAGCCATTTAAGTGCTTGTGTAGAGAGAAATGTCAATGATCTGAAGCTTCTCAGTAAACATGCCTCTATGATTACTACTCAGGTAGAACAAGTACTTAAAGCTCAGAATGACTTGCTCAATGATTTAAATGACAACTCTGTCAAAGTCATTACTAGAGGAGGCAAAATGACTCAGGAACCTTTGTATCCTGAAGGTCATCCTAAGAGAATTGATCAAGATTCTCAAGGAATCAATGCTGATACACCTAGTCATCCGAAGGAGAAGAAGAAGGATGATAGAAGCCTGCATGTTAGTTCACCAAATACTGTCGCACCTGAAGAACCTAATGATATTTCTGCGACTGATGCAGAAACACAATCTGGTGATGAACATGAACCTGGTGACAATATGGACAGTGATGTTCATAATAATGCTCAACCTTGCAATGATGAGGATGTGGAGATTGAACCTACAGTTAATCCTGATAACCCACAACCTAAGAAATACGACAAGAATGACTTCACTGCTAGGAAGCATGGTAAAGAAAGGGAGCCATGGGTTCAGAGACCTATGCCCTTTCCTCCTAAGCCATCCAAGAAAAAGGATGATGAGGTTTTTTAGCGTTTCGTTGAGATGATAAGACCCATCTTTCTCCAGATGCGGTTAACTGATATGCTCAAGATGTCTCCGTATGCCAAGTACATGAAAGATATCGTGACTAATAAACGGAAGATACCAGATCTTGAGATCTCCACCATGCTTCCCAATTACACTTTCGAAGGTGGAACTCCTAAGAAACTTCGTGATCCCGGAGTGCCCACTATACCTTGCTCCATTAAAGGAAACTACATGAGAACTGCCTTATGTGACCTTGGAGCCGGTGTTAGTGTTATGCCGCTCTCTCTTTATCGTAGACTTGAATTGGATAAGTTGACACCCACTGAAATTTCTCTGCAAATGGCCGACAAATCAACCGCTTTCCCTATCGGCATTTGCGAGGATGTGCCTGTTGTGGTTGCTAACACCACTATCTTAACATACTTTGTTATCTTGGATATTCCCGAGGACGATGCCATGGCCGTTATCCTCGGAAGACCCTTTTTAAACACTGCAGGGGCTGTTATAGATGGCAACAAAGGCAATGTCAGTTTCCATGTCAACGGTAATGAGCACACCGTGCACTTTCTGAAGAAACGATATCAAGTACATTGCATCAATGCTATCGAAAAGACTTCATCGGTTCTCATTGGGAGCTTCGAATGCCCTATTCCTCGTGTCAAGATGAAGTATGATTTGCTTGTTGGGGAGATACATATCCCCATTGAGGTGACTTAGTGGCTATCAGAAAATTCTCCGTTCTCTCTTGCAATTCGAGAAGGTTTCGTCATGAGGACTTGATCAACCCCATTGACGGATTTCTTTCGATGACCATGAAACGGATGAATCAAAGAGTCACATACCTCTATTTTTGAGCTTTCATTTTATTTTGCTTAGAAGAAAAATGGTAGAATTAGTTTAGCTTTTCCTGTTTTTCTGTTTTAGCGCCCCGGAGAAAAATACCTCGAAAATAAAAGTTCTCCGATGGTCCTGAAAATTTAGTATGATTTTTTCTGGAATTTTAGAAAATTACTGGGCCTGAGAGCTGGCCTGGGGGCCAGACCAGTGGGCCACAAGCCCTGCCACCGCCACCCACCCCCTGGTGGCGGAGTGCAAGCTTGTGGGGCCCACAGGGACCCCCCTCCACTCATTCCAGCTCCCAGCCTCTTCTTCCACCTCCAGAAAAAGTTGTTTCGCAGCTCAAACCCGTGTTCTTGCTCATTTGGCTGTGATTTTCGATCTCCTTGCTCAAACCACCATTCTCCGAACTGTTTTGGGAAATTTACTCCTTGGTAAGTGACTCCTCCATTGGTCCAATTAGTTTTTGCTCTAGTGCTTTATCCTTCGTGTATTCTTGCTACCTTGGTGACCCTGTTCTTGAGCTACAAATGTTGATTTTAGCTGTATCCAAGTAGTTTTAGCTCGTGATACGGTCTCTAGGCACTAGTAGGAGTAGTTGCTACAAGTTGGGATAATCTTTGTTCACTTTTCTTTTGAAGTCTCTAAAAATTTCAGAATTTTTTAGAGCTAGAAAAAGGAAAATATGAAGAGGTTTTTGAGAGGCTCTTCAAGCCGTAACCCCAAGGAGGACGAGAAGAACCACCCCAAGTACGTAGTCCCTCGAGTCACAGAAGTTCGAGCGTGCGAGTGGCCAAGTGATGAATTTTTGCGCGCCGCCGGACTTTATGAAGACTTTTATTACTTGGTGGAGAACGCAGATCTTACTGTGTTCGTTGCAGATAAGTGCTCACAATACCTCCTCCTCACCAACATTTTCGTTCAAAGCTTCAACTTTTATCCGAGGAAGAATCCTCCCATGGTTGAGTTCATGATATACGATGTCCCCTAGTGCATGACGCTGCATGATTTTTGCAATGTATGCAAATTACCTTATGTTGGGGATATCCGTGACCCTCGTCCATGGTACTTGGAGGATTTCATTGGTTCTATTGCTGTTGGAGAGGAGAGAGGAGTGTCTCGCGCTAGAATTGCTAGCATACAGTTTCCTGTGCTTCGGTACTTCTCATTATGGGAAAATGTTTGATTGGTCGTGGGGAGGCTGGACCACTTAGTTCTCCAGACCATGCGGTTTTGCGCGAAGGCCTTTATAACGATAAGACTTACAACCTAGGTGCTATAGTGGCCCAGCGGTTGAACATCAACCGTTCCAAGGGTGTCGTCTATGGAGGTATCTACGCTTCCCGTCTTGCCAGACACTTTGAGATACCCATTAGAGTGGGAGAGGAAGGAGAGATGCTTCTCCGTGAGAAATATCTGGATTATGATAGCATGGTTCGCCATGATTTTCTGGATAGAGATGCTAGTAGACGGATGATTTATAACCTGGTATTTAGTCAGGGTACTCGAGAGACTATTACTTTGCCTGCTCCTTCTTTGTTCGATCTTCATGCAGGCAGGTACACTATTATGCCCGCGGACATCTACGCATATTGGGGCTTGGCCCAACCACACGCGCCCGTACCCGAGCCGCCAGTCGAGTACCAGACACCAGTTTATCAGTGGGAGCCAGAGGAGCTCACACAGCAGTGGCATCCACAGTCTGCTCCGGAATATCCATGAGCTGGTTATTTCCCACCTTGGGAGTAGACCAAGCTAGGCCAAAAGCCTAAGCTTGGGGGAGTACGCGTTCTCACCGACTTTACATTCATGCTTATGCTTTCCCTTTGTTAGCCGGTGTTTACACTTTGCCACTGTATTATCCATGCTAGTTTATTTTCGCTTTCTTGTTTTCTTGTTTTGTGTCCTTTTGAGAAAACCCAAAAAGATTTTCTTTCTTCTTTTGCTTGTTGGGAGCTTTCTCGTGTAAATAGCTTTCTTTTTCTTTGTGTCAAGGTAGAAGATATTGGTTACAATGTTTATTGGTTCTTGCATGCTTACCTGTTTAGCTTTCAAAGAGCCATATTACTTTGTCTTCTTCTTTGTGTTTGCGTGCAGATTCAGCTTAGTCCAATGCACGAGCGCTCTTATTATTGTTCACATTGTTCGATCGTGCAAGTGAAAGGCAATAATGATGATATATGATGAAGTGACTGAGACTGAAAAGCTGGTATGAACTCTATCTATTTTGTTTTTGTAAATATGACTAGCTTGTCGACCCAGATTTAGCTTTGTTGTGAGAGAACCATGTTTGCAATGACAACTTAGAGATCATAGTTTCTAATGCCATGCTTATTTAGCTGAGAGCTTATAATGGTTTGTCTTGATTGCCAACATAGATTTTGAGATGACTATGATGTAGTATGATAGGATGGTATTCTCCTTTGAATGTTTCAAGTGGCTTGACTTGGCGCATGTTCATGCATGTAGTTGAAACAAAATCAACATAGCCTCTATGATGTTCGTGTTCATGGTGATTTATATCCTGTTCATGCTTGCATTTAATGTTAGTCAAACTCATTGCATCTTCATGACTGTTGTCGCTCTCTAGTTGGTCGCTTCCTAGTCTTTTGCTAGCCTTCACTTGTACTAAGCGAAATACTGCTTGTGCATTCACTCCCATAAACCCAAAACTTTTTCCTTGAGAGTCCACCATACCTACCTATTTACGGTATCTACCTGCCGTTCCAAGTAAATTTGCATGTGCCATTCTCTATACTTCAAGAAATAATCTGTTTTGCATGCCCGAACCGCTCATGTGGTGACAGAGGGCTATTGGTATCTTCCATGCTAGAAATGTTATCCTCGACATGTGTTTATTCACTGTCATTCACGAGAAAGGGGTCGGTAATTGGAATGCCTAGTTCCACACTTAAATCGAAAACATAACTGTAAAACAAGACTCCCCCGGATTGATGTTAGTATGGACGGTACCCGAGGATTCGGCTAGCCGTGGAGTGTGATTGATTGGTGGTGGGGGAGTTAAAACTTTACTTTTCTGTCTGGGAACCGCCTATAGCATGAGTAGCATGGAATATATTGAGAACTCTTGGTCATTGCGTTGACAATGAAAGCATGCCACCCAAAATTATTATCTCTGTTTTCAAAGTTTGAGCTCTGGCACCTCTGCAAATCAATGCTTGCCACTGCGAAGGGCGTGTCTATTTATTTTCCTGTTGAGTCATCCTCTTCTTATATAAGCACCAATTAGAGAGCACCTCTGTCATTTTTATGCTTTGCTTTTGATTGATATTGAGTATGACTATGACTGGATGTTCGTTGCTATGAATTACAATGTTTAGTCAGCCCTTGATCTCTGAAAGTGCTCTGCATTTATGTTTTGCGGTCTCAGAAAGAGCTAGCGAGATACCACCTATTCATATTGCTTCATGCTTGTTTTGATTGAAGTGTTGGTATTTGAAACTCATTATTATTTGCTCGTTAGCTGATTATGCCATTGATATTAGTTTACCGTGAGACCTTTGTGTCATTTGCTTATGAGGTTAACTTGTGATGTTGCTGAAATTCTGGTTATGAGTTAGACATAGTTGCAACAACAAGATCAAACAGAGTTTGTCAAAGTTTTTGTTTCTCTCTCAGTTTGTCAACTGAGTTGCTTGAGGACAAGCAAGGTTTTAAGCTTGGGGAGTTGATACGTCTCCATCGTATCTACTTTTGCAAACTCTTTTGCCCTTGTTTTGGACTCTAATTTGCATGATTTGAATGGAACTAACCTGGACTGACGTTGTTTTCAGCAGAATTGCCTTGGTGTTATTTTTGTGCAGAAATCAAAGTTCTCCAAACGTCCTGAAAATTTACGGGGAGCATTTTTGGAAAATATGAAAAGTATTTGCGCCAAGTTCCACCTGAGGGGGTGGGCTAGTGGGCCACAAGCCCTAGCTCCGCCACCACCCCCCTGGTGGCGGTGGGCAGGCTTGGGGGCCCACACGGTTCTGCCGCCCCCAATCTCAGTTCTATAAGTTCCCTTTCGTCCCAGAAAAAATAAAAAGAGAAGTTTTCATCGCGTTTGTGATACGGAGGCGCCGCCACCACCTGTTCTTCATCTCGAGGGCAGATCTGGAGTCCGTCTTGGGCTCCGGAGAGGGGAAATCGTCGCCATCGTCATCATCAACCTTCTTCCCTCTCAAATTCCATGAAGCTCTTCGTCGTTCATGAGTAATCTATTCGTAGGCTCGTTGGGCGGTGATTAGTAGGATGAGATCTATCATGTAATCGAGTTAGTTTTGATGGGGATTGATCCCTAGTATCCACTATGTTCTCAGATTGATGTTGCTACTACTTTGCCATGCTTAATGCTTGTCACTAGGGCCCGAGTGCCATGATTTCAGATCTGAAATTATTATGTTGTCACCAATATATGTGTGTTTTAGATCCGATCTTGCAAGTTGTAGTTACCTACTATGTGTTATGATCCGGCAACCCCGGAGTGGCAATAACCAGAACCACTCCCGGTGATGACCATAGTTTGAGGAGTTCATGTGTTCACCAAGTGCTAATGCGTTGGTCCGGTTCTTTATTAAAAGGAGAACCTTAATATCCCGTAGTTTCCTTTTGGACCCCGCTGCCACGGGAGGGATGGACAATAGATGTCATGCAAGTTCTTTTCCCTAAGCACGTATGACGACACACGGAATGCATGCCTACATCACATTGACGAACGGGAGCTAGCCACTTATCTCTCCGTGTTATAACTGTTGCATGATGAATATCATCCAAACAAATCACCGACCCATTGCCTACGAGTTTGTCCTACTGCTGCTGTTACTTGTCTTGCTCTGATGCTGTTACTACTGTTGCTGTTGTTGTTACTTGTATTGCTCTACTGTTGCTACTACTATCGCTTGCTGCTGTTGCTACTTGCTACTGCTGTCACTACTATTGTTCCTTGCCACTGTTATTACTCGTTACACTGCTGCTACCTGTTACAATCTTGATTCGCTGGTTGTTGACGTGAACTGACAACTTCCGTCAACGAGGCAACTTGGCGCCATTGATACAATCGTTAGGAATAGTCTGCCGTGTCATCAGATCATTTGTGACACCGTTGTTATCATATTACTTTGCTGTTACTACTTTGCTCGCAGATACTAATCTTTCAGGTGTGGTTGAATCTGACAAATTCAGCTGCTAATACTCGAGAGTATTCTCTCACCTCCTGTTTTGGCGATCAACAAATTTGGGTCGAATACTCTACCCTCGAAAACTGCTACGATCCCACGCGTTGGTGGGCCGTGAACAACATTCTTCCAGTTTCGATTGCCGGAGAGTGCTAGCAGCATTCTTCTAGTGTCGTTGCAAAGGGAAGAACAGTGGACATCAGGGATCATAGCTTTATTTACAAGTCTACTTGGAGTTATTTTGCTTGCTGCAATTTATTCACTATGGGTAAGAAAGGAGACCCCAAGGCTCCAATTTTACCATCCACTACGAGAAAAGGTACTGTTCTTAGCACTAGCGCTATGCTTGATTCACCTTCTGTTATGAGTAAGTTTGCTTCACCACCATCACATGCTGCTTCTACCCAGTCTGTCACTATGCCTGATACTTTTGATGATGCTTCCACTACTATTGATGAGCCTGGTTTACTTGGTTATTTTATTGTGTCTCAAATTGCTAAGGCTGCTAAACAGTCTGGAATTGAACTTCCTGTTACACGCTACCCCATTGGTAGATCTTTTGGTTACCCAGACTTGAGTGGTCTCAAGGATAGAATTCTTGATGATGATTATATTGAACTTGATGATGATTTATGCTGGGAACTTACAGAGTGTGCTAACTCTGACCCTGCTTGTGTTAAGAAGCTGCTTGAAAAACATTCCATGAAGAACAAGTTTACTCCTGATCCTAAGTTTGCTTCATCTCCTGTTTGCATTGAGAATGCTGATTTTGATTTCTCCATTGATCTTTCACTTATATCCACAGTTGAAGCTGACCCCTTTTATTGCAAAGAAGATGACTATGCTATTGCACACCTTACCAAACTCACTGAGTTGGGTGGCTTATTCACTACAGAGGACAAGAAGAGAAATTATTATGTTACTAAGCTACTTCCTTTCTATTTGAAGGAAAATGCTAAAGCATGGTATGATGCACTACCATGTGGTTCCATTAAGAGTCCTCAAGATTTAGCTCAATATTTTGTTGCCAAATATTCTCCTGCTCATAAGCAACATACTTCTTTACAAAGAATTTATAACTTTAAACAGTTGCATGATGAGCACCTCCCTAAAGCTTGGGGGAGGTATTGCACTTTTCATAAGGCTAGACCGGTACATGGAATCCCTAAGAATGAATTGCTTGATATATTTTATGCTGGTCTAACCGATGAATCTAGAACCTATCTCGGTAGTTGTGCCGGTTGTGTTTCACAGAAAGAACACCGAACGATGCTGAAGAACTAATGGGCAAGATACCTATAAATCATGATGATTGGTCCATTCATGAGCCATATCCACCACCTAAGAAGAGGGGCATGCTTTTCTAGATCCCTGAAGTTATTTAAGAAGCAAAGAAGTCTATTAAAGAGAAAGGTATTAAAGCTGAAGATGTGAAGAATCTACCTCCTATTGAGCAATTATGTGAGCCTACCACTCACCCACCTATGGTAGAGGTACACTCTCATTTAGAATTCAATGCAAGTGACATCCCTCATGGTAAGCCCCCCCTCATCAATGTTTAGATGAGCTTGATAATTTTATTGTCAAGCAAAATCACTTTAATGAGAGGATTCAAAGCCAATTGCACGATAATTCCCTTGCTATCAAAAGTTTGCTTGATGTTTTAAGTAGAACTATCAATGATGTTAAAGGTCTTGTTAAGTATTTTCATATGGTTCAAACTCAGCTTGAACAAATTTCTAATGTTAAAAAAGATTTGCTTGCTAACAATGCCAAACAAGTTGATACACACACATATGGTATAAAGACCCGAGGAGGTACACATACCCAGGACCCCTTTATCCGGAGGGGCATCCAAAGAGGATCGAGCAAGATTCTCAATTGCAGGAACAAGATGTTGTCAGCTCCCCGAAGAGGAAGAAGAAACATAAGGAATCTGACAACTCCAATGATCCCATAATTGATGAAGAACCTATTGTTGATCCTAATAGTATATCTATTTCTGATGCTGAAACTGAAGATGGTGCCGAACCTGATAAAGATAATGAAAAGATTGATCCTCATGAGATACGAGAAGAAGAAGCACCCGACGAGCTCAAGAGGTATACTAGAGAAGATTTTGTTGCAAGGAAACATGGGAAGGAAAGAGAACCATGGGTACAGAAATCAATGCCCTTCCCAGGTAAGTCTTTCAAAACCAAAGAAGAAGAGCACTACAATAAATTTTGTGAATGGATGAAACCTCTTTTTCTTCAAATTCCTTTGAGTGATGCTATTAAGTTACCTCCGTACTCGAGGTATATGAAAGATATTGTTACCAATAAATGAAAAGTTCCTAATGAGGCAATATCTACTATGCTTGCTAGTTACTCTTTCAGTGGCAAGATTCCTGAGAAGCTTGGTGATCGAGGTATACCCACCATTCCTTGCTCCATGAAAAATAATTATGTCAGAACTGCTTTATGTGATCATGGTGCAGGAGTGAGTGTTATGCCTTTCTCTCTTTACAAAAGGCTTTGTCTAGATAAACTAATCCCTACAGATATCTCTCTTCAAATGGCTGATAAGTCAACAACCGTTCTTGTTGGTATTTGTGAGGATGTTCCTGTTGAAGTTGCTAATTGCTTGATCCTTACTGACTTTGTTGTGCTTGACATGCCCGAGGATGGGAGCATGTCCATTGTTCTTGGTAGACCTTATATTAACACCGCAGGTGCTATTATTGATTGCAATAAAGCAAAGGTGACTTCCAATGTTAATGAGAAGGAGCACACGGTATATTTTTCGAAGAAGTTTGATAAAAGGCATGGCCTTAATTCTATTGAGAATATTGAGACCGTGAAGGTTGGAGAGTGGGATTTTCCTTTACATGTGCACCACAAATACAAAACCATTATGGTGGGAACAATATCCATTGAAATAAAGGTACCATGATTGCTTTTATAAGAAGTGAAACTTTTTGCTCAAATATAACACCTGTTTGGCAGTAATACTTGATCAACCTTGCTAACAAATATGTTTTATATGAGTAAAAAGGGAAGCTTGTTATGTTTTCATTTCCTTTATCTTTCATTCTCCTTGTTTACCAAAGTTTAATGTTTTTGAAGCTTCATATACTTAACCATTGTTTCGAGCTTTCCGGAAGTTTTGCAACTTTCAGTATTTCAATTTTTTTTTCAAAAGTGAAGTTGTGAGAAAAATTCCAGAAAAATTATAATAATTTTTTTCATCAAATAAGAGATGCAGGGGCACCTAGAGCCAGCCAGGGGGCCACCCTTGGTCCAGGCGGCCAGCTGGCGCAGCCTGCCCCCTCGCCGCTCCCACAGGTTGCTTGGGCCCACCTGGGCTCCTTTCCAGGTACTTCTTCCTCCCTTCTCTCTCTCTCACTCCAAAAATCCCGATTTTTCTCCTGGTACTCGAGTTCTTGCTGTTCTTGGTGACAAATTTCGATCTCTCTCTACAGCCCATCATTTGCATTGAAAATTTGAGCATTTGCTCCCTGGTATGTGACTCCTCCACTCCTCCAATTAAAATTTTGATTGGTGGTCTTATTTGTGAGTATTCAGAAGTTCTTGGTGCTGTTCATATGAGCTTGCATGCATGTTTGGAAATTTATTTGTGAAGTTTTGATGCAAGCTTATGCACCAGGGAAGTGAGTAGAATAGTTTGCTCCAACTCCTTTTTGCTTAAACCTCCATTTTTGTGTTGAACCAAAAATTTCAGAAATGAGTTTGTTTGGAAAAGAAAAAGGATGGCTTGGGAAGAAGAGGGCCGAGCCTACTGATAGACTAACTAGAGCTGCAGTTTCATCCTCTACTGTGAGGACAAGTTACAATGATGATATCATGCCACCGGAGTTGTTCCACGAGACAGACACGACACGTGCCATGGCATAGCCGTGTTCAGATTTCCTTATGGCGAGAGGTATTAAGGATGAGTTTGATAACCTCTCTGCAGCTGCAGGTTTGACACATCTCGTAACACGACGTGTGCAACAATATCTAAAACTCACCTATTATTTTGTCAACTGGTTTAGATATAATGCTAAAACTTCCATGATTGAATTCAGATTATATGAGGATGTCCTTACCATGTCTTTGGCAGAATTTTGTGATGTTATAGGTGTGCGAAATGTCGGGAAGACAACCAAAATGAACGTTCAGCCCTACGAGCTGAAATCCCTATTTGCTTCCGTTTGCAGTAAGGACCCGAGAGAAATTCACTGGGGGAAGATCTCCAGCATCTTGTTTCCCCACAACAGGTATTTTGCATTCTATATTGCTCGAGGGGTGCTAGCTCGTGACAACACGAGTAACATTTCGGCTCCGGATCTCGCTATCTTGGCAGTCGCCCTCTTAGGAGATAACACATATAATATTGGTGCTTTGATTGCTCGTCACCTCTTCGCTAACAACGACAAAGGGCCTCAATTTGGTGGCATTTATGCCACGCTTATCCTCGAGCACCTCGGGCGCACTGTGCGCATGGATGATGCACCATTTGGAGAGAAGCTTACCTTTAAAGAATGTGGAACGCGAATTGTACAAAAGAACTAGGTCACCTACATTGAGTTCCCGTTTTTGGATTCTCTTGTCTTGCCGTCTTTTAACCTTTTATTTAAGCAAGTTAGCATTTTCATAGGCTTGGGCTCTCCATTCATCTAAGGAGCTTATATCAAATAACCTATTTTCACTGGCAAGTTTTAAGTCAGAGTTAAGTTCTTTAATTGCCCAATAAGGTTTATGTTCTAAATCAAGACGTAACCGACATGCTTTTCCATAGACCAATTTATACGGAGAGATTTCCATAGGATTTTTATAAGCAATTCTATAAGCCCACAAATCATCATCAAGTTTTTTAGACCAATTCTTTCTAGATCTATTAACAATCTTTTGCAAGATCAATTTTATTCCCCGGTTACTCAATTTAACATGACCGCTAGACAGAGGATGATAATGTGATGCAATTCTATGGTTAACATCATATTTAGCTACAAGTTTATGAAAATCACCATGAATAAAATGTGAACCACCATCAGTCATGAAATATTTAGGGATCCCAAACCTCGGGAAAATAACATCCTTCAGCATTTTATTAGAAATGTTGTGATAAACACTACATGTTATAATAGCTTCTACCCAATTAGTAATGTAATAAACATCAACTAAAATTTGAGTATACCACTAGAGGAAGCAAAAGGCCCCATATAATCAAAACCCCAAACATCAAATGGTTCAATTGCAATTGAATACTTTATTGGAATTTCGTGACGTCTACCGATGTTACCAATTCTTTGACATTCATCATAAGAGATGAGGAACTTACGTGCATCTTTGGAAAGGGTACGCCAATAAAAACCAGACTGTAGTACCTTATGTGTAGTTCTGTCACCAACGTGGTGCCCTCCATAGGCCTGAGAATGACACTTCCGTAGGACGTGTTCCTGTTCATGCTCAGGTACACAATGTCTAATAACAACATCTAATACTTATTTATAAAGATGTCGGTCATCCCAAAAGTAATGTCTAAATCAAAGAAGAACTTTTCTTTTGTTGGTAGGTGAAACTTGGTGGTATATATTTAGCAACAATGTAATCAACATAATCTACATACCAAGGAGTGCTACGGGAAGCATTTATAACAACTAATTTCTCATGAGGAAAATTATCACCAATAGGCAGTGGGTCATCAAGAACATTTCCCATTCTAGAAAAATTATCTGCTACTGGATTTTAAGGTGCCTTTCTATAAAAAAACATGCAAATCAAACTCTTGAAGTAAGAGCACCCACCTAATCAGTCTAGGATTATCATCTTTATTTTCCATAAGGTATTTAATAGGAGCATGATTGGTGTGAATAGTAACTTTAGAATCAACAATATAAGGTCTACACTTATCACATGCAAACACAACTGCTAAAAATTATTTGCATTAGAGAAACACCAACATCATAATCACTAGCATCACACATAACATCAAATGGTAAGTTCCAATCGGGTGGTTGAACAATAGGTGAAGTGAGTAAGGCTTTCATAACTATTTCATAGGCTTCTACTCAATTATCATATAAAATAGATGGGATATATTTTTGAAGAATATTAGTTAATGGCCTATAAATCTCTAATGAAACACCTATAAAAACCAACATGACCAAGAAAACTTCTTATACCTTTAACATCTTTAGGACATGGCATTTTCTCTTTTGCATCAACTTTAGCTTTGTCTACCTCAATACCTCGTTTAAAAAATTTATGCCTAAGTACTATACCTTCATTCACAATAAAATGTCACTTATCCCAATTGAAGACAAGATTAGTTTCTTGACATCTCTGCAAAACTCAATCATGGTTGCTTAAGCAATCATCAAAAGAAGTCCGGTAAATGGAAAAATAATCCATGAATACCTTTGTTAATTTTTTCTTGGTCTTATTTTGACACAAGTGTTTGATAAAGCTAGAATATCCATCAAGGAAGCAAAAGTGTATGTGCTTAGATAATCTTTCCAAGAATTGATCAATAGAATGTAAGGGTAATGATCTTTTCTAGTAGCTTTGTTTAAATTTCTTAAATCAATCACCATCCTATAACCAATTACCATTCTTTGTGGGATAAGTTCATTTTATCATTAGAAACAACAGTTTTACATTCTTTCTTAGGGACATAGTGGATATAACTTACCCATCTACTATCAACAATAGGATAAATTATACCTTCCTCCAGAATATTTAGTGTTCGAGTTCTTACCACTTCCTTCATTTTAGGATTCAAGCTGCATTGATGATCAACGACAGGTTTGCCATTCGGTTCCATATTAATCTTGTGTTGACATAGAGTGGGACTAATGCCCTTAAGATCATCAAGAGTATATCCAATAGCAGCTCAGTGTTTTCTCAGAGTTTTGGGTAATCGTTGTTCTTCATGCTATGAAAGGTTAGCACTAATAATAACATGATATATCTTTTTTCATCAAGATAAGCATATTTGGAAGTATGAGGTAATCTCATTGGTGTTGGTTAAAGAATATTTCATCTATTTCATTCCTTTCATTCATATGCATATCATTTTCATGGCCTAGCAAATATTGTTCCAACGGATCTGTAGGAGGCACAACAATAGAAGCAATATGAATAATTTCATATTTACTAGATAATTCTTTCCCGTGTGGTTGTCTACCAAACTTAGAGAAATTAAATTCATTAGACACATCACCAAAGCTTACTTTAACCTTCTTTGTAACACAGTTAATTTCAGCACTAATGGTATGTAAGAAAGGTCTACCAAATATAATGGAAAAAAATTATCTTATTGTGAACCAAGTACTAAGAAATTAGTGGGGTACTTAATTTTTCCACACAAGGCTTCAAGATCTATAACAATCCCAAGTGGTGAAATAGTGTCTCTATTGGCAAGTTTAATAGTGAGATTGACATGGACACTATTTTTTGGCTCTCGGGAGCATATGCTCCCTAATGAACAGTAAAATAAAAATAAATAGTAAATACATTTTAAAATTTCTGATTTTATTATACATGTTCATACTAGTGTCGCAAGTGTGCTTGCCAATTTTCATGCCATATGGTATAACGGTGCTTCGTCGGTGAAAAAACAAAATTAAGTGTAACATTTGGCATTTAACTTGTTTTTTTGCATAGGTCAAAATACTAAATTTTTTACCCACAAATTTGCATGTATCATTTGGATGTGACAACAAACACATTTTTTTCATTTTTTTGACATTTGTAGAATCCATTTTTGACACGCAGGAGCATGTGCTCCCTAGAGCGAAATTGAATATCCGCATTGATATCTTCAATCCCAAAGGGTGGTATGTTACTCATAATTTCTTGAAATAAGGTAAAAGGTATAGCACTAACACCAGTGCCCATGTCACACAATCCATGATTGCAATGATCTCCAATCTTAACGAAAACATGAGGCATGCCAACAACATGTTTATTTTTGTCTAACATCAAACATTCTAGCAGCTTCATTACAGAAGTAAATAAAATGTCCATCAAAATTATGAACCAGGATATCTTTAACCATACAAATATTAGGTTCTATATTTATTTGCTCAGAAGGTTTAGTTGTCCTAATAGGACTATTATTAACCATAATTGCAGCCTTAGCATGTTCCTTAATCCTAACTCGAAAATGTGATTTCTCAATATAAGTAGTAGTCACAACTAGATCAACATGGTAAACAATTGTTTCTTCTTTAACTTTAATGGGTTTTAATAACAATTCTTCAATAAGTGGGTGAAATTTAGAGCTCTTCTCTTTAGGGAGATAAAAATGAGTAGCAAATGATTCACAAAAAGAATCCACTATCTTGGATCCAAGCCCATATTTATTGCTAAACTTACGAAAAGTATGATTTTCCATAAATGATTTAATGCAATCAAACTCAAGCTATATACCTGACTCTTTACCTTTGTCGAGTTCCCAATCTTCAGAGTTGCGTTTAATTCTTTCGAGAAGATCCCATTTGAATTCAATAGTTCTCTTCATGTAGGAGCCAATGGAAGAAGAATCAAGTATTAATTGATCATCATAAGAAAGTCGTGCATAATTTTTTGTATAATCATTTATCTCGAGAGCTCATGGTTGGGGAAAGTGTGCATCATAAATTTAAGTTTCACCCAAGATTCAACGATGATTTCTCCTTCACGAGGCCAAAAACTATAGATATAATTCCGATCACGGTGAACTAGATGCATAGGATAAAACTTGTGATGAAATTCTAGCTTCAAGTGATTTTAGTCTCATGATCCAGTATCATCGAGTTGCCTATACCAAATCAATGGTTTTCACTCCAACAATAAAAGTAAAAATCTTCTTCTTAATTTTGTCCTCGGATAAACCTGCAAGTTTAAATAATCCACAAATCTCATCTACATAAATCAAGTGCAAACCTTGATGAGTTGTGACGTCTCCTGCATAAGGATTAGCTAGCAGTTTCTCTAACATACTCAAAGTAATCTCATAGTAAATATTTTCAGAAAGTTCGGTAGGTCGGGGAGTGTATTTTTCCTCTTCCGTTCGAGGTGAAGATACCATCAACAAACCTCTTCAAAGGATTACTATCCATAGTGACAAGCAACGGTAAATTTCAGCACGTACCGAAAAGTTTCCTTACCAAATTCCACTCACCAAAGGCACTCCACTCATCGGCAAAGGTGCCAGAAAAGAGTATACGGGATCAATTGTAGTCCTTACAATAAGTAAGAGTGTCGAACCCAACGAGGAGCAGAAGGAAATGATAAGCTATTTTCAGCAAGGTATTCTCTGAAAGTGCTATGAGTAACATTGGTAGATAGTTTTGTAGCAAGATAATTGGTAAATAACTCGTAACATAAGTAGAAAGTGTGAATGATGGTGCCTCAATCCTTTTTGTAGCAAAGGAAAAGCCTAAAAGTTCTCTTATATAAAGGAAAAACACTCCCATGGACACATGTGAATCTCCATCTAGTCAGGTTCATCATGTTGAGTTGATTCCCGTTCATTACTTTAATAATTTGATATGTGGGTGGACTGGTGCTAAGGTGCTGTTATTACTTGAACAAGCAACCCGCTTATGATTACACCTTATCGAGAGAATAATTAAGATAAATCTAACCATACCATGAAACATGTGGATCCAAATCAACCCCTTATGAAATAACGCACAAACTAGGGTTTAAGCTTCTCTCACTCTAGCAACCCATAATCTACTTATTACTCGACAATGGCTTCTGTTAGTACCAAAAGTATGGTGAAGTGTCATGTAGTCGACATTCACATCACACAATAAAGTAAATAACAACATACATATCATCAAAATATCGAACGAATACCAACTTCACAAGGTTACTTATAACACGACTTCTCCCATGTCCTCGAGAACAAAAGTAACTAGCCACAAATCATCACCATGTTCAAGGTCATAGGCATAATAATTATGATAAAGGATCTGAACATATTATCTTCCACCAAGTAAACCAACAAGCATCAACTATTATATGTAATCAACACTACTAGTAGCTCCTAGGTACAAATATAAGGTTTTGAGACAAACATTGAATACAAGAGATGAACTAGGGTTTGATATGAGATGGTGCTGATGAATATGTTGGTGGAGATTGGCCCTCCCACGAAGGAGGAAGCGTTGGTGATGATGATGGCTTCGATTTCTCCCTCTCGGAGGGAAGTTTCCCTCGCAGAATCTCTTTGTTGGAGAGCAAAAGTATTACTGCCCAAGTTTCTACCTCGAGATGGTGGCGCTTCATCCTGAAAGTATCTTATTATTATTTTTCTAGCTTAGAACACCTCATATAGCAGAAGAGTGGGGCCAAGGGACCTGGGAGGTGACCCGAAGCCACCAGGGCGCGCCTAGGAAGGGGGGGGGGGGGGGTAGGCGCACCCTGTTGTCTTGGCACCAACAGGTGGCCCCCTTCGGTTGATTTTCTCCATAAAATCAGATGTATTCCATAATAAATTCTCGTGAAATTTTGGGTCACTTGGAGTCCATAGAATTTTCAACCTTTTTCTTGGTTTTTAGGTCCAGAATTCTAGTTTCTAGTGATTTCCCTCTTTGTGATGTACCTTGTAAATTAAGAGAGAAAAGTCATAATAATTGTATCATGAAGTGGAATAATGACCAAGAATAATATAATTACTCGTAAGAAATCATGATGCAAAATGGACGTATCACTCGCAAAGAGAGCACCTGCCTCCTGTGCACATATGAACTTCCACTTGCCTCATGTGCTAGATGAACTTCCTCCTGTGCTAATATAATCCCAAAGAACATGAAGTTGAAAAAGTCATCATTCCTCCATCCATCCATCAAGAAGACAATGTTGCACCTGAAGATAACACTGTTTATGATGAACACAATGCTCACCATCAGCAACAAAGTCGTCGATGTGCCCATCCACGTGTTACAAATGAAGTTCAAATCAGGAAGATGCTCGATAGTATCAATGGACCATGTCCTATCAATCGCTCAAGAGCCACTCACTTAGCTAAATTTTGTGGGCACTTTGCTTTTGTGTCTATCTCAGAGCCCACAAAAACAACTGAAGCCTTCTTGGAATCGGAATGGATTCAAGAGATGCAAGAAGAGCTTCACCAATTCGAGATCAACAACGTGTGGGAACTCGTCAAGTTCCCTGATCCACACAAACACAATATCATTGACACTAAGTGGATCTACAAGAAGCAAGACAAATATGGTCAAGTCGTGAGGAACAAGTCTCGTCTTGTAGCTTAAGGATACACACAAGTTGAGGGTACTGACTTCGAGAAAATGTTTGCACGTGTTGCTAGGCTCGAAGCCATACACATATTACTTGCTTATGCTAACCATCATGACATATGACTATACCAAATGGATGTCAAAGGTGCACTCCTCAATGGTAAGATTGAGGAAGAAGTATATGTTTCTCAACCTCCACAGTTCGAAGACCAAAAAAGTCTTGACAAAGTCTACAAGTTCAACAAGGCATTGTATGACCTCAAGAAAGCATGAAGATCCTCGCATGACACATTGAAGGAGTTCCTCATGAAGAAAGTCTTCAGGCCTGGTTCACTCGATCCCATACTCTTTACCAAATGTTACGATGATGAGTTATTTGTATGCCAAATCTATGTGGACGACATTATCTTCGGTTGCACTGACAGTCGTTACAGTAATGAGTTTAGCTTCATGATGCAAGATAAATATCAGATGCAAATGATGGGAGAGCTGAAGTTCTTCCTAGGGCTTCAAATTCAACAACATCTCAATGGCATCTTCATATCTTAGGATAAATATCTTAAGGAGTGCCTCAAGAAAGTTGACATGCAAGATTGCAAAGGTTACAAGATGCCAATGCCAACAAAGAGCCACCTCTACACCGACGAAAATGGTAAATATTTCAATCAGAAGGTATATTGCTCCATGATTGGCTCTTTATTGTACTTATGTGCATCTAGGGCGGATATAATGCGTAGGGTTTGCATGTGTGCCCGATTCCAAGCGGTAGCAAATGAATCTCATCACCTCATGGTGAAGCGAATTCATCAATATTTGGCTCACACCCCAACACTAGGATCATGGTATCCAAAGGGCTCTAAGTTTGATCTCATTGGCTATTTAGATTCTGATTTTGCTGGAGATAGAGTTGACCGCAAGTCTACATCACTCACTTGTCATATGGGCCGATCACTTGTATGTTGGTCTTCAAAGAAGCAGAATTGTGTATCACTCTCTGCTGAAGCCAAATACCTTGCTGGTGGTGCCTGTTGCACATAGCTCCTCTGGATGAAGGAGACCCTCATGGATTATGGGATCAACAATAAGAAATTACCACTCTAGTGCAAAAATGAGAGTGATATCAAGATCTCCCACAACCGAGTACAACACTCGAAGACAAAGCACATTCATATACGACATCATTTCGTCCATGATCATGTGTTGAAGGGAGACATCGTCATCGAGCATGTGAAGACAGAAGAGCAATTGGGTGATATCTTCATGAAACCTTCGAATGAGAAGAGGTTTTGCAAGTTGCGATGTGAGATAAATATCGTCAAATGTCCTATGAATGGACACACATCCTAATGCTTATGCATTTTGATGACTATGATGCACACCACGAAGTAACCTATGTCTTCTACTCATGAAGATTTAGATTCTAAGTGTGAAAAAATAACCAAAAATATGAGTTCCGAACGCCACGATAATTGTGTGTCGTTTCTAGGTCAAACATTCTTAGGTGGGTAATGCCACCAACCCATCTTGAAGACAATGCTTTATCTTCGCAACTTTGTCTATGTCTTCAAGAGACCGAGTTTATCTTCGAGTTGATATTTGTATTTGATCTTACACTTTTTTCCATTTGAATATATCATACATAATATTTTGGAGTTTTGTGTTCTACAACATTTTGCCTATAACTATGTCTTCATATTATATCTAGGAAAATGTGATCGTACCTGATAACCTCATCTATGCTTATCTCATCTAAAGTTGTTCACTCCGGTCATATGCATTCTACTCGACACGTGTTGATGATCTTTACAGTATCCTTGGCTGTTAAAGACAAATGCAACCAAATGGTTAAAATTTTCAATCTTATCATTTACCGCCCTTTCCGCAATAGTTCCTGCACACGTCGCTATAGTTTGGAGGTAGTGGGCCATCATACGTGGTGCATGCTCGCCACATGTCTGAGTAAGTCGAAGGGTCACGGGCATATCCGTCCCAAGAATATCGGGACGTTCCACTTCCTACCCCTCTATAAATACCCGACCCCCAACTCATTTGTTATGTTCATTACCTCTCTCTCTCTAGCTCTCGAGCTTCCAAAACCTAGCGCCGCCCAGGATTCCATCGCCACCGGAGGAGAAGCGCTTGTCTGTCGCGACCCCTTTGTCTTTGTACTCACGTCAGACGTCGTTGGGGATATTAACTGTGGGTAACCCGCCCTTAGTGGGCCGGGTCACCAAAGGGGCGACTTACCATTTACCGTGCGTCCCGTGGCCCAGAAGATGGATGGCGGTTCAAGAGGTCATGCGGATGATGGATTACCAAGAAAGCTCTTGATCGTGGAGGACACGAGACTTAGAGATAAGGAAAGCCACAAAGAGTAGCATGGCAGGACTTTGTAAACCCTAGGGCCTCGACCTGTATATAAAGGCGAGTCCCAGGGAGAGGTCACATGAGTGAGAGAGAATGGAGAGCTAGGTCAGGAGAGTTACGCCATCCTTGTAATCAAAACCACCATTAATCCACGCAAAGCAGGACGTAGGCTTTTACCTCCTCACGAGGGGTCGAACCTGGGTAAATCCGAGTCTCGCTTTTGCTCACCCCCTTCGAGTCGCCACCAAGGTGCGATGGCTCCATCTCTAAGTCCTTTCACGAGGACATCTGTCGTGACAAAACCACGACAGTTGGCGCCCACCGTGGGGCCTATGCACGGTGGAGTTGAGTTCTCGAAGGGAGCGCTACCGGGGTTAGAAAGCTACGCGGTCGGCATCATGATGAAGAGCCGCCACGGGAGGTACTACATCGACTACTCGCTTTGGGAGACGGAAGCTGATTCAGTCGAATCTGGCTACCGAGTCCCCTTTGGCAAAATCAACATCTTCATCGACATGATTGGGACGCCCGTACCTGAGTCGGACACGTCCACCGACATCGTCAAGCCAGGCAGGTACGTCCTCCCCATCACACGGCAAGACAGGAGTCGCCACGCCTTCGTCGGTTTTACGCAGGGAAACGACGTACATGACGAAGTGGCGGTCCAGGAGATCACCCTAGTCAATTTCGATGGCGAGTCATCCATGGGTGAGACAGAGTCAATCCACCCTCTCCAGGAAGGACAACTCGGAGATGTGTCGTTGGGAATGGACCTCGAAGTCTTCGAGAGGTCCCGTCGGCAAATCGCCATCTACATGGGGGGGGGGGGGGGGGTCAGCGCAGCGTCAGAAAAATCCAACTTGCAACAATGATACCGGTGGAACGTCCAAACCCCCAGCACAAACCATGGCGGAGCTAGCGGCGTAGGTCGCCAGCCTCATGGCAACCTGAGTCACGACCGATAATCAGGAGTCTGTCAACGCCGAGCTAGCCAAGCTGCGCGAAGCAATGGCCAAGGCACAGAGGGACATGGAAGCAGAAGCCGCCAGGGCGAAGATGCAGCACGCTGCAATCGCAGCAGAAATGGAGCGGTTGAACACCGAGGGATGGCGACTCGAGAGACGGCAGCACGCGTCCGACGCCGTTCACCAAAGGAGGCACCACGGGTGCATCTCGGCCGACTTACATCCGACTCGCATTTTTGACACTCCGCGCACCCCTGGGACGGGTCCTAATCGGCCTTTACAAACTGTCCAGGGGGGAGGAATGGTTCCACCGCCCAATCCGCCGCCGCCTCAACCAATGGATGCCCACGCAACTCGGTTCCACATGCCACGGGGTCACGTCTCGAATCCCGTAGACAACGTGTTGGCGGCTACCCGCCACCTGGAGTCCCTTCCGATCTACGAAAACTCCCTGGTCGAGATAGAGGCCAGAAACGCCATCGAGATGCTGAAGACGGTCGTGGTCCAGCACGCGCAATATTCTCATAGCCTCGATCGGCTGCACTCCACGCCTCAGGCGAGTCACACCAGAAGTCGCCATGAGGACTTGCCCGCAGTAACCAGTGGGCCGCGACGATTCCGTCAACACGACCCGCTTGGGATGCCCGACACGCGAGCCCAAGATATTGTGGATGCAGCGCGAGCCGCACGTCAAGTAGAGCCAACAGTCGCGGCGGGTCAGGTTTACCCGGCTTACATGGCATCACCTCCCGCGCCCCTGGAAGTTGGGGGCAAGCACATCGGGGTATCGTGCCTTGCACCGGTTTTGCGCAACGAGCGAATGCCGAAGGACTTCAAAGGGCCCCGGAAGGTCCCTAATTACTCACGAGATCTCGAACCAGGATCGTGAATCGAGAGTTACGAGCTCGCAATGGATATGCTCGACGTAAATGAGGTGGTTTGCGCTAAGTACTTCACTATGATGCTCGAAGGGACGACACATGCGTGGTTGAAAAACTTACCACCCAACTCCATCAACATCTGGGCGGAGCTAAAAGAACGTTTCATCAAGAATTTCAGAGGGACTTGCAAGCGCCCGATGACCATCGTCTACCTACAACACTGCGTCTAGCGGCCGGATGAGTCAGCCCACCATTGGACCCGGCGAGTCGCGGAAGTTATTCATTCATCGGAAGGCATCTCGGCGGCTCAGGCGATGTTGATCCTGGAGAAGAACTGCCAGTACGAACCTCTGGTACTAAAGCTAGGGTGACTTAAGCGAAAAGTACAGGACATGGGCGAGTTAATGGATTCCCTTACCAGGTATGCTGAGTCAGACGACACCAAGGATCCTGGGGAGGATGACGACAAAGCTAGTATCACCAGGAAAGGCGAGTTACACAAGGGCCATTCTCCGTTTCAAGGCCGGGGCAACCACCACCATGGTGGGCATGGCAAAAAGAGACAACAGGAAGGTCCTACAGAATTTGTCGCTAATACTAATACCGGCAACGGAAACCCGCGTCAGAAGAAGCGGGGCTTTAGTGGGAAGGAACCGCACAATTATCACGAGATGCTCAAAGGCCCTTGTGCGCAGCATGCCACGGCGGAGGCCCTTGTGCGCAGCATGCCTGCGTGAAAACTTGTTTTTCAACTTATGATATTCCCTGGTTCATCAAACTTGCAGGCGAGTCATGCGTATATTCAAGGAATAAAAGTGCTTCCATCAAAAGGTACTACGGACTGATTGTTTTTCCACAAACACTAACAAAGCTATTACATGGCTCGCGTGGCCAAAATGGGTGTCATCCCCTAGTGAAGAAACGATCCATGGACGAATCAGGCCGCCGCCGAGTCACCTTGCCTTGAGCTCTCCCCGCCTTCGATTCGTAAGTCGCCCAGTTTCCAATTACACTTGGACAGGGCAACGAACTCGTCTTCATCATCAAGGAAGAGAGATAGGTCCATGTCAAGATCAAAAGGATTCTTGGGTCGGCGAGGAACCAAGATAGCAGTTTCATATGAGGGAGAGATGACCCACAAGTATAGGGGATTAATCGTAGTCCTTTCGATAAGTAAGAGTGTCGAACCCAACGAGGAGCAGAAGGATCTGACAAGTGGTTTTTCAGCAAGGAAATATCTGCAAGCACTGAAATTATCGGTAACAAGTGATTGTGTTGTGAGATGATTCGTAGCGAGCAACAAGTAACAAAAGTAGCAACGGTGCAGAAAAGTGGCCCAATCCCTTTTGTAGCAAGGGACAAGCGTGAACAAAGTCTTATAGGAGGAAAAACGCTCCCGAGGACACACGAGAATTTCTGTCATGCTAGTTTTCATCATGTTCATATGATTCGCGTTCGTTACTTTGATAGTTTGATATGTGGGTGGACCGGCGCTTGGGTACTGCCCTTACTTGGACAAGCATCCCACTTATGATTAACCCCTCTCGCAAGCATCCGCAACTACGAAATAAGAATTAAGACAATGTCTAACCATAGCATTAAACTAGTGGATCCAAATCAGCCCCTTACGAAGCAACGCATAAACTAGGGCTTAAGCTTCTGTCACTCTAGCAACCCATCATCTACTTACTACTTCCCAATGCCTTCCTCTAGGCCCAAATAATGGTGAAGTGTTATGTAGTCGACGTTCACATAACACCACTAGAAGAAAAACAACATACACCACATCAAATTACCGAACGAATACCAAATTCACATGACTACTATTAGCATGACTTATCCCATGTCCCCATGAACAAAAGTAACTACTCACAAAGCATAATCATATTCATGGCCAGAGAGTTAATGAGTAGCATCAAGGATCTGAACATAACCTCTTCCACCAAATAATCCAACTAGCATCAACTACAAAGAGTAATTAACACTAGTAGCAACCTTACAAGTACCAATCAGAGTCGCGAGACGGAGATTGGTTACAAGAGATGAACTAGGGTTTGGAGATGAGATGGTGCTGATGAAGATGTTGATGGTGATGAGTCCCCTCCGACAAGAGGAGTGTTGGTGATGACGATGGCGACGATATCCCCCTCCGGGAGGGAAGTTTCCCCGGCAGGATCGTCCTGCCGGAGCTCTAGATTGGTTATGCTCAGGCGGCGAATCCACGAAAAAGCTCTCCCCTGATTTTTTTTCCAGACGAAAACCTTCATATAGCAGAAGAGGGGGGCCAGTGGGCCACCAGGCTGCCCACAAGCCCCCTTGGCGCGGCCAAGGGGTGGCCGCGCCAAGCAGGCTTGTGGCCACCTGCTGGCGCCCCTCCGGCGCTTCTTCGGCCCAATATTTTTTATAAATCCGGAAACAAAATCCTCTTTGATTTTTACGGCATTTGGAGTTATGTAGAATAGGTATCTCATCTTTGCTCCTTTTTTAGGCCAGAATTCCAGCTGTCGACATTCTCCCTCTTCATGTAAACCTTGCAAAATAAGAGAGAAAAAGGCATAAGTATTGTACCGTGAAGTGAAATAACAGCCCAAGAAGCGATAAATATCAACATGAAAACATGATGCAAAATGGACGTATCAAGGAGGCGTCACCTTCTTTTTCTTCTCGTCATAGGCGGCTTGGTATTTACTCAAATCCAAGCTAGCTTCCAGTTGAGTCGTCGCATAGCGAGATTCTATGATAACTCGGGATAGTCCACCTCGGTGAATTTTGACCCTTCATCCTTCAGCTCGGGGTAGATGGCGGCTATTTCTTCTGGTTTGAGCTCCGGGGCATAGGCTAAGCACCGGCTCAGGGTGTTCAGGACTCCCTTCGGGGCGGCTGACCTTTTTAGTTCATCTATCTGAGGAGGCAATGTGGACAGAAAGCCGAGCATGTGCTTGATGGTTCTGACTGGCTCCTTGCTGCCCATCACCGCTTTAATCGTCAGCATGCCCCCGGTGTATAGCTGATCAGCGAAGGTATATATAGCTTTTAACTTCAGCACGCAGTCGTCTGGAAGATTGACGGCTTGTGCACGTGCAAAGGGCATATCAGTATTTGATAATTTTTGATACCAGATTAATTAGTCAATAGTCCATGGTTAACGCTTACCAAACATAGCGACAGTCATATTGGAAATATGTTTCTTTAAGCCGGAAAGCTCTTGCTGGGCGGCTTCCAATTTTTCCTCTGCCTGCTCAGCACGCTTCAGAATGGCGGCTTGGTCAGCTTTGGCTTTCTTCTCAAAAAATTTCTCGTCAGCTTTCATCTTCTCCAGCTCAGGCTGAATTAAGCGGTGTTTCCTTTCCAACTCGGATTGGGCGTCTTGTTGTTCAACCAGATTTTTCCTTAAGTCGACTACAGCCGACTCAGTCTGGGTCACACACTCCTGCACATCAAATTTGGGGAGACAAGTTTCAGCATTACTGCAAGCAATAATCCTGATACTTGGGGGCTAATGTATGATTTTCTTCAAAATCATACCATATTCAAGATCCGGCTCATCTTTAAAAAGATGACCCGGACCTTGGGGGCTACATGTTGAAGATTTTTTCAAAGACCCGGCTCATCTTTCAAAAGATGACCCGGCCCTTGGGGGCTACATGTTGAAGTTTTTTTTCAAAGACCGCCCTTGGGGGCTACAGGTTGAAGTTTTTTTTCAAAGACCCGGCTCATCTTTAAAAAAATGACCTGGCCCTTGGGGGCTACAAGTTGAAGTTTTTTTCAAAGACCCGGCTCATCTTTAAAAAGATGACCCGGCCCGTGGGGGCTACAGGTTGAAGATTTTTTCAAAGACCCGACTCTTCTTTCAAAAGATGACCCGACCCTTGGGGGCTACAGGTTGAAGATTTTTTCAAGACCCGGCTCATCTTTCAAAAGATGACCCGGCCCTTGGGGGCTATAGGTTGAAGATTTTTAGTATATTCAAAGACCCGACTCACCTTTCAAAAGATGAGCCGGCCCTTGGAAGGCTAATGGGTGCAGGAAAATATATAAATAGGCGTACCTCATGCCTAACCCTCATAAGATGAATCAAGCTTTTATTCATCTCATAATCCCTCTCCAAATGACTTGCGAAGCCAGAACAAAGTTGGTCGAATTCCAGCTTCTCATACTGGGGGAGCTTGAATTTACTTGTGTCTTGATCAGGAGAAGGGCGAGATTCCTTGGAGGTATGCTTGGAAAGTACTGCAACCGGAGGAGTGGAATAGCGAGTACCGGTGACCACGACGTCGTCTGGATCGTCAGTCGCCTTGAGAGGGCTTGGCGGGTTAACCTTATCAGCGGTTTCCTTCAAAATTACGGGAGAGTCATCCCCGGCTTCGGGAATATCGTCCGTAGGAATATCATGAGCCTCCGCTTGCTCTTCATCAATCTCAGGGACAGACGTGCTCGTGCCTAAGGCGTGAGATGTTTTGGGAGCAGAAGATAGGTCGCCGGTTTTCCTTCTCTTCGCTTGTGCTCTGAGACAAAGGCACCAAAATTAAAAGCACATATCGTTGTTTAGAAGAAATTGGGATTAACAAAGAGACGAGGGGGGAATTAGCCCCACAAGCCTGGTAGCCGCGGCCAGGGGGGGAGGCCGCGGCTACAGGGCTTGTGGCCCATTGGCCCGTCCCCTCCGGTGGATCTTTACGAAGGTATTTTTCATATTTTCTAGAAAATTCTCCGTAAATTTTTAGGACGTTCCGAGAACTTTCATTTCTGCATAAAAACAACACCATGGCAATTCTGCTGAAAACAACGTTAGTCCAGGTTAGTTCCATTCAAATCATGAAAATTAGAGTCCAAAACAAGGTCAAAAGAGTTTGGAAAAGTAGATACGATGGAGACGTATCAGTCAGGCTTTCTGTAATATTTTTCCGTCAATTCGGGCTTGAAAGCTCGGCTCGACAGCCAGTGGACCTGCCGCAGCTCGTGAGGGAAGGCAGGACACCCGACCTCATGAGGTAGGTTTCTGCCAGCACTGAGCATGGGTCGCCAACGTTTACGCCAAATTGTCCTCGCCCTACACATAAAGACGCATGGTATAAACATAAGTCGGAATACATAGATAATGAGTGAGGGGGAAGCCTTACCTCTGAATGCGCTTCGTCAGCTTATGACTCGCCAACAAAAGATGAATCTTTGGTGGTGGCTTTACTTTTGCTTGCCTTCTTCTTCCTTTTTGGTGGCGGCTTGGTGGTCTTTTGGGCGGTCACTTTGGGGCCCCTTCGCCAAAATGGATCAGTTTTCTGATGAATAGAAGCGAATTTCAAACCAAGAGCATTGGTAAGCATAAAAAGACGAAAGGCGGCTTGGATTCTTACTGGCGCCACTGGGTTGGAGTGACAGAAGGCCTTGAGCCCAATCTTGGAACATTCTTCCAAGGTCTCAGCGGTTTTTATTCTTGATAATTCCGACAATTTCACTCTCCGAGAGTCTTTTGCGACTCAAGCACTGCAGATGGTCTACCGTACCATCATATTCATACATTAGCCCGTCTCGGCGACTCAAGGGAAGGATGTTCCACTCTATCCAGCAGCGGAATAGATCAATCCCGATGAGCCCGTTGTTGGTCAAAGACTTTAACTCGGAGAAAATGGGGATAAACTCTGACTCTTCTTCCTCTGTGAGCTTCTCGGGCAGTTTAAAGTTCATGGGCAGGCGATCTTCTCTGAAGCCCGGAAGAGGGTTTTCGCCAGGTGGAGAGGTATCCCGGCAATAAAACCATGACTCGGCCTAGTCCTTGGGATGGTTGGGCAGAACGACTGTTAGATATCCACGCTCGTGGCGTCTTTGAATGTTGACTCCTCCAAGTTCATGGTTGGGATTGTTGGGAAACTCGGTCTGGCGATTCAAATGGAAGAAGTTCCAAAATAAAGGAACTATGGGCTCTCTCTGCAAATATACCTCACAAAAGACCTGGACTGACACAGGTTGCTGATGGAGTTGGGTCCGAGGTCTTGAGGATGAACATTAAGGAAATGCAGGACGTCTCGAAAAAACTTTGACCCGGGCGGTTTAAAACCTCGTTCGAGGTAATCGGTAAAGATGGCTACTTCTCCTGCCACGGGGTTGGGAGTCAACTTGACCGGGGCGGTTCTCCAACCGATGGTTTCCTTATTGTCAAGAAGACTCGCCTTAACAAACTTTTCAAGAGTGGCATCATCGATTTTTGTCAGTAACCAGTCGCAGTTCGTAATGGCCCTGACTACAAAACAGAGGGGAACGAGGCGATTCAGTAACAACTAGGAAGTATTCTAACTCGCCGGTATGGGTCTACGGTATGTTCGGAAAGGATTTGGTAACTCGCCAAATGGGTGACATACATCATAACCCGTTATTCGGGCGATTCATGGAAGTATCTTCGAAGTATTGTAACTCGCCCTTCAAATTGGAAAGAGAAGGGTCATAGCTATGGTGATAAATTTAAGTCGCTATGGAAGCTGGAGCTAAACGGCGACTCTCAGGGGTTCTTTTTCCTTAGGGATATTCTCGAGAGACGAGCAAACATGTTTCTAAAAACAGGCAGTAAACTATGGATCTACGTGTGGATCAAAATAAAGGGATATCGCTCGAAATAATGGTAGAAAGTTATGGGCATAAGGTAGTGACAACATTGGATCCACGACATGAAAGTTTAAGCTAACGAAAAGACGTGATAAAATGGTCGTAGTTTGCTACTGCCTAAAGTCTATTGTGAAAATATGAAATGGATCTAAGGTAGGTAAGGACGTTCGTCGCGTCACGAAAGCTAGCTCGCAGGAAGCAATGGTCATGGTGTTCTCGGCCTAACCCTAATAGGGGAATGTGTGTACCTGGGAAAAGGAGATTGGTGTCGGGGACGAAAGCGCAGTACTTCGTGCTTCTTGGCGCCCGGAAGACCACAGTCGATGGAGGAGCTCTAGGAGCCGGTGACGACGCCGGGGCGCTGGTGCTCGAAGAGTAAGAGCGCTAGGAAGACAAGGAAGAGATGGAGGTAGGTGACGGGGTTTCCTCCCCCCCATTTCTCCTCTTGTTATTTAAAGGGCAGGAACAGAAATCGAGGCTATCAAGGCGGATATCGAGGCGACAAGTCAGAGACTGCGATGATGGCGCCTAGATTTTCGGGATAAGTGATTATCAACAAAAGATCCGTTGATGGTTGCAGTGCTAAAAGCCCCGGAACTAAAGGGACGAGGTGATGTCATCCAAGACTACACGGCGACTCATATCAAATTACAACGGGTGGCGACTTATCGTTCATCGAATGATAGAAATGGTACGAGTCGCCCCAAATTGGTGGAGGTTTATTGACATGAATAAATTCAGGACAATCTGGGGCCTAATGTTGGGGATATTACCTGTGGGTAACCCGCCCTTAGTGGGCCGGGTCACCAAAGGTGCGACTTACCATTTACTGCGCGTCCCGCGGCCCAGAAGCTGGATGGCGGTTCAAGAGGTCGTGCGGATGATGGATTACCAAGAAAGCTCCTGATCGTGGAGGACACGACGACTTAGAGATAAGGAAAGCCACAAAGAGTAGCATGGCAGGACTTTGTAAACCCTAGGGCCTCGACCTGTATATCAAGGCTAGTCCGAGGGAGAGGTCAGGCGAGTGAGAGAGAATCGAGAGCTAGGTCAGGCGAGTTACGCCCTCCTTGTAATCGAAACCACCATTAATCCACGCAAAGCAGGACGTAGGCTTTTACCTCCTCACGAGGGGCCGAACCTGGGTAAATCTGAGTCTCGCTTTCGCTCACCCCCTTCGAGTCGCTACCAAGGTGCAATGGCTCCATCTCTAAGTCCTTTCACGAGGACATCTGCCGTGACAAAACCATGACAGTCGTGGATTGTCTTTGAAGTGCCGCAGCCGTAGTTGTGTGCCACCACCAAGTTAGGGTGTGGCAGATCGAACCGCTTGGCTTCTTCACCCCGTCGAGCTGTTCATTAGTGTTCATCTTTGCGGTAATTAAAATCTGATTTTTACTGTTTGTTTGATCCATAAGCTTTCGAAATATCTTTCATTGCTATTTTTCCATATCGTTTTGGACACCAATCAAACATCAATCTCATAAAATGCTAAGTGCTTTCACTTATGTTGAAAATATGGGTCGGTTCCCCATTTGTAAAAGTTTTTTATAATTTGCACAAATGTGGAACCAACATATCCTATGCAAAAGTGAATGTCTTCGCGATATGAGGTCATTGTCTTCACACCATGTTTTTATCTTCAAAATCTTGTGGGAATGCATATGACCTCTCCTATTCCCTTCGAATATCTAATTCTTTCAGAAGTACATGTCCGCAGCAGAATCACTTGGATCTCATGGCGTGAATTCATTTGCAGACTACTTGCACATACATGTGGACTCAGCTAAAGCAAGTTCACGTTTGCCTAATTCCCTTGAAGTCATTTCCTAAGACGAAGACAATGGTCAAGGATCAAGCACCCAAGAAGGGTGGAAGACAAAGGTGTCTAAATACAGTTCAAGATCTTCGAGCACAACTGTATGGAAAATATAAGTCTCATCCCGAGGAGAGCTACCAACAATGCAAGAACATGGTCCAATGAACCCGAAGATATTGGGTCGAAGAATGGTTCTTTTATTGTTTTGTCACACGCGAGTATGATGAAAAGAATGCAGTCCGAGCTCCATGGACTGATATAACCTATAGAAATATTCATATGAATAGAAAGGTCGACGCCAAGCAAATCCCAGTGTCACCAAAACTTGGGAAAGCTATGAAGCTATCTTGGGCATCAGGCTCAATGTATTGCAAACATAGGAACCACAACTGAAGAGGCCGATGAGAAGCTCCCACTGTTGATCCGAAATCAATGAAAAGAAAGAAGGCTTCAAAGCATAAGGACTCAAGGGATTCAAAGCCCACTCCAATAACACCAAATGCTTCGCGACCCAGGACCACTCATGTTGCTCCTCTGAAATCCAGTTTGCAGACTAAGTATGAGTCACACAACTCTCTGAAGCTGAAGTGGAAGCAAACTGCTGGCCGTGTGGCGAAGCCATCCATCACCTTGATGGATCGTGATGATATCATTGATCTTTCCGACGATGAATTTGATGATGAAACCTTGCAAATATTATTCAGGAAAAAGAACAATAAGCAAACTTCTTGAAGATATGCCTCTCTTTCATGCATATATCCTCAACCAGTTTATTAATGAATGATTTGCTCACCCACCCTCTCCATAGATGCCCTTCAACTCCCCATTGTGCCGAGTGTCACTTTTCAAGGGCTGATGAACAAAGAGGTAACAGTGGCACAATTGTCTGCTCAACAACATGAAAAGTTTGCTATGAGAGGGCGATGTTCAAGAAGAACGTTCATGAGCTTAGTGCGAAGGAAATCCAAGGCTACAAGAAAACAATGGATGATCTGAAGGCTGAGTTCGAAAAGTGTCTTGAAGACGCTAAAAGTGCCCCTAGGCGCGTGAAGAAAAAATCAGAGAAAATGGTTCGAGCGTATAATAGGATGCTCAAACAAAAGGCTCTTGGCCAACCTCCTATTAACCCACGAATTCTTTAGAAGTGAAAGCAGGCTTTAAAGTCTTCAAACACTGTCCCCGCTAGCCAAGATGTGCTGAAGATAATCTTTCCATGTGGCTTCGTTGGCTCAAGAACACCTTGTCCTTCTTGTGCTACATCCAGCAAAAATACTAAGTTGGCTGAGGCTGAAACCAGGAAACGCAAGACTGTGCCAACTAATGAAGCACAACCTGCACGAAGCCAAAGACAAAGAATTCCAAGTCTTTGAGCAAGGCCCAAGTGCCCCTGAAGTTCCTTCTGTGACTCCACCTGCTCAAGAGTAACCCCTTTTTTGATGCCCATTTCTATATCTCCTCCATCTTCAGAAAATATTGAGATATGAGCCGTTCTTCATGAGTCTGCTCCCACACGGACTCATGAAGC
The DNA here is from genome assembly GCF_904849725.1 of Hordeum vulgare subsp. vulgare. Taxonomy (NCBI): domain Eukaryota; kingdom Viridiplantae; phylum Streptophyta; class Magnoliopsida; order Poales; family Poaceae; genus Hordeum; species Hordeum vulgare. Next base: position 367,017,740 of record NC_058522.1, read on the forward strand.
TGCTCATGATGCTGAAGATATTCCAGCTGTTGACCCAAATGCAGCTGAAGACATTGTCCCTGCATAAGCTATCCACAAAGACAATGTGGAGCAAGAACCAGAACTAGTGCCTCAACTAAATGCACCTATGGTATCATTGCCACTGACCGAGGTCAGTGAACATGTGGACAATAGTTCTCCTCCAATACCAATTGTTCCCAATGAACTTTGGGAAGAATCTCATACCAACACACCTCTACATGTAGTCATTCCTCGTACTCCTCCGGTTCAGGTATCAACTCCAGTGCTTATGTCACCTCAATCTCCATTCGAAGACATGGAGGTTGAAGATTTTGTGCATGCATCGCCCCTCAAAAGGCTAGGCAAAGGCCCTAGGCCACCAGCTAGCTCTATGACAAGCATACCCAAGGAGGATGTACATGCAGATCCAACTGCAACAGTCGAGGTCACCCCTAAGACTGAAGATGTTTCAAGTCAGCAGCCTGAAGTCGAAGCCAAAGCTACAGAAGATATAACAACCGAGACCACTGAAGCTCCACGTGAGCCCCATCCTACTGAAGCTGGTATGGGAGAAGCTAATGCCCCATTTCCTGATGATCCTCCTATCCCAAGGACACCATCGACTGATGATAATGCTAAAAACATTGTCATGGCCTGCAATCGTGAAGGAGAGACGATTCTAGTTAAGTGGTCGAAGCTAGTTCCACCACCAAGAATGGGACCTCAATATGAATTGAACATCCATCGTCGTACCAGAGTTATGAACCCAATGCCAAGACTTCCATCTATTTGCCAACAAGGCCCAACAAATCGGATGATCTTCAATGTCAAAGGCTTCAGACTTGGCAATACCTTCTTAGACTCTCACAGAAATTCATACAAACGTCAGAAGATTCAATCTGATCGTTTCCGGAGCACACAACAACGTAACTCCTACATGTGTGTGTTGTATGGCCAGAACAAGATCTTCCAGATCTTCCATCATATGTGTCTTAGTCTTGAAGCTATGAGTGGATTGCCTTGCTTTGAGCGGGCATTGGATTGTCTTCGGGATGTTGGTATGTGGCCCTTTGTCGTTGACAAGGAAGACGGGAATGAAGAACTTATTCTTCAATTTTTATGCAACTCTCCACATTTTTGGATATGGTACAAATCTGAAGACATGGGCTTTGGACTTCATGATAAGAGATGATCACATCGAGGCCCCTGCGAGCGATCTCTTCGCCACTATCCCTCTTGCTGCATTGGGCGAAGACTTTCATCCTCAATCTACGACCTATGTTGAAGCCACAAAGAGCACATTGCATGTGGCAAATCCAAATATGACTGAAGTGCTCACATTCATGAAGCCAATGGCACCTGATGCCCCCTTGCCCACGAAATTCTTTGTTGAGGATCTTCATTACTTGCCGAAGACTAGTTATCATATTATTCGCCATACTTTTTGGGCGATCAAGGGGCATTCATCTTCACACAAACTCGTTAATGCTCTGAAGACAATAGTATATAACATTGTCTATGTCATTCTCTTCAATCTTCAATATTTCTTCTTGCGTCAACTTGCAGTTTCCGGCATGAACCCTTTTCAATCTAATGTATATGCGCCATGGGTCATGCACTTCATCAAGCGAAGGACGGAAACTCTATACATGCCTTCTGCTCGAAACCATATTGTGTTTCTTCATGAGGTCGAAGTCATTCATGAAGACATATATCCTTCCAAGGGCAAGAATATAATTGTGGAAGGCACAAGTGGCACTACTTATGATGAAGGGTTTCTTATTCCAAGTGATCCAGCCAAGGAAAAACTAATTGGTGCCATTCGTTGCCCTCAGCCAAGTGCAGCTGCTACCGAAGCCACCGCTAGCACGGTGCCCCAACTGTTCCAACCTAGCAGGGTTCACGTTATGACAAACGTAGAGCTTCTAGTCTCTCTTCATCAAAAGCAGGATAGACACCGTGAATGGACCAAGCGGTGGATGTAGAATCATGTATCTGATATCAACCACGTTCGCAACTTATCAACCAATAACTCATTTGTGGCCCATGAGACATGCAAGTGCACATGGAAGACATTGACCATGCTCGGCCCTGAAGACGATCTTCGAGATGATGGCTTCAACTGAAACTTCAAGTTTTGCACTCCTCCTTCATCCATGGAGAAGCGGCATAAGGCTTCATCTCTCGAAGACAACGCCAACTTTTCTGCACAGTCAATTCATGCAAATGTAACAGATGGTGGCGCTGAAGATGTAACTTCTCCGCTAGCCCCTCCTCAACACAGCGACACTGCATCAGGACCATCTACACCACCCTCTGATGGCCCTGCTACACCAACGTCTTCAACTCAAGCTGGGGACTTAAAGTGCCTTAATGTTTTTGCCCTTTTTGTTCATTCGATGACAAAGGGGAGGAGCACTGGATTGATAGTCTTCAAACGGGTCAATGGGTTGGATACTATTTTGTTAAGTTTACAACTCACGTTCTGAACATTTGCTATTCTGGGTTGTAAAACTGAAGTCCTCATGGATGCCTGCACATTTTGCTGTTTTACCATACTTTTGGCGCGCTTACAAAATTCCTTTCTTATGCGCCCGAAGTCATTCTTGAGACGCCCGTTTTTCACTATGCATTTCATTATCTTCAAAGTATCCTTTAAATGCATTGTGATTAGGTTCCAACATATACGTGGAGATCTCCACAATTGAAACCTTCCATGTGCTTTTGCATTCAAAGAAAAATCTTCATAAGTACATCTTGAAGGGGAGCTCTCTATATCTTGTAATCACAATCTTCAAGTCTTTAGCTTCCAATATTTTATCCCTCTTGAAAACTTCAACCAGTTTGTCATCAATTGCCAAAAAAGGAGGAGATTGTAAGTGCATCTAGTGCCACCCCTTGTTGGTTTTGGAGTATTGAAGACAAACGTGGTTGAAGGATTAATGTGTTTGTGAGATTACATATGATAACACTGATAGATGTCCCTGGAGATTCGGTTTAACCGTCGAAGACGACCCCTAAATATGTCCGAAGACATTGAAGATGTTGAAGCTATTGGTGGTGCACGGAGACAATCACTTGAAGATAATGAGACGTGAAGACGACGTCTTTTGGTTGTTTGTTTCTTCTTTCCTAAATCATAGGAACCACCATATCATTAAGTGGGTCGAGGTGATCAAAGTCAAAAGCTTACGTGATGCTCAACCCATATACGGTATCTCAGTGAAGACAATGAGAGTAAATCTCTTCTAGAGTTGGTTAAGTCATCATTGATTGTAGCCCAAGTAATGTTGCCGCGCGAGTCGTTGAAATCCGATCGTTGTGACATGTGTCGGTTGGCCATTGACCTAGGGTCATTTTCGTCATATCACGTGGGGTTGCGTGTTGGCTATAAATAGGCCACCCCCTCCACAATAAGTTGGTGGCTGCTCAGAGTTAGATACGACTGTTGTCGTTTTAGAGCAACCCACCCTTGAAGACAATGAGAGAGAGCTATCATGCGAGGATAAACCCAAACAAGTAGAGCGAGAGTGTTTGCCGAAGTCTATCTGTTGTGAGAGAACTGAAGACTCGTTACATTTGAAGACTGTGATCTTCCAAATAGTTATGCGTCGTGGTCTAGAGCATTCAAGAATCATTGTGGATTGTCGAGTGACCGAGTTTGTACGGTTTTCGAAAGTCTACCCTGAAGACGAGGTCTAAGTGATTGTGCGAGGTCTAAGTGACCTTAGCTCAAGGTGAAGACGAGGTCTTTTGAGTTAAATCTCAGCCTCCCTAACGAGACGTACAATTGTTACAACAACTGGAACTGGTCTAACAAATCTAGAGTCTTCGTCAAGGAAGTGGTTCTACCTTCCCATTCCTTTACATATCATTTAGTACTATGAAGCCATTGCTTGTTTTCTCTTGTGTCAAGACATTCATCTGATCTGCATTTGTCTTTATACTATTCTAGTTTATCTTTGATATACTTGTGTTTGCATTATGACTATGCCATACTTGCTTGAATGTCTTGGTCTCATTGCGTGCCTTGCTTAGATCCTTGATTGTTATTCTTAATTGATCCTAAATCGTTTCCTCTCAATTCAAATACATTTACTATTTTGTAGCTTTTCATAAAAAATGCCTATTCACCCCGCTCTAGTCAATAACTAGCACTTTCAAGCCTCAAGTTCCATGGGTCAACCACTCAACTAAGACTGCCTTCCAAACACGCGAGCACAACCGCTCGGCCAGGGGCGGCTCTAGTGTATAAGCCATGGGGACAACTGCCCCACTCAATTTCCAAGGTCTTTGTAATATGCAAGTAAATAATTATTTTCCTCCACTTAGCAAAGAAATTTCCTCCATTTAACACATCTGTGCCCCCTCTGAAATTTGATCTTGGGTTAACCCCTACGCTCGCCGTCATCTATTGCAAGCCGTCGCAGTTGCCGCCACTCTTCAAAAAATCTTTCAATTTGGCGATTTATCGTCCGATTTATCACTACTCAGGGGTGACCGATAAGATTATGCCTTATATTCATCGTTTATCGTTTGCAGCGATCTATCACTTTGAGAGGCGATTTATCACGAATCTACCGATAAATCTGGCCTACTACTAGCACTATGTTTGTAAAAACTGTCTTTATTTGTGTTTTGTGGACCTTGTTATGCATTATGTACTATTGTCCTATTTTGTTTATCATCATACGAGGACTCAAAGGCCAGGAATCAAGGTTAATCTTTTGTTCATTATATTTTTAGTCTTGAATATAGCATATTTTAGTTTGGGGAACCTCGTATTTGCAAAAAATGACCGACTAACATTCAATCGATAAAATTGATTAATCGTCTAATTTCCAATTAATCTCTGATCCCCAGCTTTCCGAGACGCTAACGATAAGCGATATCCTCAACATTGGCCGCCGCAATACATGCCCCCCTCGTTTCACTGACCTCACTCAATGTCACCTGCATGGTGATTCCCTCCTTCCTCTGCACTTCGCTGCTCCTATTCGGATAATTCGGGTAAACGCGAACTCGAACCCGAATTTTCGCATACCCAAAATGTTGGGTATTATTATTTTTGGAACAATTTTGGTTATGTAAGAGCAATTCCAACGCAACGATCCAAATCGTCCGTTTGCGTTTATTTGGGTCAGCGCGAACAAAAATGGAGGTCCAACGCGTCGACCCAAACCCAAAACACGGACGCGACCTATTTCTGACGTAAATTCGGATCGCGCTTGGGTCGTAGTCGGACACAAAGCGGAGGTTTTCTGTGTGTGCGTCGTCCGTCTATGTCCGGCCTGACCCACTTGTCATCCATCCACCCACTCAACCCTCTCTACTTATTTAATTCGCTGACCCACCCTTTCTCATTTTTCTCTTATTATTTTACTACCACACTACTGCCGTCCATTTGCTTCCCGTTGGATACATTGACTGACCCATTTTAAAAAGAAGATATGGACAGGCGAACAATCGATAAAAAAACAAAAAACAGACAAAAACGTTGTTCGTTTGGATCAGGGCGCTGGAATTGCACTAATGTCGGAACCTGAAATTTAAAACCCAAATAACCCGACCTGAAATTCTGGATAAGAGCATCTTAAATTGTTTGTATGTAGTCTTGTTGGTAAAATTGTTCATGTCACCAACCAACAAGGGATCATACAACTATTCTAATGATTGCATCCAAGTTATCCAATAGGAGAAGAGGGAATAAATGCAATTGCTCTTTATGTAACCTTGAAGCTTGTGTAAAAGCTGTTGGTTAATCTACATATAACTTTTCTCTCTCTTCATTTATTTATTACCACATCATCATATATTCTAGGTGGCAAAGTTTACCAACAACTATCTTATAGCTCTAAGGCCCTTCCCAGTGCTTTACTAAGCATGCCACATAAGCAAAAAAAATGACATGACATAGCAATTAAGGAGGAAAGAGAACACTTTGGTGACTCCACAAAGAACCAAAGCCATACACGGAACCTAGACAAACCATTTAAATGAAAGAATATGACCAATGCATGAGAGAGCTTAGGTGCTAAATCATTAAATAGAGTGAGCTTAGCAACAACAAGTGTAGTAAGTTGCTAAGCTATTTAATGCTTTTAGCACCACATTTTAACACCTTTGCATTGAAAACAGCCTAACCCAACACCCAGCCTACGGTAAAATCGTGCATCTCTCCGCACGGACAGGCGGGCGGCACGAGGATTGGATATGCCCTTCTATACAAACCAAACATGCCGGTAGTCCTCCATTCTATCCTGCTAAAAGCCAGTCCACCAGTCCGGTCCCTCTCTCGAACCCTCCTGCAACTCCAGCGATGGCGGGGAAGAACAAAGGGAAGACCAAAACCAAAAAAGCGCCACCTTCCTCCACCTCGCTTCCTCCCCCGCCGCCGGTGGAGCCACAGGCTACGGAGGCGGCGGCGACCTCCATCGATGTCCTCACCGAGTTGGACATCTCCAACATTCTCCGCCGTCTCTCCCTCGCCGACCTCCTCCGGGCCGCACTCGCATGCCACCGCTGGCGCCGCCTGGCCGCCCGCTGCCTCCCTCGCGCCCCTCCTCTCCTCGGCTACTTCCACCACCCAACCCACCCCCCTCCCCCGTTCCCCGGCCGGGACACCAAGCTCCTCGACACCCCCGCCTTGTTCGCTCCCCTCGATGCCGCCTCCCCGCGCCTCACCCTCGACTTCGCTCCGGACGCCTTCCGCTTCCTCCTCTTCGACTCGCTTCAAGGCCTCCTGCTTTTCGAGTCGTCCGACGAGATACCCAAGGACAAGGGGGCCATACCCCGCTTCCTCGTCCTCGACCCGTCCAACCGCCGCCGCACGGTCCTTCCGCCCCCGCGCCGCGAGACGGTGCGCGATGACCGCCGCTGGCGCAAATCGAGGTACTACATCGGCTCCGCGCTGCTCTCCCGCGCTCACCCGAGCAAGCTCTGCTTCGAGGCTGTCTGCTTCGCCATCGAGGAGGGCCGCCCTCGCGCCTGGGTCGCGTCCGTCACCAACGGCGACTGCAGCTGGCGCGCGCTCCCGCGGGACGAGGAGGCCAACGTCGACTTCAATCCCTGGTTGTTCGAGAACCGCGGCGTGCGCGCATGCGGGAAGATATACTGGCACATCTGCAACTCTCCGCGCATGCTCGTGCTGGACCCTGCCACACTCAGGTTCTCCTACCTGCAGGGGCCGCGCGCGCTGACTATCGACCCGTTAACTGTGTGCAAGTTCCGCGTCGGGGAGACGCCGGATGGGCGCCTTTGCTTGGTGACCGACGGCGAGGAGCAGCTGCAGCTGTGGGTGCGCGGGATGGGCAGGTGGAGCGACAACGGTTGGCTTATGGAGAAGAGTGTCGCGGAGTTGAGCACGCTGTGCGACATGATTCCTGGCATGCCCAGTGAGACGGACGACATGATTCCTGGCACTCGCAAGCCCACCGACATCGATATGGTTCCTGGCATGCCCTGCGAACGGACTGTTTGCGTCTGGCCCAGCGACATGGACACCGCTCGCACGGGGAAGGTGTTCATCAAGACCTGGGGGTTCGGGCGCTACTCGTACGATATCTGCACCGGCAAGCTGGAGCGCCTGGCCACGAAACGTGGCAAGGAATATGGGCACCCCATGTTCGCCTACTTCCTGGCATGGCCGCCCGCCTTCCTCGCTCCAGAGCACTGATTTCGGTAATACTCCCGCACCAAGCCTGCTCTTTTTTTACATAATAACACCATGAGTAAGTGCATTACTTTTGGAGTGGGCGCAAATGTATCCAGCCTTTCTAGGATTTGCATGGTTATAGGGACTAGTTCTTCTTGCAAGATAGGTAGGATATTGAGGTGGTTATGCTCCAAATGACAAGAATTTGGGGGGCATTCAATAATTAAGTCTGTCTTACAAGTTTTCATCACAAGTGCTGTTGGTTGTAGAGATAATGACACGCTTGATATTTCCATAATTTGTTTTGTATGGTCTCTAGTCTCTACACATGTTCATTATCCTGTTCTGCCGTATTTCACATTCAGAATGTTCCCCGGCTACAATTTCTGAATTTTTCTTGCACAATATCCTGGTATGCTTCCAATGGATACTGATCCCATGATATGACTGTCCTAGAACTGGTTTTATTCAGTACACGCGACGTAATTTTGGCACCAGGACCAGCATAATGTTTACATTGGTAACTATGTTGTTCATGGATTGTAAAGTTTATTCTGACATTGCAATTTTGTACTTTTAACTGGCCGCTCATGCTGATTTCCTTGCTCATTTTGATTTGTTATAAAAACATCTTTTAGGTTACCTCAGATTTCCAAAGTGCAGATTTCTTTTTATGCTGGGAGTTGTAGTGAGCTTCTTTCACAAGCTTGGTGCAAGTTTCATATTGGGTCTTTTAGCTTCTGTTCATGAATTATATTACTGGGAAATCACCATCTTAATGCGTTTCTTACTCTTACATATGTTTCTTGTGGTACTGGGTTGGGAGATGGTCCTTATTATTAACATTAAGTTCCTAACTATGACGCCCAATGTCACCTCTACTTTCTCTTATCTTCTGTTCATGAATCCTAATATTAATGTACTCCCTCCGTCCCAAAATTGTTGTCTTAGATTTGTCTAGATATGAATGTATCTAGTCACGCTTTAATATTTAGATACATTCATTTCTAGACAAATCTAAGACAAAAATTTTGGGACGGAGGGAGTATTTTGTAGTATTGCATTTGGTCATTTAGAAGACCAAAGAAATCCAGAAAGGATATTACTCGTTTCAAACATGCATACGATTATTGGTGAAGTACCTCGTACTCCTCGCTGCATGAAATCAATTGATGATTTGGCTACCTCTTGCCTACTCCTTCTGTACCTAAATATTTGTAGTTGGGGAGAACTGGACTAGTTCTCCCCAACTACAAGTATTTAGGTATAGAGGAAGTAGAAGATAGCACATCTTATTCAGTTTTCTTTCCATAATACGGTAATTGTCAGTTTGTCTGAATTGGTGCAACCTTTTAGACAACTCTTTAAAAGAAAAATCTTTAGGCTTTGTTTGGTACTAGTTTATTTTTGGGAATTTATGGGGATTATCCCCGTCAAACCCCTCAATCCCCACATATCCCATAACACCATTTGGTTCTAGTGTATTTGACATATTTCATCCCCACATTTCCCCTCAAATTCCCAATTTATAGTGCATTTTTCTCAATACCCAATACACTACCACTACCTAGTGTATTGGGGATAAATGAGGATTTGAAGGGATTGGGTGAAGGTTGGGGTTTCACCCAATCCCTTGGGGGATTATCCCCACCAATCTCCTCCAAAACACTAATACCAAACAAGGCCTTACTGGGTATTCCCTTCTAGGTTTGAATTCTGAACAGTAAATAGCATAGACATTTTTTTGAGCTTAAAACAGCATAGACATGAACTTTGCTTTTTGTATACTGCTTGGCAGTGCTTGCTAACCCTGTACTTTTTTAAAGTTATATTGGTTTATTTCAGTGCGAATTTAGTAGCTGATACTTGTGTGATTTATATGATCCAGGCTGTTTGGTCACCTGTAAGGAATTGGCACATCTTTGTTTGAAGTCAGCTCTTCATTTCTGGGTCACAACTTTCGTGCTACCATCTCGCGTTCAGCTCATGGGGAACCTCTGATTACCTTGACCTTCATGGCACTATTTAAGCAATCTTTTGATGCTATGTTTATCCAAACGTCATTAGGACTGGATGATATTCAACAAGGTGTACTGTTAAATTATGCTTATTTTGGACGATTCATTCCTTTGTTCGTATTCGGTAATGTTCATCGCATCTGGACTTCCGTATTGTTCTGTCTTGAGTTAGTATTCTGCAGGTTTGGCAATTGTGAGTCAATGATTGCCAAAACTTTTATTTCCGTACTCCTCAAAAAGAAATATCGCATTTATCCAGAAAATGTTCCAAGTTCCAAGTAACGATCTGGAAAAAGTAAAAATAAAGATTACACGATGAATTGCCACAACCGGCAAAAACATGACTCCATGACTACAGACATATCCGGAAAAAGTAGTGATAGTTGAATCTGGATAGTACTAGGATGTGTTTGGATAGTTAAATCTTGAATTTATATAGTATGGTTGAATCTGGATAGTACTAGGACATGTTTGGATAGTTGAATCTTGAATTTACTCCCTCCGTTCCTAAATATAAGTCTTTTAAGCGATTTCACTAAGAGTCTACATACGAAGCAAAATGATTGAATCTATACTCTAAAGTATGTCTATAAATGAAATCTCTACAAAGACTTATATTTAGGAACGGAGGGAGTAGATAGTATGATCGATGTGTTTGGTTGTTTGTGTTTGGCCCATGCATGCCCTCACTATGCCAAACGTAGGGTTTGCTCAGCTAGGCTTCACCAAATTTGTGGCTCGCATGTTTTTTTTTAAACGGACAACAGCTCGCATGCTTCTTAAAGCATCAATGGGCCTCATAGATGAATCTGTTTGTTACCTCAGGCTGACCATAGTCGGAAGTATCATAGAGTAGTATCATGCATATGATACTATGATATGATACTATCTTTATAATGCATAGTATCATAAACTAGTACTTATCATAAATGGTCTCATTTATTAACATGCAAGACACATAGTAGCATAGCATTTAACATGTTACGGTATCTATCTATGATACTTTAACCCTCTATCTCTTTTTTAATTGTCTGTCACATCAGCATGTTTACTAGTTCCAAAAATATGATACTACTTAAGTTACTCCCACTATGGCCAGCCTCAGAGCCAGGCTCGAGGGGATGGATCATTGAACGTGAATGCACGCGTTGGGAAGCACGAGAGAGACGGGATGTTTTGGTCATAACTTCCCTCACCACCCAAACCCATATTCTTTCACCACCCCTTTTGTTGCCATTGATGTCCGGCTCTACTCCACCATCATGTTACCTGAATCCTTGCCCCCACACTAGTGCTCACCTCTGGTGGCTCGTCGGCGTTGAATCGAGGAGCCTCAGACCGGGGGGTTTGGAGAAGATGAACAAGTCTCCTTTGCCCATATTCACCAAGAAGCACTCAACGTGTATTGAGCCCACCATCAACAGTTGGTACCTTGACGACCGTGGGTGGGAGTTTGGCTGCAGCGGCGGGGACATCGGTTGTGATGGTATGGACTTCCAATGCACGCAAAATTGATAAAATTGACCCCTAGACTGAAAGAACTCGCAAAGTGAATCCGATGGAGAAAAATTCACCCAACTGACCCTTTTGTGTGGCGCCCGATGCCTAGACGCCACACTACAATGTGTGACGCCTAAGACGTCGGCGCCACACGCCCGGCCACGCTCGCACAGCTGGCCCCACCTTCAGGCAGTGCGACGACTAAGCCTCAGGCGTTGCACACTCTGCAGTATGGCACCAAGCGCTTAGGCGTCACACTGTGACTTATCCAGCCACGGGCCAGCCCCCTCCCCCATCCCCTCCTCATTCACCCCCTTCACTTCGCTTCACAGCTCGACTTCAAGTCGTCCCCTTCCTCAAATCCCTCTCCAAATCAACAGATCTGAAGGTTTGGTCCGGGCATTTGTTGTCCTATCCCCCCCTAAGGTAACCCCCCCGATCCCCTCCTTCTCATCCCCAAAAAAATATCATTTGGTCACTTTTTTGCAAATGTGAGGAAACCCTAGTTTTTCATCAAATGTGGGATGTATATGATATTGTTGTATTTGTTTGTATGTTAGGATAAGGGGTATGATGGGGTTAGGATTAGGGTTGTTTGGATGTTTGCATTATGGTCGTGTTAGGGTTAGGCTAGGGTTAGGGTTAGGTGTAAGATGAGGTTAGGATTATGGATGTTTGGAAGTTAGGAATAGGGTTTATTTTTATTAAGTAGATTTTGTAGTATTTGCATGATTGTTTATAGAAAATATTGTATGTTGTGTTGTTTAGGGATAGGACAAACATGTGTTTATGTTCATCACGTGGACAAGGATGCCTTTTTAAAAGGCAATATTGATCCGGACCCGGATGAGCTTGACATGGTGTTCGATTTCTATCCTAGCTATGCTGAATTGTTGAAACAAGTCCGAAAGGATTTGAATTGGATGGACCCCAGTGATGTTGTTGAGTTTGATGGTAGTCATAATGTGGGATTCGGAATGCACATTTGTTGGAAGACCATGCGTGTCAACTCTGAGCAACGTTGGCTTGCATACAAGGATACGATGGCCGAATCACTAGACAAGGCTCTAGAGCTATTTGCCATCAAATCAAATGTTCCTAACTTGCACTTGGATTTGAACCGGGTTGCCAAGCAAGTCCTCCACGCATCAACGAAGAGGCCAACATTGAACCTCCTTCAGCACAACAATCGAATATCCAACATGAACCATTGCTAGAGGAGAATGATGAGCAGGATGATGATGAGAATGATGATAATGTTCTCCATGACAACAACCTTGGTGATTTGGACAAATATAATTTGCAAGAGACCATGGACCATTCTATTCCATACTCACGTGGCTATGCATCCGAGTCGGACGATGAGGGTCCCGATGAAGAAGTTGATGAGAAAGGGTTCACGGCAAAGGACGCTGAAGCTTTCACGAAGGTATTAGGGCGGGATCACCGGACACCATTGTTCGAGGATCTTAGCCTTGCAGATGAATCCGTGATTGATGGAGGTGAAGGCATATTGTTTGGAGTTAGGCCACCTTCTCACAGGGACAAACGTGGGAAGAAAATTTTAATTTTGCCGGGGTCAAAGTTCGAAACATTCCTTGAACTGAAGATGTGGTTGGATGAATATTCCTTTACGCATTATAGGCCACACAAAGTTGTTCATTCAAACATGAAGTTGCATTACACGGTTGCATGTGAGGATTCAGGGTGTCCATGGATTGTCCGTGCAAGACCATGGAAAGGAGGGCCAGGATGGAACATTGTCAGTTGTATGCCTCACACATGTCGAGGCAAGAGGGTTGATGGCAAGCTTTCGTCGCAAAACCATAAACAACTCACCTCCGAGTTCATCGCTTATAGGCTTTCCAACTCCATATCCTCTCTTCCTACAATGAGCATAAAAAGCATACAAGATCTTGTGAAAGCCCTCTCTCACTACAAGGTGAAATGCGGGAAAGCATGGAAAGCGAAGCAAGTCGCATTCAAGATGTTGTATGGTGATTGGGAGCAAGCATACAACCGACTACCTAGGTTGTTGGGAGCTATTGCGCCAGTAACCCGGGCATGGTTCATGTGGTCGAGCCGTACGGAGAGAAAACAAGGATTCACAATGGAAAGAGGGTCAGAGTATTTGGCCATGCATTTTGGGCATTTGAGCAATGTGTGAGGGCTTTTCAGCACTACCGGCCGGTCATCTCCATCGATGGCACGTTTTTGACGGGACAATTCAAGGGCACTTTGTTGGTTGCAATAGCAAGTGATGCCAATAACCGGTTAAGGCCTTTGGCTTTTGCTTTGGTTGAGGCGGAGAACAATGTTAACTGGGAATGGTTCTTGCATATTTTGAGAACCAAAGTATTACCGTCTGAAAGGGAAATCTGTGTCATATCGGATCGCCATCAAGGCATAATTAAAGCGGTTGACATTTTCATTCCCGACCATACTCCTTTGCACCATCGATGGTGCATGAGGCATTTCTGTGCAAACTTACTAGATTGGTATGCGTGGATACCTACGAGGACCATTTCCGTATGTCACATATTTGACTTATCTTTTTCATGTTGTTTTTCATGCTCCTTTCTATGTTATTGTACTAACTCTGAGCCTTGTTGTTTTTATGTAGGTATCGTGGCGTCTCAACCCAACAAGGCAACAACGGAGTGGAGGGGGAGAAGGATGCAGTCAGTGAGGACCAGGGGTTGTGGGAGAGGGCTGCAAAGAAGTTGAGAGAGGAGGACGCAGCTAAAGCGCGGAAGAAGAAGGAAGAGGAGTATGAAGCAAGGATGAAGGAGGAGCTGAAAATAACAATTGACCACTAGAGATATGAGAAAAGGATGAAGGAGCAGCACGAGAAGATGATGGAGAAACGTCAAAGAGAATTTGCAGCTAGCTTTAACAAGACACTGGCAGAGAGCGCAGCAAAGAGAGAGCGGGAGCATCAACGCTTCACGGAGAGGGTGGTGGAAGAGGCTTCAAAAATGCGCAAAAGGGAAGCGGAAGAGGAAGAAGAGAGGAAGAAGAAGAAGAGAAAGGGGCCTTGCTCGACACAATAGAGCCGGAGGCTTCTATTCTCATGCACGCTTTCATCTTTGAACCCTTTGTGTTGTTGAACCTTGTCCACTTGCGCGCTTTCTAACTATGAAACTCCACTATTATGTAACTTTGAACCTATTATGTATGTTTGAACCTATTATGTATGTTTGAACCTATTGTGTTGTTCCACTTGTTGCTATGATGGATGATAAAAGTCCACTTGTTGCTATGCTAAATGATAAAAATGGATGATAAAAGTCCACTTGTTGCTATGCTAAGTGAAATTGCTGACAGTAAAAATGCTAGTAGGTTGAACATGTGTGGCGCCTAAGCCTTGGGCACCACACATGTGAAATTGCTGGCAGTAAAAATGCCAGTAGGTTGAACATGTGTGGCGCCTAAGCCTTGGGGGCCACACATGTGAAATTGCTGGCAGTAAAAATGCCATTAGGTTGAACATGTGTGGCGCCTAAGACTTGGACGCCACACATGTGAAATTGCTGGCAGTAAAAATGCCAGTAGGTTGAACATGTGTGGTGCCTAAGCCTTGGGCCGAACACATGTGAAACCTACTCGTATTTTTACTTAGGTTGCATATCCACTAATTTGGTTCGTATATCCACTAAACTCCACTAGTTTAGTAGGTACCACTTAGGTTGTATATCCAGGAAAAAATATTAGCAAGACATAAAACACAAAAGTTTTACCAAGTGAGATGGCAGTAGGTTGAGCATGTGTGGCGCCGAAGGCTTGGGCGTTGCACATGTGTGGCGCCGAAGGCTTAGGCGCCACACATGTTAAACCTAGTGGCATCTCTGTTTTTTCACAACACTTCAGAGCATTAATTTATAGCATTTCACAGCATATTAATTCACAAAACTTAAAACACCCAGATAGACACAATTCATAGCATTAAAACACCTACAAGTGCAAATTTTTACAACTTAAAACACAAATAGTGCAAATGGTACAAATGGTTCACATAGCCACATCTACTAGTTCGACATGTTCAAACACCAACGACACTACTAGCCAAATAAGTTCACATAGCCACAACTACGTGTGGCCTCGTCCCCTCTTAGAAGCTAGCTTCTTTCTTCTCACAACAGGCTCCGGTTCATCCAACTCATCATCATCGTCATCGGCATCCTCATTGCCCATACCTCTCATCCTTGACAGACGTGAGCCCCCAGCGACCGGGTTCTTTCCTTTGTTCGCATAATTCTCCAGTGAGTACCTGAAAGTGCATGCTATGCCCCTAATTGTCTTTTGGTGTTAATGAAAACACATACATAGGAAACTAATCCTATCTGTTGAGTGTATCTTAGGACGGCAAGTACTTTAGTAGATTAACATTTATGTGCCAAAGGTTGCCTGAAAAGATTGGTGATGTATTTCGAGAAGACTCGGGATTAAGAAGAGATGCTGTAGAATAGCCTTTTGAGTTTACTGATATTGAGTATAGGGATCCCGCACTATTAAGAGGGGATCATAGGGTTTGCGATAAACTTGCTCATACCACATCTCTACAAACATATCAAACACCACATACTGTCCACTGTCTACAATTCAATATATGTCCAATTACCTCGGACATCCGGCTCCCTCCGGACGTCCGAGGGCCGGACATCCGGCTCCCTCCGGAAATCCGCACCCAGACACCAGTAGCTTGTAAGGCTTATATCTCGGAAATCCGGCTCCCTCCGGACGACCGAGGGCCGGACGTCCGGCCAAGCTTCGGAAATCCGGAGGTCAACACCAGTAGAATGTGTGCACTATATCTTGGAAATCCGGCTCCCTCCGGATGTCCGAGCGCCGGATGTCCGACACCCATCAGAAATCTGGAAGCCACCACCAGTAGAACTTGTGCTGTATAACACGGACTTCCGGGCCACTCCGGACGTTCGTATGCTGATGAATTCAAATATGTTCAGGCACATCTACAGGCCTCGGACGACCGACCCCTGTCGGACGTCCGGCCGCTGATGAATTCAGAAGAGTTCCAGTCATGCCTACACGTCTCGGACGACCGACCCCTGTCGGACGTCCGGCCCCTCACGGACGCCCGGACTCCCGACAAGTGTCGGACGTCCGGACCCTGTGTGACTTATTGCACCTCTAACGGCTGGATTTCACTCCACACTATAAATACTCTTCTCCCACCTCGTGAAAGGGTGTTCAACACAGCTAAGACACACCCAAGAACACCTTTCCTCTCACTCACTCTTGTCTACACCAAATCCTAGATCCCAAGAGCATTTGTGAGTCCTTTTGAGTGTTGTTCCAATCAAAAGATAGATCATCTCCCTCTCCTCCTTCCCACCAAAGTGATTTGTGATTTGAGCAAGTTTTGAGCAATCCCCGTGATCTTGTTACTCTTGGAGGTTGGAGACTCCTAGGCGGTAGGAGTCTTTGGAGAGGAATCAAACCATTGTGATATCCCCCGGAAAGTTTGTGAAGGTTTGGAAGCCACCTCAAGGCTTACCACTAGTGGTTGAGAAATGCCTTCGTGGAGTTATCTCAAAGGGAGAATAGGGTGAGCCTTCGTGGCGTTGGTGTGCCTTCGTGGTAACATCCGCCCCTCTAACGGTGACGTAGCTTCCCTCCAAGGAAGTGAACATCGGGATACATCCTTGTCTCTCTCGGAGTTTCGGTTATTCCAAACCCTAACTCTCTACTTGTGTTAATCCTTATTACATACTTGTATTTGCTTATTGTTTACCGCTTGCCTTGCTTCACTCCTAATAGCTTACTCTTTGTCATCGCAGTTATTAGGCTTACACTTATATTCCGCACTTTAGCCTAAAATTGCCAACTAATTATTAAAATTTGGATTTGTACCTATTCACCCCCCTCTAGGTCCATCTCGATCCTTTTCAATTGGTATCAGAGCCTCGTGCTCTATTTGTGTGGCTTAACCGCCCTAGAGCGAGATGGACGTGGATCCAGCTACGGTAGCTCCAGTGCAGAGGGACGGGACTTCCGCGGAAGTCAAGTCTTTCACCTCTGAGGACCTGGAACGGGCCCTTGCCAAGCAAAAAGAGGAGCATGATGCTTCTCTTGAGTCCATAATACAAATGAGACTAGCAGCACTAACCACGGGGACAACCACGTCCCCGAGGGCCTCAGGGCCCCACGTGCACGGTACTTCATTTGGCCAACCTCCTCCGGAGAGGAACCAAACCAGTGTTCCATGGCTTTATGCTAAATCTCAAATTGAGAAACCTAAGTACAATCCTGGAGGAAAACCTCCCTTGCTTGATGACAATTCCGACTTTGCTTTGTGGAGAGTTGGTATGTAGGATCATCTTAGGTACGCCAATGATGAGATGCTGGACATCCTCGAGCATGGGTACAATCCTGTTGATCCAAGATGCCTCACGCCCAGAGAAACTTATGACAAGCATCTCAATGACACTGCAATCATGTGCATAAGAAAGGGAATGAATGACA
Source organism: Hordeum vulgare subsp. vulgare (assembly GCF_904849725.1). Taxonomy (NCBI): domain Eukaryota; kingdom Viridiplantae; phylum Streptophyta; class Magnoliopsida; order Poales; family Poaceae; genus Hordeum; species Hordeum vulgare. The sequence goes on from NC_058522.1 coordinate 367,035,398, forward strand.
AGCAACGAATACCTTACATTCACATCACAAGTGCCAAGGAATTGTGGGATAGCATCATAAGGACCAAGACCGGTACCTCCACTCTTCGGCTTGCTCAATATGAAATTGCCAAGGGGCAATTACAGAATTTCTGTATGGAAAAGGGTGAATCTCCCAAGCAACTACTAGAACGACTCATGACTCTCGCCGTAGACACTGAGTCATGTGACTGTGACAAGACGCAAGATGGTTTCAATCTGACCAAGAGATTCCTTGTGGACAAGTTACTTCACGCTCTTGCTCCATATCACCATCAAATGGTATGGGACATGAGACAACATCATGCTTTCAAAGAAATGACTCCGGATGACATCATATCCACTTTCCAATTATTTGAAGAGTCAAAGGCAAATGCAACAAAGCACCTAGCCATGCATGGCACTTCAACATCAAAGATCAATCTTGCTTTGAAAGCCAAGCATGAGTATGACGAAGAAGAAAGTGAAGAAGAAGAAGGTGATGATGATTGTCGAGATGGTGATGATGTTGACTTTGATGAAAGCCCATCGTTTGAAGACATTACTCTCTTTGTGAAGAAGTTCAGTGCAGGGAAGTTCAAGGGAAGATTTCCAAAGAAGAAGGTAAGGAAATGCTATAACTGTGAGGAAACCAACCACTTCTCCAACGACTGCCCTTATGAGAAGAGAGAAGACAAACCAAGGTTTCCAAAGACCTTTGTAAAGAAGAAGTTACCAAACCCTATTAACTCCAAGTCCAAGAGGACAGATGGAAGAGCAATAGTTACACAAGAAGAATCAGATCCAGAAGATGTTGGTGGAGTTGCCGGGGTAGCTCAAGATACACAGAGTACCTTGAGGCTAGTCAACAAAAGTGGTGATGTTGTTCACTACAACTATATGAAGGACTACAAGGGCAACGCTCACAAGTGTTTGATGGCAAAGACTGCCATGGGAGATGGGGAAGACCAAAGCTCCCATGATAAGGTTAAGGTAACCCCACGGTTAAACTCTTTCAGCCTAGTTTCTACCCCTTCTGATGAGTATCTTGATGCGGAAGATCATTATGAGGATGATGATTTAGATCATCCCATGTTTGCTAAAATGAACAAATTTATGTGCTCTCTTAAAGGAAAGAAGCTCACTATGTTTCGCATACTTATGGAAATGGTGAGTAAGCACACCAATACCATCAAGGAACTCGAAACCCTCGTCACTGAGGAGAAGGAGAGAAATGAACTCCTTGAGCAGAAAGTCCTTTATGAGGAAGCACAAAATGATGCATTATGTTCTAAAGTAGGTGAAAACCTTGATAAACATGCTAATGATCTTGCCTCCTTGAAAAAGGCTGAAAATGTGTGCAGAGAATTACTAAATGATAAAGACCGACTTGTGAACTCTCATGCTTCTCTTTCTAAGGACTATGAGCGTCTATCCTTATCTCTCAAAGACAAGGAAGAGAAACTCACTGTTCTTACAAAGAGCTTTGAGGCACTTAAGGTCACTTATCTTGACACTCTAGCTAAGGCCTAGTCCTCACCTATTATCAATGTTGATACCTGCACTACTAACCCTAGTAGTGAACTGACATCTATCCTTGAGGAGAACTGTTCGTTAAGGGCACAGCTAGACAGAGGTCTCATGACATGTGCACAAGGACAAAAGACTCTCAATGAGATCTTAAGTCGACACAATGGAGGTGTCGCCAAGGAAGGGCTTGGGTTCAACCCAAGCACTGCCAAGAAAACTGCATCTCCTCTGAAGTGTACCACTCCTCTTAAGGAAATATTTGTACCAGAGGGACACACAGAGAAAGGTAAGGTTGTGAGTGGATCGGCCACTAGGGGTCCGTCTACTCACAACAAGACAACCGAATTCATTCCGCCATCCTATATACTACGCAAATCAAAGGAAGGAGAAGTCTATGCTAAATTCGTTGGTCCCCGTAATGCATTTCGATTCTATGCTATTTGGGTCCCTAAGACTCTTGTAACTAATGTGAAAGGCCCCATGACAAAATGGGTACCTCAAACCAAGTCTTAATTCTTTACAGGCTGTTTTCTCCGGTGGAGCAAAATGGGTGATCGACAGTGGATGCACCAATCATATGACCGGAGATAGTAACTTGCTCTATGACTTCATGCAAGCCATTCGACCATACATGAGCATTGTATTTGGTGGAGGGTCGAAAGGGCAGGTAATTGGGTTGGGCAAGGTGGCAATCACTAATGACATGTCTATTGCAAATGTCATGCTTGTCCAATCTCTTCAATATCATTTACTTTCAGTTCGTCAATTGTCTTCCGTCGGTTATGACACACTATTTGGACTAACGGATGTGAAAGTCTTTAAGAGAGACACTCTTGAAGTGGCTTTTGTTGGAGAGTTGGATGGTAACCTTTACACGGTTGATTTCTCGAAAGAGAGCACTTTCCATACAACTTGTCTAATGGCCAAGGCCGACATGGGATGGTTGTGGCATCGCCGGCTCGCCCATGTTGGCATGAAAAATCTTCAAAATCTCTCAAACGGTAATCACATTCTTGGACTAACAAATGTATCTTTTAAGAAAGATCGTGTGTGTGGTGCATGCATAGCTGGGAAGCAACATCAATCAAGGCATCCACCCAAGAACGTTGTATCCACTTCGAGGCCGTTAGAGCTCCTTCATGTGGATCTATTTGGGCCTCCTTCATGGGCAAGTCTTGGAGGGAAAAAGTATGGCCTAGTCATTGTTGATGATTACTCAAGATATACATGGGTGTTCTTTCTCAAGTCCAAGGACGAGACGAAGGTCACTTTCATTGACTTTGCCAAACAAGCCCAGCGGAAGTTTGACAAGGACATCAAGGCAGTAAGAAGTGATAATGGCTCTGAGTTCAAGAACTACACCCTAGAAGAATTTCTTAGTGATGAGGGGATTGAACATCAGTACTCCGCACCTTACACCCCCCAACAAAATGGTGTGGCAGAGAGGAAGAACCGGACACTTGTGGAAATGGCAAGGTCCATGTTAGATGAATACAAGTCACCACATAGCTTTTGGGCTGAGGCCGTCAACACAGCATGTCATGCATCAAACCGACTCTTCCTCCGATCAATATTGGAGAAAACTCCATATGAGCTCCTAACTGGCAACAAGCCCAATGTTAAGTACTTTCGTGTGTTTGGATGCAAATGTTTCATCCTCAACAAACGGGAACGGTTAGGGAAATTTCAATCCAAAACAACTGAGGGGATTTTTGTTGGCTATGGGTCAAACTCTCACGCCTACAGAGTCTACAAAAAATCCACTGGATTTGTTATAGAAACCTGTGACGTGACGTTTGATGAATTTAACCGCTCCCATGGGGAGCAAGTTGATCTAAATGATGCAGGTGAAGAAGACTCTCCACAAGATATCTTAAACATGGGTGTAGGTGCACTTCTGCCTATGGAACAAAGACCCCATGATGATGATGAAGATGATGAGAACATCTCGCATCCTCAAGACAGTTCACTGCCCGTACCTCCACAAGATATTAGCACACCCATCATGCCAGTTGTTGAGGATCAAGTGGGAGAACATGTCTCTCACCCTGATGACGCTCAAGAACAAGATGATCTTCAAGAGGTAGACCAAAGTATGGGTATGCTTGATGATGAACCTCAACAGGTGCAACGCGAAGAGGAATATCTTCCTCTGCACATAAATGATCCATATGTTGAGGACGTTGATGATGGAAACGAAGTTGAACCTCGTGAAACCTTGACCTCCATCATGCCACGTGTGGCCGGTCGTGTTGATATTGATCAAATCCTCACAGGCGTATCGGAAGGTAGAGTGACTCGTAAACAATTAACAAACTTTTGTGCTCACTTTTCGTTTGTCTCTAGTACTGTGCCACACAGGGTTCAGGATGCATTATGTGACAATGACTGGCTACTTGCTATGCAAGAGGAGCTAAACAGTTTCACACGCAACGAAGTATGGTCATTCGTAGAACGACCAACTGAGGAACATAATGTCATTGGAACTAAATGGATTTTCAAGAACAAGGAAGATGAGAACGGGACTGTTCTACGCAACAAGGCAAGGTTAGTAGCACATGGGTACTCCCAAGTTGAAGGTTTGGACTTTGGTGAAACTTTCGCCCTTGTTGCTCGTCTTGAGTCCATTCGCATTTTATTGGCCTATGCTGCTTTCAATGGTTTTACCTTGCATCAAATGGATGTGAAAAGTGCTTTTCTTAACGGTCCTCTACAAGAAGAGGTATATGTATCACAACCACCTGGGTTTGTTGACCCTCATCACAAAGACCATGTATATAAACTTCACAAGGCACTTTATGGTCTTAAACAAGCACCCCGTGCTTGGTACGATCATCTTAAGAAGTTCCTACTCGATGATGGCTTTGTGGTGGGGGTGATCGATCCCACTCTTTTTACTAAGAGGGAAAATGGTGATTTGATCTTATGCCAAATCTATGTAGATGACATCATTTTTGGTTCTCCTAACATCCATTTGTGCAAGAAGTTCGTGGCCTCCATGACCAAGACCTTTGAGATGTCACTCAACACGGACTTGAAGTTCTTTCTTGGTTTTCAAATACAACAATTTCAAGAAGGGGTTTTCTTGTCTCAAACTAAGTATCTCAAGGACATTCTTGAGAAATTTGATATGACAAATGCTAAACCAATGAAGACACCCATGGCCACCGATGTAGTTCTAAATGAAGACTCAAACGGTATTCCTTTTGACCCATCTACTTATCGCTCCATGATTGGTTCGCTGCTTTATCTTTGCGCATCTAGACCGGATATCATGTTAAGTGTAGGAATATGTGCTAGATTTCAAGCTTCCCCTATGGAAAGCCATCACACGGCGGTTAAGCATATTCTTAGATACCTCGTTCACACCCCAAAGTTAGGCTTATGGTACCCTAAGGATGCAAAGTTTGATCTTATTGGGTATTCTGATGCGGATTGGTCCGGTGATAAAGTGGGACGGAAATCCACTTCCGGTGCATGTCAGTTTCTTGGACGCTCGTTGGTAAGTTGGTCCTCGAAGAAGCAGAACTGTGTTTCTCTCTCCACGGCCGAGGCCGAATATATTGCAGCCGCAAGCTGTGCTACTCAATTGCTATGGATGAGGCAAACACTGAAGGATTATGGTATCACGTATCGACACGTTCCTCTTCTCTGTGATAATGAAAGTGCCATAAAGATATTCGTGAACCCCATTGATCATCCTCGCACAAAACATATTGATATTAGGTATCATTTCTTGAGAGACCATGTGCAAAAGGGTGACATTGATATTACCCATGTGGGTACCGACATGCAGTTAGCCGACATTTTCACCAAGCCACTTAGCGTAGCTAGGTTCTGTCAACTTAGGCGTGAACTTGGTATCTTGGAGCTTGACAACATATCTTGAAACCTTGCACACATACATACACTCACATTATGGTTGTGTCTTGATGTGCGCATATATTTAGGGGGAGTGCGTCGTAATTCTATGTGTTTTCAAGCTTACAACGTACGCACCTATCATTTCATGCATGAAATGCTTCTAGGAAAACAGTGGTCATAGTTTGTTATATATATATATATACCATGCAAGTCATCATTATCAAAACAAAAATTACCAGAACTGGCCTCTCCCTTCTCCTCCCTCTCTCGGACGTCCGGCTCATCTCGGACGTCCGGCGCCAGAACATCCTCCGGACGTCCGACACGGCAATACCTCCTCCGGACGTCCAACCAGTGTCGGTCGCCCGACGCAAGAACGACCTCCGGACGTCCGACGCCTCTCGGACGTCCGACGCCTCGGGGCCCCTATATAAAGCTGGGCGCGGGGCTGGGCTTTTGCCCTAATCCCCAGCGCCCCCTTTTTCCCAGCCACCGCCGCCAGCCCAGGGAACCGTTCGAGGAGCTCCTCCCCAGCGCCCAGCCCTGGTTCTCCCGAGCCGCTCTCCTCCACGGATCCCCTCCTTCTTCCTCCGTATTCTTCGCGAGATCCATCCTCAGGTCGCTCCTCCATCTCCTTTCGCGTTGGATTTGATTTCACTCATGTATCTCCATGCTCGTTCCTCATTTGGGGAGTTTTCATCCGCGTAGGGCTTCATGGGCAAGACCAAGCACACCGCTCGGAAGATCGTGGCCGGCTCATCCTCTCGCACCCCTATGAACACGGGGTCGGAATCGGATGAGCCACACCGTCCCTTCAAACGGACTGCTCGGCGTTCTCCGCCCCAGCGTTCGCCGTCTCCCTCGCCGTCTGATGATGCTGACCCCGAGTTCGAGGAGGAGCTTGCCGCCGAGGAACTTCCTCAACCCGTCGCTCGAAGGTCCAAGCTCGGGTCTCGCAGGGCGTCCTACATGCCACAACCGCCTCCTGCCCAGCCTGCAGGTGAAGCTCGCCCCATCTCCTTAGAGCCTCCTGCCACATTAGGTCGTAATATCACGAACTTCAGCACACTTGGGGCAGCTTCCTATCTTACTTTCCGCCGCGACGTAAATCAATACGAGGTCGGCAGTGATTCTACGGATTCTCGTTTCCGCACAAATGTCCAGGCAGACATATTTACCACCGTCATAGTCCCTAAGGGGTTATCTAATCATCTTTTCATTGATGTTGAGCATCTTCGCATGCACCCGGCGAAATATCTAGGTGCCATTGAGCTTACTGAGTCATCGGGGCTTGCCGCCCCGTTTTCTTTTCATTGCGACTATAATGCTGCTGCCATTCACCAGTTCTATGCCACATGTCATTATGGCTCCGACAACACTGTCACCTGGATCACCTCCGACGTTCGCTTCAAAGCCACTTATGCTAGTTTTGTTGCCGCACTGGGTTTTCCCCATTTCGGTTATAAAATACATAAGGATGATCCTAACCATGCGCCTAAGACTATTGACGTGTGTGGACACCTAATCAAACCACTACGCGAGCTTGATGCGGATGAGCGCCTGATGGACCTTAACCAGGTATCCATCTGGCCCTCACCTTACTTCATTATCTTTCAGTGTGTCATCCGCACCATCTATCCCAAGATGGGTGATAAGGGTTCTTGCACTGGCTATTGTATCGACATCATGTACCACTTGTTCGAGAACCCCAAGAGCAAAATCAATGTGCCTCATTTCCTATGGCATGAGATTAGGCTTGCTAGCTTTCAGTACAAGCGAGCCTTTCCTCACGCTCCTTTCATCCAGGCACTTATTAACCACGTTGCTGATTTCTCTGTGGCTACCACCCACATCCATCGCAAGTGGACCATTCCCGCTCACATGGCGGATGACTTTGCTCCCAAGAGCGCCCCTTCTTCCTCTACTACCACTCGCCGCACTGCTGCACGGGCCGCCACCCCTTCATCTAGCTCCGCTTCTCTCGGTCGCATTGCCAAATTCCTTGGCGAAGCTCACTCTGCTTTGATGAAGGCTGTCTCCTTTCAGTGTGGTCAAACCCATGATGTGGTTTCCCGCTTAGTTTCCTGTTAGAATGCCCTCAAGGCTCGTCTGAGAGCCTCGGGAGATCTTGATGTGAGTGATGATGAGGCCCCTCCTGCTGCTCCTTCCATTGATTTTGGCTTCCCTTCTGGTCCTGAGTGGTCTGAGTTCTTTGACGAGGCTGGGGGGAGTGGTTTGGCTGATGATGCTGATGATGATGGTGATGCGCCTTGAGTTTGGTTGGTGCTATTGATGGCTCCCTTTTTGGTACTTGGTGCCAAAGGGGAGTAATGTATCGTAGTTAAATTTTTATTCTCGTCATTTTTAGTCTTTGGACATTTAATGTAATGGATAAAACTCATGTATGGCTACTTATGAATGGTTGTGACTTGCTATGATATCATCATAGACTATTATGTCTTGCTCCTTTATTTCTACGATGATCTATTATCCTTCCATGTTGATCCATTTGGAGCTTTGATTTCTTTATCATGCATATCTTAAGGGGGAGCTCCGTACTAAATATCTCCTAGACTATACTGTATGTTTTAATATTTTTGAGACCTATGTATATGTTGTCATCAACTACCAAAAAGGGGGAGATTGAAAGTGCATGCTATGCCCCTAATTGTCTTTTGGTGTTAATGACAACACATACATAGGAAACTAATCCTATCTGTTGAGTGTATCTCAGGATGACAAGTACTTTAGTAGATTAAGATTTATGTGCCAAAGGTTGCCTGAAAAGATTGGTGATGTATATTTCGAGAAGACTCGGGATTAAGAAGAGATGCTGTAGAATAGCCTTTTGAGTTTACTGATATTGAGTATAGGGATCCCGCACTATTAAGAGGGGATCATAGGCTTTGCGATAAACTTTCTCATACCACATCTCTACAAACATATCAAACACCACATACTGTCCACTGTCTACAATTCAATATATGTCCAATTACCTCGGACATTCGGTTCCCTCCGGACGTCCGAGGGCCGGACATCCGGCTCCCTCCGGAAATCCGCAGCCTGACAACAGTAGCTTGTAAGGCTTATATCTCGGAAATCCGGCTCCCCCCGGACGACCGAGGGCCGGACGTCCGGCCAAGCTTCGGAAATCCGGAGGTCAACACCAGTAGAATTTGTGCACTATATCTCGGAAATCCGGCTCCCTCCGGATGTCCGAGCGCCGGATGTCCGACACCCATCAGAAATCTGGAAGCCACCACCAGTAGAACTTGTGTTGTATAACACGGACTTCCGGGCCACTCCAGACGTTCGTATGCTGATGAATTCAAATATGTTCAGGCACATCTACAGGCCTCGGACGACCGACCCCTGTCCGACGTCCGGCCGCTGATGAATTCAGAAGAGTTCCAGTCATGCCTACTGGTCTCGGACGACCGACCCCTGTCGGACGTCCGGCCCCTCATGGACGCCCGGACTTCCGACAAGTGTCGGACGTCCGGACCCTGTGTGACTTATTGCACCTCCAACGGCTGGATTTCACTCCACACTATAAATACTCTTCTCCCACCTCGTGAAAGGGTGTTCAACACAGCTAAGACACACCCAAGAACACCTTTCCTCTCACTCACTCTTGTCTACACCAAATCCTAGATCCCAAGAGCATTTGTGAGTCCTTTTGAGTGTTGTTCCAATCAAAAGATAGATCGTCTCCCTCTCCTCCTTCCCACCAAAGTGATTTGTGATTTGAGCAAGTTTTGAGCAATCCCCGTGATCTTGTTACTCTTGGAGGTTGGAGACTCCTAGGCGGTAGGAGTCTTCGGAGAGGAATCAAACCATTGTGATATCCCCCGGAAAGTTTGTGAAGGTTTGGAAGCCACCTCAAGGCTTACCACTAGTGGTTGAGAAACGCCTTCGTGGAGTTATCTCAAAGGGAGAATAGGGTGAACCTTCGTGGCGTTGGTGTGCCTTCGTGGTAACATCCGCCCCTCTAACGGTGACGTAGCTTCCCTCCAAGGAAGTGAACATCGGGATACATCCTTGTCTCTCTCGGAGTTTCGGTTATTCCTAACCCTAACTCTCTACTTGTGTTAATACTTATTACGTACTTGTATTTGCTTATTGTTTACCGCTTGCCTTGCTTCACTCCTAATAGCTTACTCTTTGTCATTGCAATTATTAGGCTTACACTTATATTCCGCACTTTAGCCTAAAATTGCCAAGTAATTATTAAAATTTGGATTTGTACTATTCACCCCCCTCTAGGTCCATCTTGATCCTTTTCAGTACCGCTTAAATTCCTTCCTAGGCTTCAATATGTAAGCGGAGCGTTGGAAAGCATTCAACGTCATTTCGTCCTCAGCCTTCAATACGAAAACGATATTGTCATACATATGAAGGTTGAAAGTGCACAATGTATGATGGGTATGTCATACCTCTGGAGTGTTAACATGATCCTCTAAATGAGCTCCCAAGGTAGTGTCACCATCGTCCATACGAGCTCCCGAAGAAGTTGATTTGTCTAGAGTATTTCTATGGGATGAACCGGATCTCAAAGGTTCGGAATATTCAGGGTCACGACAACCTAAAATGTTGGATAGGCGCCGCAACTTCTGGCCTTGTTTCTGTTAGATTGAAATATAAATGAGATATATAAGGTACCATATGTGGCATTCATCGGCAAAATATGAATCATGACACAACACCTTCATGAAAGGTCGAAGTGCAGATTCTCCCTTTTTTCCTCCATGTGTCCTATCTAGAATAGCTTCGGTTGCATCAGCTTGTTTCTTGATCTCTTTGCGCTATGACCACAAGAAAATGACATGTAAGGCAAGTGCATATGTGTACTAGTGTTCATACATAACATAGGGGAGCATACTTAACACAAAGTTCAGGACTGGGGCGAAAGAAGTTTGGTACCCTTGGCGAATTAGCATGTTGTATTCGCCATGGGCAAGTGCATCGTACTCAGTGGGTTCTTCCAATATGTCCTCCTCGTAAGCCGACGGACAAATCTCCACTCGAGTACTCTCCTGAAACCATCTTACGTAGTTACCAAATAATATAGTGAGGATAATTAGAGGCAAATGAACGAGTCGATGAGCTAGGGACTTGAATTGCAGAAAGAAATCACTTACAAACAATAGCAACTAACGAGAGATTTGTCGAGTGTGTCTTGATTGTATAACTGCCAAAATTCTGGATTCTCAATCCACAAATCTTTGCAATTGAAGAAATGCTCTTGCTTGACTTTCACCATTAGGGACTGACGCCCAAGTTCTGTTTCCTTCATGTACCAGGTATGCAATTTGTATATTTTCATTGGTAGCCGCTTGATAAACTCAGGCTTGACAAGAGGTTTCTTGGGTTGAAATGCCCATACCAGTTGGTTATTCCCTTCCACCGTGACGGGAATGATCTCGTTGCCTAGGAGTTGTGCAACAGTGACACCTGCCTCCATAGCCATCTTTTGAGCAACATCGGGATCGACTACAAACTCATTGGTACCCACCTTGACCAGCGGGATCGATTGCACTGGCTGTTCTCCCAGCTGGGTAATTATTTTCCTGCTTCTTCTAGTAAGGAGCGCCGCCTTCGTTTTCCCTTTTTTATATGACTTGGCAATAGAGCGGTCATAGTCTGATTTAACTCTCTTCGGAGGCGGCGGCCCTGCAAGATTGGCCAGAACGCGCTTGACGTCTTCCAGAGGTATTATATCCTTTGGTACATGTTTTCTCTTGTCTTTATGGGCCTGCAACTCAGCAGCCACTGTCTCATCTAATTCCTCTCTCGTCTTCTGTAAGCCAACTTTGGCGGGGGAGGAGGCGTGCGTTTCTTCCTAGGCTTATTCCGCTTTTGACTCTGGTTCTTTGACAGAAAATGAAATGGCTTTACGGTGGCGGGTTGGCAGGGTGGAGTCGGCTGGCGGGGTGGAGTCGGCTGGCTTGACGGACTTGGAGGAGGAGTCAGTGGCCTTGGGAAGATGATGTAGTCCTTTCTCCATAAGCAAAGGCCACATATGACTTCTTGCAGTGTGTGTGCCCTTCACCTCCAGGAATGTCGAGTTGTAGTGACTCATATCCCGGCATCACTTCATCCACCCCGACACGAGCATAGCGAGGTGGAATCGGAGTGCTATGGAAGGTTGCGCCAGGGGAATTTGTTAAAGCATAGCCGACTGCTGCCTTCACGGATATGTTCTTGAGTTTCATGTGAAGTTCACAACTTTGTGTCTCTCTGATTTCATCCACGGGGTAGCTAGCCAACAGTGCATCGTCGGCAAGGACCCCCTTGCAACCCGCGCTGCTTTTCGGCATCGATGGGACGGTACTATCCAATGCTGGATCTGCTGGTTGCTCTGGTAGCTGAGGCGTCCTTTGCTGGCTAAGTGTGTCGATATGCTCCTGCTGCCGCTAGAATTGGCACGTTGAGGAGACTTGGCTTGCGTTGGTTTTTCCCTTGAAGAGGAAAGGGTGATGCAGCACAGGAGCAGTAAGTATTTCCCTCAGTTTGAGAACCAAGGTATCAATCCAATAGGAGAATCTCGTCAAGTCCAGAGTACCTGCGCAAACACAAAAGAGCTTGCACCCAACGCTATAAACGGGTTGTCAATCCCTTCAAGATTGATTGCAAAGTGAGATCTGAAGGCGGAAAGTGCAACAAAGTAAAAGAGTAAGGCTGAAAATATGGTGTGAAGTAGACCCGGGGGCCATAGTGTTCACTAGAGGCTTCTCTCAAAATAGCAAATATTACGGTGGGTCGACAAATTACCGTCGAGCAATTGATAGAACCGCGCAAAGTCATGACGATATCTAAGGCAATGATCATACATATAGGCATCATGTCCGAGACAAGTAGATCGATACTTTCTGCATCTACTACTATTACTCCACACATCGACCGCTATCCAGCATGCATCTAGTGTATTGAGTTCATGACGAACACAGTAACGGCTTAAGCAAGATGACATGATGTAGAGGGATAAACTCAAACCAATGATGAAAACCCCATCTTTTTACCCTTGATGGTAACAACATGATGCGTGCCTCGCTACCCCTTCTGTCACTAGGTGAGGTCACTGCACGGTATGAACCCAAAACCAAGCACTTCTCCCATTGCAAGAATCATAGATCAAGTTGACCAAACAAAACCCACAACTCGAAGAGAATTACAAGGATATGCAATCATGCATAAGAGAGATCAGAAGAAACTCAAATAAGATTCATAGATAATCTGATCATAAATCCAAAATTCAATGGATCTCGACAAACACACCGCAAAGAAGATTACATCGGATAGATCTCCAAGAAGATCATGGAGAACTTTGTATTGAAGATCCAAGAGAGAGAAGAAGCCATCTAGCTACTAGCTATGGACCCAAAGGTATATGGTGAACTACTCACGCATCATCGGAGAGGTCATGGTGTTGATGAAGAAGCCCTCCGTATCTGAATCCCCCCTCCGGCAGGGCACTAGAACGTGCCCCAGATGGGATCTTGCGGAGACAAGCTTGCGGCGGCGGAAAAGTATTTTCGTGGGTCTCCTCATTTTTTAGCGATTTTAGGGAATTTATAGGCGAAGGAGCTAGGGCAGGGGAGGCCCAGGGAGCCCACAAGCCTAGGAGGCGCGGCCCCGTGGCTGCGCCATGGGGGCTTGTGGCCTCCCCCGGGACTCCTTGACTTGGTTCCCAAGCTTTCTGCGTATGTTTTGTTCCAGAAAAAATCTTTTGAGAAGTTTTATTCCGTTTGGACTCCGTTTAAAATCCTCCTCTGAAAAGGGTCAAAAACATGAAAAAAACAAGAACTGGCACTTGGCATTGAGTTAATAAGTTAGTCCCAAAAAAGATATAAAAGGCATACAAAACATCCAAAGTTTGACAAGAGAATAACATGAAACCATCAAAAATTATAGATACGTTGGAGACGTATCAAACACCCCGGTTCGAGCATCTTCCATTGCATCAAGTATAGCTTCCGAGGCATGTTTAAGACTTGCCTGCTCCACAATCAACCCTGTCTTTGGGTCCAACTTTTCTCCATGCCCAAAAAACCAATTCCTGCACCTTTCAGGCCAATTGGATGTTTGCGGAGTGATCCCTGCATCAATCATCTTCTGCTCAAGTTCATCCCACTTAAGAATGCCACTCTTTTAGCCACCTGGCCCCAGTGAATGGTGATGCTATTTTTTCTAAGCATTTTGCTTGTTTATCCTCGCCCGCTCTTGAGCTGTTTCTTGTTGCTTGAACTCCACAAATAAGTCCAGTGATCTTTTATCTTCTCGTGTTGTCGAGTGAATTCTGGAGTCTTGCCTTGTTTGCCGAAGTCGGTCCATAACCTTTTCTTCAACTTGCAGAATTGGTGGCCATATTCTTAAGAGCAAACTTCTTGACTTTCTCACATTGTTCATCTGAGAAGTGTTGTGGTAGGGTGAAATGTGTCATGAGTGTATCCCAAAGCTGATTTTTTGCTCTTTCGTCCACAAAACTAACTTCTCGATCTTGCTTTGGCCTATGCCATTCTTGAATGGAGATAGGGATTTGGTCCCTGATACGTCCATTTTGCATCATCTTTTCATGTTGATATTTATCGCTTCTTTGGCTGTTATTTCACTTCATGGTACTATTCTTATGCCTTTTCTCTCTTATTTTGCAAGGTTTACATGAAGAGGGAGAATACCAGCAACTGGAATTCTGGCCTGAAAGTGGAGCAAAGTTGATATACCTATTCTGCGCAACTCCAAACGCCATAAAAATCAACGAGGAATTTTTTCCCGATTTATCAAAAATACTGGGCCGAAGAAGCGCCGGAGGGGAACCAGGGGGTGCCCACAAGCGTGCACGGCGCGGCCACCCCCCCCCCACGCCGCGCCATGGGGGCTTGTGGGCAGCCCACTGGCCCACTTTCTCCCCTCTTTTGCTATATGGAGGGTTTCGTCCAGGAAAAAAATCAGGGAGGAGCTTTTTCGTGGTTTCGCCTCCGCCACGAGGCGGAACTTGAGCAGAACCAATCTAGAGCTCCGGCAGGACGATCCTGCCGGGGAAACTTCCCTCCCGTAGGGGGAAATCGTCGCCATCATCATCACCAACACTCCTCTCATCGGAGGGGACTCGTCACCATCAACATCTTCATCAGCACCATCTCATCTCCAAACCCTAGTTCATCTCTTGTAACCAATCTCCGTCTCCCGACTCCAATTGGTACTTGTAAGGTTGCTAGTAGTGTTGATTACTCTTTGTAGTTGATGCTAGTTGGATTATTTGGTGGAAGAGTTTATGTTCAGATCCTTGATGCTACTCATTAACTCTCTGGTCATGAATATGATTATGCTTTGTGAGTAGTTACTTTTGTTCCTGAGGACATGGGATAAGTCATGCTAATAGTAGTCATGTGAATTTGGTATTCGTTTGGTAATTTGATATGTTGTATGTTGTTTTTCCTCTAGTGGTGTCTTGTGAACGTAGACTACATAACACTTCACCATTATTTGGGCCTAGAGGAAGGCATTGGGAAGTAGTAAGTAGATGATGGGTTGCTAGAGTGACAGAAGCTTAAACCCTAGTTTATGTGTTACTTCGTAAGGGGCTAATTTGGATCCACTAGTTTAATGCTATGGTTAGACTTTGTCTTAATTCTTATTTCGTAGTTGTGGATGCTTGTGAGAGGGGTTAATCATAAGTGGGATCCTTGTCCAAGTAAGGGCAGTACCCAAGCACTGGTCCACCCACAAATAAAACTATCAAAGTAACGAACGCGAATCATATGAACATGATGAAACTAGCATGATAGAGATTCCCGTGTGTCCTCGGGAGCGCTTTTCCTCCTATAAGACTTTGTCCAGGCTTGTCCCTTGCTACAAAAGGGATTGGGCCACTTTGCTGCACCGTTTCTACTTTTGTTACTTGTTGCTTGCTATGAATCATCTCACCACACAATCACTTGTTACGGACAATTTCAGTGCTTGTAGATATTTCCTTGCTGAAAACCACTTGTCAGATCCTTCTGCTCCTCGTTGGGTTCGACGCTCTTACTTAACGAAAGGACTACGATTGATCCCCTATACTTGTCGGTCATCAAGACTCTTTTCTGGCGTTGTTGCTGGGGAGTGAAGCGCCTTTGGTAAGTGGAACTTGGTAAGGAAACATTCATATAGTGTGCTGAAATTTATTGTCACTTGTCACTATGGATACTAATCCTTTGAGGGGCTTGTTCGGGGTATCTTCACCTCGAACGGAAGCACAAATAGTTGCTCCTCAACCTGCTGCACCTACTGAAAATATTTGCTTTGAATTTCCGTCGGGTATGCTTGAGAAACTGGTGGCCAATCCTTTTACAGGAGATGGAACATCACATCCAGACTTGCATCTAATCTATGTAGATGAAGTTTTTGGTTTATTTAAGCTTGCAGGTATGCCCGAGGATGAGGTCAAGAAGAAGGTCTTTCCTTTATCTTTGAAGGATATAGCGTTGACATGGTATAGGCTATGTGATGACACTGGATCTTGGGACTACAATCGGTTGAAATTGGAATTTCATCAAAAGTTTTATCCTATGCATTTAGTACATCGTGATCGGAATTATATTTATAATTTTTGGCCTCGTGACAGAGAAAGCATCGCTCAAGCTTGGGGGAGGATTAAATCAATGCTATATTCATGCCCCAATCATGAGCTCTCGAGAGAAATTATCATTCAGAACTTCTATGCTCGGCTTTCTCATGATGATCGCACCATGCTTGACACTTCTTGTACCGGTTCTTTTATGAAGAGAGATATTGACTTCAAATGGAATTTATTGGAGAGAATTAAACGCAACTCTGAAGATTGGGAGCTTGAAGAAGGTAAGGAGTCAGGTATGAATTTCACGTTTGATTGCGTTAAATCCTTTGTTGAGACAAATACCTTTAGTGATTTTAGCGCTAAGTATGGACTTGACTCTAAGATAGTAGCTTCATTGTGTGAATCTTTTGCTGCTCATACTGATCTCCCCAAAGAGAAGTGGTTTAAATATCATCCTCCTTTAGAAGTCAATGTAGTTAAACCCACTCCAGTTGAAGAGAAAGTCATTGCCTATAGTGATCCTGTTGTTCCCAGTGCTTACATTGAGAAACCACCTTTCCCTGTTAGGATAAAGGATCATTCTAAAGCTTCAAATGTGATACGTAGAGGCTATATTAGAACACCTACACCCCCTGAGAAAATTAGAGTTGAACCTAGCATTGTTATTATCAAAGATCTTCTGTCTGAAGAAGTTGAGGGACATAATATTCACTTCTGTTAAGATGCTACTAGAATTGCTAAACCGCACGTTAGAGACAAACATAGGCCTGTTGTTGGCATGCCTGTGGTTTCTGTTAAGATAGGAGATCATTGTTATCATGGCTTATGTGACATGGGTGCTAGTGTTAATGCAATACCTCAATCTTATACGATGAAATCAAAGATTAGATTGCACATGTTGAGATAGAGCCTATTGATGTCACTATTCAGCTTGCCAATAGAGATACCATCTGCACCGTGGGAATTGTTAGGGATATTGAAGTCTTGTGTGGTAAAACGAAGTATCCTGTTGATTTCCTCGTTCTTGCTACCGCACAAGATAGCTTTTGTCCCATCATATTTGGCAGACCCTTCCTCAATACTGTCAATGCTCATATTGATTGTGCGGAGCAAACTATCACTGTTGGCTTTGAAGGTGTGTCACATGAGTTCAATTTCTCTAAGTTTGGTAGACAACCTCATGAAAAGGAGTTTCCTAGTAGGGAGGAAACTATTGCCTTAGCCTCTATTGCCGTGCCTCCTACTGATCCCTTAGAGCAATACTTGCTTGAGCATGAAAATAATATGCATATGGATGAAAGGGATGAGATAGATAGAGTTGTCTTAGAACAATATCCTATCCTTAAGAATAACTTGCCCGTTGAACTGCTTGGGGATACACCCCCACCAAAGGGTGATCCTGTGTTCGAGCTTAAACAGTTGCCTGATACTCTTAAGTATGCCTATCTTGATGAAAAGGAGATATATCATGTTATTATTAGTGCTAGCCTCTCAAAGCATGAAGAAAATAAGTTACTAAAAACTCTAAGGAAGCACCGTGCTTCTATTGGATATACTCTTGATGATCTTAAGGGCATCAATCCTACTCTATGTCAGCACAAGATTAAAACTGATCCTGATTTCAAACCAGTTGCTGATCATCAAAGGAGATTAAATCCTAAGATGAAAGAAGTAGTGAGAAAAGAAATACTAAAGCTCCTGGAAGAAGGTATCATTTATCCTGTTGCTCACAGCGATTGGTTGAGTCCGGTGCATTGCGTCCCTAAGAAGGGAGGCATTACCGTTGTCCCTAATGATAAGGATGAATTGATCCCACAGAGGATTATTACTGGCTATAGGATGGTGATTGATTTTAGGAAATTCAATAAAGCCACTAGGAAAGATCATTACCCTTTGTCTTTTATCGACCAAATGCTAGAAAGGCTGTCCAAACACACACACTTCTGCTTTCTAGATGGTTATTCTGGTTTCTCCCAAATACCAGTTGCGCAATCTGATCGGGAGAAAACCACTTTCACCTGCCCTTTCGGTACCTTTGCTTATAGACGTATGCCTTGTGGCTTATGTAATGCACCTGCCACTTTTCAAAGATGTGTGATGGCTATATTCTCTGACTTTTGTGAAAAGATTTTTGAGGTTTTCATGGATGACTTCTCCGTTTACAGGTCTACCTTTGATGATTGCCTCAGCAACCTTGATCGAGTTTTGCACAGATGTAAACACACCAATCTTGTCTTGAATTGGGAGAAGTGCCACTTTATGGTTAATGAAGGCATCGTCTTAGGACATCAAATTTCTGAAAGAGGTATTGAAGTCGATAAGGCTAAGGTTGATGCCATTGAGAAAATGCCATACCCCACAGATATCAAGGGTATAAGAAGTTTTCTTGGTCATGCTGGTTTCTATAGAAGGTCCATTAAAGACTTCTCTAAGATTTCTAGGCCTCTTACCAATCTCTTGCAAAAGGATATTCCTTTTGTCTTTGACGATGATTATGAGGAAGCCTTCGAAATACTTAAGAGGGCTTTGATAACTGCACCTATTGTTCAACCACCTGATTGGAACTTGCCTTTTGAGATCATGTGTGACGCTAATGATTATGTTCTTGGTGCTGTTCTAGGGCAAAGAGTCGATAAGAAGTTGAATGTTATTCACTACGCTAGTAAAACTCTAGACAGTGCCCAAAGAAACTATGCCACTATGGAGAAGGAATTTTGAGGAGTCGTGTTTGCATGTGAAAAGTTCAGGTCTTACATAGTTGATTCCAAAGTCACTATTCACACTGATCATGCTGCTATTAAGTACCTCATGGAGAAGAAAGACGCTAAACCTAGACTTATCAAATGGGTTCTCTTGCTACAATAGTTTGATTTGCACGTTGTCGACAGAAAGGGTGCTGATAACCCAGTAGCAGATAACTTGTCTAGGTTGGAGAACGTTCTTGATGACCCACAACCTATTGATGATAGCTTTCCCGATGAGCAATTGAATGTCATTAATACTTCACGTAGTGCACCGTGGTATGCTGATTATGCAAACTATATCGTCGCCAAATATATACCACCTAGTTTCACGTACCAGCAAAAGAAGAAATACTTCTTTGACTTAAGACATTACTTTTGGGATGATCCTCACCTTTATAAGGAAGGAGTAGATGGTGTTATTAGACGTTGTGTACCTGAACATGAACAGGGACAGATCCTACAGAAGTGTCACTCCGAGGCCTACGGAGGACACCATGCGGGAGATAGAACTGCACACAAGGTATTGCAATCAGGTTTCTATTGGCCCACTCTCTTCAAGGATGCCCGTAAGTTTGTCTTGTCTTGTGACGAATGTCGAAGAATAGGTAATATTAGCAAACGTCGGGAAATGCCTATGAACTATTCACTTGTCATTGAACCATTTGATGTTTGGGGCTTTGATTATATGGGACCTTTTCCAAAATCCAATGGGTATACTCACATCTTAGTTGTTGTTGATTACGTCACTAAGTGGGTAGAAGCTATCCCCACTAGTAGTGTTGATCACAACACCTCTATCAAGATGCTGAAAGAAGTTATCTTCCCTAGATTTGGAGTCCCTAGATATCTAATGACTGATGGTGGTTCACACTTCATTCATGGTGCTTTCCGTAAAACGCTTGCTAAGTACGATGTCAAACATAGAATTGCGTCTCCCTATCACCGTCAGTCCAGTGGTCAAGTAGAGCTAAGTAGTAGAGAGATTAAACTCATTCTGCAAAAGACTGTCAACAGGTCTAGAAAGAATTGGTCTAAGACGCTCGATGATGCACTGTGGGCTTATAGAACTGCCTATAAGAATCCCATGGGCATGTCTCCGTACAAAATGGTGTATGGGAAAGCATGTCACTTACCTCTTGAGTTAGAGCACAAAGCTTATTGGGCAATCAAAGAGCTCAACTTTGATTTCAAACTTGCCGGTGAGAAGAGGTTATTTGATATTAGCTCACTTGATGAGTGGAGAGCTCAGGCATATGAGAATGCCAAGCTGTTCAAAGAGAAGGTTAAGAGGTGGCATGATAAGAGGATACAAAAGCGTGAGTTAAATGTAGGTGATTATGTCTTGCTATATAACTCTAGTTTAAGATTCTTTGCACGCAAGCTTCTCTCTAAATGGGAAGGTCCCTATGTTCTTGAGGAAGTATATCTTCCGGTGCTATCAAAATCAACAACACGGAAGGTAATTGTCCGAGAGTTGTAAATGGGCACAGAGTCAAGCATTATATCTCAGGTACTCCCATAAATGTTGAAAGCAATATTATCAATACCATAACTCCGGAAGAATAACTAAGGGATATTTATCAGCCTGTTTCAGACTCTGAAAACGAAGAGGTATGTGATTCGGTAAGAAAACATAGTCCAAAACTTTTCCACTAGGAAATTTTCGCCATTTTGGAATTTTTGAAAAAATACAAAAAATGGAAGTAGTCCAGAAAGTGCGCGAGGAGGCGACAAGCCTGCACGGCGCGGGTCCACCCCCTGGCCACGCCGTGAGGGCTTATGGCCACCTCGTGCGCCTACCGGACTCTGTTTTCGTGCAGGGTACTCCTTCTGGTCTGGAAAAAATCATTATATATACTTCCGTTTGGTCTCACCCCTGCATCACGCATATTTCCTGGGTTTTTCGTTTCGAGCCTGTTTTTGTTGCAGATCTAGATCGCTATAACTTACCCAAAAGCTCCAAAGGGCAAGATCTTCGAGAATGTCATCAATCCCTACCTCATGGAAGTGCTGTAACACCCTCAATCTATAGAGATGCGTGAGGGGATGTTGCACATCCGTGATATTGAGGGGCCTAAGAAGACCGGAAGCATGGAGACGAGGCTCGAAGCAATGGAGCAACAAGTCTTCAAGTGCCAAGGGATGGTGGAGCGTGGACTCAACGCCAACCACATGATGATCATGGAGTTCACCAACAAGCACATGATTGATGCCAATGACATTGGGAAGCACCTCTCCAGGCTCTATGACAGGGTTGATCAACTCCAGGGCCAGATCTATGACCTGCAGAACCAAAACTGTGAGTATGAGTATAGATTTAAATCAATAAGGTTGGCTGCAGATTTGAGGATTCCGAAGACTCGTTCATCTTTCCATGGTGGAGCACCTATGCCTTGGAAGACGGAGGATCAAACTCATGTTGCAACAACTCCACCATCACCACCAAAGGAAGACAACTGAGCATTGGTATGGGCAATCCCCTTGGCTTTTGCCAAGGTTGGGGGAGTTGCCCCGGTATCGTATCACCATCACATCTTTTGCCTTTACCTTTGTTTTAGTTTTCCTTTTCAGTTTTCTTTTTCTCTAGTAGTTTAAAAGTCTTAGTGTTTTAGTCTTGAGTTTTCCTTTGTGTCACCCCCGATGTATTCTTGCTCGTGAGCCATATAATAAAGAGTGTCTTAGTTGAAGGGCTTTGCCTCTTGCCATGATCAAAAGAGGGAGAATAGAACAAAAGCATGAAAGATCATGTAATGATCTTATGGGAAGTGATGGCTTCACATATAAAAAGAATGAGGATTGAAACTTGTTGAGGGTAGAAAAATGTAGACCTTGGTCATTGTTGCAATTAATAGGAAGTGATAAAGAAGGAGAGGTTCACATATAAATATATCATCTCTGACAACATCTATGATTGTGAACACTCACTAAACTATTACATGCCTAGAAGTAGATGTTGGACAAGGAAGACAACGTAATGAATTGTGTTTGCTTGGGTCCGAACAATGTTATATGATTAGAGATCCCTTAGCATGTGATGATTGCTTCCACCTCATATTAGCCAAAACCTCCCGCACTAAGTAGAGATACTACTTGTGCATCCATGAACCATCAAACCAATTTTTCCAGGAGTGTCCACCATAGCTACCTATGGATTGAATAAGATCCCTGAGGTAAGTTGTCATCGGTGCAAGCAAAAAAAATTGCTCCCTAATATGTATGATCTATTAGTGTGTGGAAAATAAGCTTTATACGAACCTGTGATGAGGAAGACATAAAAGTTCTTTATCACAGGAGGCAATATAAAGTGACGTTCCTCTGCTTCCCTCTGCGAAGGGCCTATCTTGTAACTTTACTTTTTTCCCTTGAAAGAGTCATGGTGATCTTCACCAATTCCTTATCTCCCCTTTATCTTGGCTAACGTCATATGCTTGGGAAAGATCTATATTCATATGTCAACTTGGAGGTAGGCATTCATGAATTATTATTGTTGACATTACCCTTGAGGTAAGCAGTCGGGAGGCCAAACTATAAGCCCCCATCTTTCTCTGTGTCCAGCTGAAACTTTGATCTCATGAGTACCACGTGAGTTGTAGCAATTGTAGAGAACGAAAGAATGATTGAGTATGTGGATTTGCTTTACAAGCTCTTATTTGACTCTTTCTGATGTTGTGATAAATTGCAATTGCTTGAATGACTAAAGGCTATCGGTTGTTACTTCTCGGTAAGGTTCTTGATCCATGCTTTACTTTGTGAAGGAATTATCACTTTAGCATGAGAGATTATATGTTGGTATTGCTGTTCTGGTCTTGATCATGATGCATGCATGTTCGTATCTTGTTTTGTCGACACCGCTCTCCCTAAACATGTGGACATATTTATTGAGCTTGGCTTTCGCTTGAGGACAAGCGAGGGTCTAAGCTTGGGGGAGTTGATACGTCCATTTTGCATCATGTTTTCATGTTGATATTTATCGCTTCTTTGGCTGTTATTTCACTTCACGGTACTATTCTTATGCCTTTTCTCTCTTATTTTGCAAGGTTTACATGAAGAGGGAGAATACCGGCAACAAGAATTCTGGCGTGAAAGTGGAGCAAAGTTGAGATACCTATTCTGCGCAACTCCAAACGCCGTAAAAATCACCGAGGAATTTTTCCCGATTTATCAAAAATACTGGGCCAAAGAAGTGCCAGAGGGGCACCAGGGGGTGCCCACAAGCCTCCACGGCGCGACCACCCCCCCAGGCCGTGCCATGGGGTCTTGTGGGCAGCCCACTGGCCCACTTGCTCCCCTCTTTTGCTATATGGAGGGTTTCGTCCAGGAAAAAAATCAGGGAGGAGCTTTTTCGTGGTTTCGCCGCCGCCACGAGGCGGAACTTGAGCAGAACCAATCTAGAGCTCCGGCAGGACGATCCTGCCGGGGAAACTTCCCTCCCGGAGGGGGAAATCGTCGCCATCGTCATCACCAACACTCCTCTCATTGGAGGGGACTCGTCACCATCAACATCTTCATCAGCACCATCTCATCTCCAAACCCTAGTTCATCTCTTGTAACCAATCTCCGTCTCCCGACTTCGATTGGTACTTGTAAGGTTGCTAGTAGTGTTGATTACTCTTTGTAGTTGATGCTAGTTAGATTATTTGGTGGAAGAGTTTATGTTCAGATCCTTGATGCTACTCATTACCTCTCTGATCATGAATATGATTATGCTTTGTGAGTAGTTACTTTTGTTCCTGAGGACATGGGATAAGTCATGCTAATAGTAGTCATGTGAATTTGGTATTCGTTCGGTAATTTGATATATCGTATGTTGTTTTTCCTCTAGTGGTGTTATGTGAACGTCGACTACATAACACTTCACCATTATTTGGGCCTAGAGGAAGGCATTGGGAAGTAGTAAGTAGATGATGGGTTGCTAGAGTGAGAGAAGCTTAAACCCTAGTTTATGTGTTACTTCATAAGGGGCTGATTTGGATCCACTAGTTTCATGCTATGGTTAGACTTTGTCTTAATTCTTCTTTCTTAGTTGCATATGCTTGCTAGAGGGGTTAATCATAAGTGGGATGCTTGTCCAAGTAAGGGCAGTACCTAAGCGCTAGTCCACCCACATATCAAACTATCAAAGTAACAAACGCGAATCATATGAACATGATGAAACTAGCATGACAGAAATTCCCGTGTGTCCTCGGGAGCGTTTTCCTCCTATAAGACTTTGTCCAGGCTTGTCCCTTGCTACAAAAGGGATTGTGCCACTTTGCTGCACCGTTGCTACTTTTGTTACTTGTTGCTCGCTACGAATCATCTCACCACACAATTACTTGTTACCGACAATTTCAGTGCTTGCAGATATTTCCTTGCTGAAACCACTTGTCAGATCCTTCTGCTCCTCGTTGGGTTTGACACTCTTACTTATCGAAAGGACTACGATTGATCCCCTATACTTGTGGGTCATCAGTCCGTCACAATAACTCTGCATTGACCGACAAATTTGTTTGCATTGTTTTTGGGATCAGTTGGTTCTCCACCTAATGTTATCGCGTCAATGTTGTACCTTGTGCCCTCGGGCATCTTTTGGCCAAGCCTCGTACTAACCTGCTTATAGAAGATTTTCTCGATCTGGAGGGCTAAAAGTACATAATATATATATATATATATATATATATATATATATATATGTATGTATGTATGTATGTATGTATATATACACACACATCTAATGATCAACAAAGGCCAAATATATACCTCGCCGAACTTTGATGATTCGAGAAAAAATTCTTAAGCATCATCGTCGTTTGGTTCCCTTTGGTCTCTTGGTTGTTCTTCCTCAATTCCCTCACCGGATGGGTTAAAGTATTGTGTGCAATCATCATATGCTTCTTCATTCTCTTCGTTTCCACAGTGTATCATGTCATACAAGACATCCTGTTGATCATGGTCTCTGTCTATACCGTCCATAGCTTAACTAACCGACAAAACGACAAAACAATTTAGTATTCACTTTAGCTAGCAAGATCATCATGTATATATAATATCACTAATACATCGAATAATCCACTTAAATAATGCATCATCCAATAATCCACTTAATATTATCGAATATATAATCTCGAATACATCACTAATACATCTCTCGAATAATATCTAACTAATCAACCAACAAATTGTTGCCGCTGTATTGAGGCGCGAGCGGCGGACACCCAAAGAGTAGGAACCATCACCAGATCATAGCTTGGGTGAGATCCCTGAAGAGCCTGCCAGGTATTGGAGAACCTGGCTTCCAACGCCTCCATGCAGCGATGTACGTGCTCGCCCTCCTCCCTGACACGACGACGTACCTCCTCCTCGGGGGCCGGCAGCCTCGGCAGCGAAATTGGCCCATGCGACCACCACCAAAGAAGCTCCGGGTCGACGACGGGAGCCCGGTTCCTCACCAAGCTGCACTCCCCGGAAGGTAGCTCCTCCCAGTGCCAGCCAGGCGGAGCCCAGTCCCGCACATGTTGGCACCTCTCAAGCAGGTGGTCGCCACCGAGTCGATGATGAGGATGCGGGCTAGGCATCGTACGTCAACGCCTAGAACCAATCCTCCAACTATTTCAATTCCTACTATTTAATAAACTTTTCTAAACTTTTACTGCTAGATACGAGTACCTACTATTTAATTAGGTTCAGCAAAAAACTTAACAAAAAAGAAAATATTGCTTATAGATAATAGTTGCTATATTATATAATCCCCAATGATGCAATAGAGGACTGCTAATGAATTTTTGCATAACTAATTTTTGCACTGCTAACTATTTTTTGCACTGCTAACTAATTTTTGCATAACTAATTTTGCAGAGAGTATTCCCTTTCTCATGGGGGCGCCTAAGCGCGGGGGTGAACGGCGCCGGTGAGGGGAGAGGATGGGGGCGCCTAAGCGCGGCGTTGGGAGAGGAGGGGGCCGGAGCTAGGGGAGGATAGGGAGGAGCGACGGAGGAGCTCACCGTGGGAAGAAGAGGAGGGCCAGGGCGGAACAGCTGCTCGTCGGCGGGCGGAGGGAGGAGGCGCAGGCGGTCGTCGTAGGTGGCAGCGACGACGAGGACGGCTTTGGGGGCGACAGCGACTCCGGCAGCCTGGTGGCGTTGGGGAAGGGGCGGGGTCGGCGTCGGGATCGAATGGAGAGAGGGGGAGAGATCGAAATTTCCAAACTGCCGCTTATATAGCCCCACCTTTAGTACCGGTTGGTGGCTTCAACTGGGACTAAAGGTCTCTCTATAGTCCCGGTTTCAGCCACCAACCAGGACTAAAGGTCATTTTCGGCAGCCCAGATGGCGGGTAGCAAATGGCTTTAGTCCCAGTTGGTGGCTCCAATCGGGACTAAAGGTCCCCCTTTAGTCCCGGTTGGAGAAACCAACTAGTATTAAAGGCCTGTTCCTGGCGCATCCACGAGTTTAGTCCCACCTCGCTAGTTGAGAGGGGCTCGGAGTGGTATATAAGCGATGCTTCCGTCACCCACTCGAGCTCCTCTCAACGGCAGGTAGTACATGCCTATTAGTCGCCCTGTTGGGCCTGCTTGCACTCCTGACCTGCATACTGGCCCATTTCTAGGGTTTCTAGTCCTATGCAGGCCGTGGTGGCAAGTAGGTTGGCCTTTTTTCCATGTGGGTGAAATGATAGTCCAGTTTGTATACGAAGTGCATCCTGTTTTGGCTGTAACCCTTCCAATTTTTTAGCACATGCCATGTGGGTGAAATTATGTTACCATGCCAAGTTTCAGCCTTTTCCGAGTTGATGTGTAGCACTTTTCAATTTGAGGATCATTTAGATAAAAAAAATCATTTAGTGCATGGAAAATAGCAAATGAGGTGAGAAAGGGTTGAAAATTTATGAGGTGGCTTTGAATGATGCATATTGAGGGCACAAAAAGTATGGAGTTGAAATAATATTAAAAAATGAAATGGCTTTGTAAGAGATGAGTATTCGTCCACAACCGTCATACTTCGAAAGAGATAGTCCAGTTTGTACACGAAGTGCATCCTGTTTTCGCCGTAACCCTTCCAAGTTTTTAGCACATGCCATGTGGGTGAAATGATGATACCATGCCAAGTTTCTGCCTTTCAGAGTTGATTTGTAGCGCTTTTCAATTTCAGGATCATTTAGCTCAAAAACAAATCATTTAATGCATGGAAAATATCAAATGAGGTGATAAAGGGTTGAAAATTTATGAGGTGGCTTTGAATGATGCATATTGAGGGCACAAAAAGTCTGGAGTTGAAATAAGGTTAAGAAAATGAAATGGCTTTGTAAGAGATGAGTATTCGTCCTGAACCCTGATACTTCGAAAGAGATAGTCTAGTTTGTACACAAAGTGCATCCTATTTTTGCCGTAACCATTCCAACTTTTAGCACATGCCATGTGGGTGAAATAATGATACCATGCCAAGTTTCAGCCTTTTCGGAGTTGATTTGTAGCGCTTTACAATTTCAGGGTCATTTAGCTCAAAAAAATCATTTAATGCATGGAAAATAGCAAATGAGGTGATAAAGGGTTGAAAATTTATGAGGTGGCTTTGAATGATGCATATTGAGGGCACAAAAAGTTTGGAGTTGAAATAATATTAAAAAATGAAATGGCTTTGTAAGAGATGAGTATTCGTCGAGAACCGTGATACTTCGGAAGAGATAGTCCAGTTTGTACACGAAGTGCATTCTGTTTTTTCCATAACCCTTCCAACTTTTTAGCAGATGCCATGTGGGTGAAATGATGATACCATGCCAAGTTTGAGCCTTTTCCGAGTTGATTTGTAGCGCTTTGCAATTTCAGGGTCATTTAGCTAAAAAATCATTTAATGCATGGAAAATAGCAAATGAGTTGAGAAAGGGTTGAAAATTTATGAGGTGGCTTTGAAAGATGCATATTGAGGGCAAAAAAAGTCTGGAGTTGAAATAAGATTAAAAAATGAAATGACTTTGTAAGAGACGAGTATTCGTCCACAACCCTCATACTTCGAAAGAGATAGTCCAGTTCGTACACAAAGTTCATCATGTTTTTGCCATAACCCTTCCAACTTTTTATATGAAAGATATACATAATGTTTCTTCGCGTTTCAAATGCCATAACACACACATATATATAGCCGGGAACTCACTAAGAAGAAAGTGATGACAGTGAAAGCCGGTCACATCCGAGATTGGGATGTTGGGGTATAAATTTTTTTCTTCGTGTGTGTCCCTTTGCGCCGTAACCATGGACAATCTTCATCATTTAACATGATGCTTGGGTCAGTCTTCACTATGAAGGGAGGAATTTCGTGAAACTTTTCATAATATTCTGACATGTGTGTCTTGTCCTCTACTCCCACGATGTTTCTTTTCCCTGAAAGAACTATGTGGCGCTTTGGCTCATTGTATGATGTATTCGCTTCCTTACATTTTTTTCTCGGCTTGGTAGACATGTAATTCACATAGAAAACATGTGCCACATCATTGGCTAGGATGAATGTTCATCCGTGTACCCAAGATTGTTGAGATCCACTATTGTCATTTCATACCGCGGGTCTTCCTTTACCCTGCCTCCTTTCAGATTGACCCATTTGCACCGAAACAAAGGGACCTTCAAATTGTTTCCATAGTCAAGTTCCCATATCTCCTCTATGTAACCATAATATGTGTTGTTTGGCCTATTGTTGGTGTTTGCTGCATCAAAGCGGACACAGCTATTTTGGTCGGTGCTCTTTTTATCTTGGGCGATCGTGTAAAATGTATTCTCATTTATGTCGTACCCTTTGAAAGTCGGTATAGTCGAAGATGGTGACTTAACCAGCAAATACGGGCCATCTCCAACTTCAGGGTCATGCATGAGACGTGTTTTCAACCAACTGCTCAATGACGACATGTGTGTACGTTTGATCCAGGGATCAGAGTGCTCCTCGTTCTTGGAGCGTACAATATCCATATGTTCCTCGATATACGGAGCCACCAAGGTGGAATTTTGTAGAACTGTGTAGTGTGCTTCGGCCCAAGAATGCCCGTCCTTACATATTACTAAATCCTTTCCTAGCGTGCCTTTTCCGCCCAGTCTGCCCTCATGCCTCAATCCAGGAAGACCAATGGACTTAGTATCAGGAATAAAGTCAACACAAAACTCAATGACCTCCTCTGTTTCATGGCCCTTGGAGATGCTTCCTTCTGGCCTAGCACGGTTGTGAAAATATTTCTTTAAGACTCCCATGAACTCTCGAAGGGGAACATATTGTGCAGAAATACAGGGCCCATAATGGCAATCTCTTCGACTAGGTGAACTAGGACGTGTGTCATGATATTGAACAAGGATGGCGGGAACACCAACTCGAAATTGACAAGACATTGCACCAAATCATTTTGTAACCTTGGTAGGATTTCTGGATCGATTACCTTCTGAGAGATTGCATTGAGGAATGCACATAGCTTCACAATGGATGATCACACATTTTCTGGTAGAAGCCCCCTCAATGCAACCGGAAGCAATTGCGTCATATTCACGTGGCAGTCATGAGACTTGAGGTTCTGGAATTTTTTATCTGCCATATTTATTATTCCCTTTATATTCGACGAGTAGCCAGACGGGACCTTCATACCGAGCACGCATTGAAAGAAGATTTCCTTCTCTTCTTTGGTAAGAGCATAGCTTGCAGGACCTTCATACTGCTTTGGACGCATGCGTTCTTTTTCGTGCATACGTTGCTGGTCCTCCCATGCCTCCGGTGCATCTTTTGTCTTCCCATACATGCCCAAGAAGCCTAGTAGGTTCATGCAAAGATTCTTCATCACGCGCATCACGTCTATTGGACAGAGGACCTCTAGGACTTTCCAATAAGGTAGGTCCCAAAATAGAGATTTCTTCTTCCACATGGGTGCGTGTCCGTCAACGCCATTCAGAACCGATTTTCCGCCCGGACCCTTTCCAAAAATTACTTTTAAATCATTGAGCATATGAAGTATATGATCACCAGTACGGTGGACAGGCTTCTTCCAGTAATCCGCCTCACCTTTGGAATGCTTGCCTTCTTTTCTTAAGAGATGCTTGATTGGATGAAATCGACGATGTCCTAGGTACACATTCTTCTTACAATTATCCAAGTATATACCTTTGGTATCATCTAGATAGTGTGTGCATGCGTGGTATCACTTGTTTGTTTGTCCTGAAAGGTTACTAAGAGCAGGACAATCATTGATTCTTACAAACAACAACACTCGTAGGTCAAATTCCTCCTGTTTGTGCTCATCCCACAAACGTACACCTTTGATAGCCCACAGCTGTAAAAGTTCTTCAACTAATGGCCTCAGGTACACATCAATGTCGTTGCCGGGTTGCTTGGGGCCTTGGATGAGCACTGGCATCATAATGAACTTCTGCTTCATGCACAACCAAGGAGGAAGGTTATAGATACATAGAGTCATGGGCCAGGTGCTATGATTGCTGCTCTGCTCCCCAAAAGGATTAATGGCATCTGCACTTAAACCAAACCAATAGTTCCTTGGGTCATATGCAAAGTCCAGCCACTCTCTCTCAATTTTCCTCCACTGCGACCCATCTGTGGGTACTCTCAAATTCACGTCTTTCTTACGCTTGTCTTTGTTCCATCACATCAACTTGGAACAAACGTTTCAACTCTTGTATTATAGGATCATACAACATCACCTTGGCAGGAATCCTCTTCCTCGGGCGTTGGACCTCAACATCATCACCAATTTCATCGCGCCCGATCTTATAGCGCTCGGCACTGCATACCGGGCATGCATTCGAATTCTCGTACTCCTCACCGCGGTACAGGATGAAGTCATTAGGGCATGCATGTATCTTCTGCACCTCTAATCCTAGCGGGCAGATAGTCGTCTTTGCTTTGTACGTACTGTCGGGCAATTCGTTGCTGTTTGGAAGAATCTTCCTTAACAATTTCAGCAACTTTTCAAAACCCTTGCCAGATACACCATCCTCTGCCTTCCATTGCAGAAATTCTAGTGTGGTTCCAACTTCTTCTTGTCATCTTCGCAATTTGGGTACAACAATTTCTTGTGATCCTCTAACATTCGCTGCAACTTTAGCTTCTCGCATTCACTTGCGCAGTTTCTCTTTGCATCAGCAATGGCCAGACCAAGATCATTAGCGGGCTCATCTGGTGCCTCTACTTCAGCTTTTCCCCCATTGTAGTACCATCGTATTCAGACGACGAAGGATAGCTGTTGTCATCCTCTTCTTATTCATTCTCTTCCATTAGAACCCCTCTTTCTCCATGCTTGGTCCAACAGTTATACCCGGACATGAAACCAGACGTAAACAGGTGGACGTGAATGACTTTTGACTTAGAGTAAGT
The DNA here is from genome assembly GCF_904849725.1 of Hordeum vulgare subsp. vulgare. Taxonomy (NCBI): domain Eukaryota; kingdom Viridiplantae; phylum Streptophyta; class Magnoliopsida; order Poales; family Poaceae; genus Hordeum; species Hordeum vulgare. The sequence continues at coordinate 367,066,419 of NC_058522.1, forward strand.
TTTATCATTCTTACAGACAACACATGGACAACACATAAAACAATCCCGCTTGTTTGCCTGATCCGTACGCAGAAATCTCTGCAAGCCACTAATGAACGAGGGAGAGCATCAGTCTTCGTACATCCATTGCTGGTTCAGCTTCATTACACAAGACCGAAAAGACCAAATTAATACAAGTTCACACATAAGGTTCATACACACTTATTCTCATAAAAGAGCATACAAGAGTTTCTAGCTAAAGCATTTAAATGAACAACAAATGCGATCAAGATCGCAACTAAGGTAACAATTGATCCAACAACATACTGAAACCAAGCCTCTTTATTAAGGGCATAATTTCTAATCCTTCTAATCTTCAAGAGCATTGCATCCATCTTGATCTTGTGATCATCAACGACTTCGGCAACATACAATTCCAATTTCATCTTCTCTTCTTCAATTCTTTTCAATTTTTCTTTCAAATACTCATTTTATTTTTCAACTAAATTTAACTTCTCGACAAGAGGGTCAGATGCAATTTCCGCTTCACACACCTCCTAGATAAAAATATCTATGTCAACTTGATGGGCATAATTGTCATATAAACGAGACATGCAACAAATAGTTATAAAAGAGAATATACCACATGCGAATCATAAACAGGACGAGGGCCGACGGGGACGGATATCAAGACCATGACACTATGTATAACAAAATCGTACACGTAATAAAACTATATAAATCATACAAAAATAAGATTTTTTGGAATAAAAAGGATAAGAACAAGAGGATCACCAAGGTGGAGACGGCGACGGGATGGTGCGGGTGATCGAGGGTGGTTAGGACGGAGACGGGAAGGCACTAAGTAAACCACACCTACACATATGCAAACTAAGAAGTTAATTTGAGCCCAAATTGCATATAAATCAAATAAACACCCACATAATTACTCCCAAACTAAAACCCACAAATTACTATACTTATAGAGCATTGCACGAGCCGATCTAGCAATGAGAGATGAAAGGAAAAAAGTTGCTAACCTTTGTGAACACTTGGAGAGATGGAGTGCGTCAAATCTTCACAAATCTTGGTGAAAATTGGAGGGTGAGCTCGAGCAAGGGGGAGAATATAGGAGAGAGTGGACAAAATAGAGCAATGAGCTCGGGCTGGAAGAAGGGGTTTATATAGGAAACTCTTTAGTCCTGGTTTGTGTAATGAACTGGGAATAAAGGTCCACATATAGCCCCGGTTTGTGATAAAAAACGGGACTAAAGGTGCTAGTGGGGTCCCCAGCCTGACAGAACACTGCTAGCACCCCTTTAGTCCTAGTTTGTGACACAAACTGGGACTATAGGTACAAATCGGATCGGGACTAATGATGCTCGTGCCCATCGACAATTCCTAGCCGTTGGAACCGGGACTAATGGTCATATTAGTCCTGGTTCAAAACCAAACCGGGACTAAAGGGTCAAATGAAAGGCCTATTTTCTACTAGTGGGAGAAGAACGGCGTGGCTCGCTTGCGTCGCGGCGGCGGCTGGACGAGCACCCAACCTCGTGGTCGTGCGCCCCCTTCCCCTTGCTGCCGGTGCTCCACCCCCCCCCCCATTGCTGCCGGAGGTGTGAGAGCTCGAGGGAGGGGGAGAAATCTAGGGTTTGGTGTCGATCCCAAGGAGGCACCAGGAGTGGAGTGGGCACGTGCACTCTGCTGGTCCAAGGCTTCCCCATAAAGAAGGACGGCAACCGCCCGCCTGAGTGGATGACAGGAGGGGCCTACCGGGCGTGCGGAGTAAATACGACCGGTGGGAGGTAGGTGGCCTCCTGCCACGTGTCCTCGACACGGACGAGAGGAGGGCTCGAGAGCGTCCGCTCGCTGTCCGCCACAACCCAAACAGGGTGCATGTTTGCGCCGGAAATGGGTCGCCCGAACATAAAACGGACAAGATGCGTCTAGGGCGACGCGAGCTGGGACGTGGGGTTTGTCCGTTCTGCCCCAAACGGACAGGGCCGGACCGGATGGGGTCGTGCACTGGAGTTGGCCTTACATTTCTTTGTAAATTTTGATTGGGGGACGAAGGAGGGGATTGGATACGCATTTAGGGTATTTTAGAACAATCCAGAACACTTTCTTCTCCATCTCAAGCGAAATGCTTAGTTCCAAGGGGATTCAATATGCAGTTACAGTATTTTACATTTGTACATTTGATTGACATTATTCGATTAGATTTTACATACCAAATTTGTGGTAGTTAATTTGCATGTAAGCCGAATTGTGCATGTCAGTTTGGATTGTCATGCACATTACTAGAATGTGCATTGTTGATCATGCCAATGTACATCTCAATAGTTATACTAGACTGTGCACTGCTTTGTCTTAGATCTGGCCAATGTGCATGTCAATGGTTATCCTCGATGCTTTGTCTTAGATCGTACCAGTGTGCAATGTTCATGATTATGCTTCAATGTCAAACTGTCAATGTCTTTGTATGTCCATGATTGTACAACACATTCATGTTATATCATGCCAATGTGCAATCTCCATGCTCATCCTTCAATTTTTAACTACCGATGTGAAAGCACAACTTCTTCCTAAGGTGGTTTTGGTAATTAATAACAACATATGTCTCATTGAACTAACGATTCCATCTAGTATATTTGAGATAAATTCAAAGATGCATTGGCTAAGGATTGTGCGGAGAATCCCTAGATGCAAGGAACATCTATTGACAACAAGTTTGAAGACTATACATTTTATATTTTGTGAGAAATCACACTTGAGTCCATAGGAAAAGCAATACTAATAAAAGGGGTTGAGGTGACCATGATGATATGGTTGCTCAAGTGCTTAGATCTAGCCACCAAAAATACTCATGAAATTCTCCCACAAATACTATGTCAAAATCCACAAAGTCCAAAATTCGGTGCCACCAACTTATAATTCGGTCCTACCGAGTTTTACACTAGATAGATTTCATGCCAAACCATAGCATCTCGGTGCCACCAACTTTCCATTCGGTGCAACCGAAATTACTGACCAACTTTCTGATTTGTGCAAATTGGTCTCATCGAGATTTGGAAACAGTCTAGGACACCCATATCGGTACCATCGGGATTTATATATCAGTCTTACCGAAAAGAGAAAAGTTGCCACATTTTACACTAGTCGGTGCCACCGAGTTTGACTTCGGTTTCACCGAGTTGGGAAATAATGTTGTAAAAGTTGTATTTTCGGATATGCTTATATATACCCATCCACCACCTATCATTTGAAGAGAAAGCGCTCAGAATTGCCATCTTTTTTACTGATAGAGAGCCACCCACTCATGTGTTGAGATCAAGATATTCCAATCCTACCATTTGAATCTTGATTTCTAGCCTCCCCAAATTGCTACCATCCAATAAATATCTTCTACCCAACCCAAGTTTGTGAGAGAGTGATTGAGTGTTGAGGAGACCATCTTTTGAAGCACAAGAGAAATGAGTTCATCGTACTACCGCACCTATTACCTTTTGGATAGTGGTGACTCCTAGATTGGTTAGGTGTCGCTTGGGAGCCTCCTACTTCATGTCGTGGACTTGAACCAAGAAGTTTGTAAGGGCAAGGAGATCGCCTACTTCGTGAAGATCTACCCGAGTGAGGCTAGTCCTTCGTGGGTGTAAGCCATGATGGATTAGACAAGGTTGCTTATCCTGGACACTTCATGGGTTGAGCCCTCCGTGGACTCTCGTGGCCGTTACCCTCCATGGGTTGAAGTCTCCATCAATGTGGATGTACGATAGCACCACCTATCGGAACCATGTCCAAAATCACTGTGTCCATCTTAGCGTTTGGTCTTCCTATCCCTAGCCTCTATTTACATCTGCATGTCTTCGCTTTCCACTGGTATACTCTTATACTTGCACGTGTAGGGTGTGCTTGACTTGTAATAATTGCTAAAACTTGCCCGCAACAAAAATTTGGGAAAAGGCTAAGTTTTATTTGGTTAATTAGTCTAATCACCCGCTCTAGACATACTTCGGATCCCAATAATCCTACACCTACATAAAATGGTTACGCACCCTTACGTAACTTCCTCTAATCTAATTCTCCCTCCCCCTAATTCTCGTGGGTGGGGCCCGGGCCACGTTTTGTTCCAACTAAACCACGCAACTCAGCCTTCACGTAGGTTTATGTAGGTCTTGTACGTAGGTGTAGCAAAGCCCATTCGGATCCTACAAGTGTTATCAAAGCTTTGGTCTCCATTGCATTAGTTTCACATCCTAGGAGAGTATGGCGTCTAGTGAGGGAAATTACTACCGTAGAGGTCCATACTTTGATGGTACAAACTTTTCTAGTTGGAAGCATAGGATGAAAATGCATATTCTTGGTCATAATCCCGCCATTTTGGTTGTTGTTCGTGTTGGTTTGCAAGGTGAATTCTTTGGTGGTGGAAGGGAACCGGGTTGTGAAGCACCCGGGAAGAATTCAGTATGTTGCAATACAACGCTCAAGCATGTGACATTCTATTCAACTGCCTATGCCCCGAAGAGTTCAACAAGATTAGGCGTCTTGAATATGCCAAGGAAATTTGGGACACTTTGGTTGATATGCACGAAGGTACATAATCTGCCACGGAATCTAAGTTGGATGTGCTACAAACTCAGCTTGACAAGTTCAAGATGAAGAATGGTGAAGGAGTCGCTGAGATGTATTCTAGGCTTGCTCTCATCACAAATGAGATTGACAGCTTAGGAAGCAAAGAGATGACCAAAAAATTCATCATCAAGAGGATCATTAGAGTCTTGGATGGAAAGAACGACATTGTGTGCACATTGATCCAAATCATGTGAAACTACAAAGATCTCAAACCAACAAAAGTCATTGGAAGGATTGTTTCTCATGAAATGTCACTCAAGGACAAAGAAGAGCTTCATAACAAGTCAAGCGGTGCTTACAAAGCTTCAAGCGACACTCCCGCTACTTCAAATGAAAAACTTGTCACCAATGAAGATATAAGTCTCATGGTCAAGAAATTCAAGAAGTTCTACAAGAGTAGAGGCAAAGTGACAAGGTCCAACTCAAGATAAGAAAAGAAGCATTCATTTAGTCGTGACCGAAACTGCTACAGTATGGAAGGCGCACATACTACTCCAATAAGTGATCGCCCCCCCCCCCCCCCCCACACACACACAAAAGAAGAGAAGTGTCACCTAGAAGATGAATTTCAAGAGATGAGTCACCTCGAAGAGAGAGAAGGAGTAGAGAAGATCATTATGAATGAAGACCCTCCCGGATAAGCAAGGAATCGGAGAATAAGGACAAGTACACCAAGAGCCACTCAAGAAGAAGACATCAAGCTCATGTTGGTGAATGCATATTCGACTCCGAGTCAAACAACCAATCCGATAGAAGCTACCACTCCAGCTCTGACTATAGTCAAGATGAAGGTGTTGCCGGTCTTGCACTCGCATCTTCCAAATCCTATGGCATATTTGATTCATCAAATGAAGGGATTGGGAACTGCTTCATGGCTAAAGGCCCCAAGTACACCCCGAGTACTTTGACTTTAATAGTGAGGAGGATGACTTACTTGGACATGATGACTTGTTATATGATAAAACTAGTGGTAACAATGAAAATGAATTTGAGGATAATCATGCTAGTCAATATAAATCGTGTGATGATGACAAGAAGGAGATTGAGCGTCTAACCAAAGAATTAACCACACTTAAGTTAGCCCATGAATATACTCTAGAGGATCATAGAGAGCTTGCAAGAACTCGTGAGAAGCTACGCTTCGAGAAGCTAAATTTAGAGCAAGATCATGAGTTTCTAAAAGCAATCAATGATGATCTTCTAAAGAAGAGTTCTTCTTATCTAGCCAAACGATCATTCTTGTCTAGTTTTGTTCCACAAGTTAAATCTAAGCAAGTTAGTAATAAAGGCAAGAAAGTTCCTTCTTCTAGTAACAACAACACTAATGTTAAATCTAGCGATGTTGTTGCTAGTAGCTCTCTTGATTCCACTAGTGATTCTCTTAGCGAAGTCACACTTGAGCAAGAAAACGATTTATTGAAAGGAATTATAGAGAGAGGATTCTTCAAGAGTCTTGTCGGAAGTAAGAAATTCGAGGGATTGTACGCAAGCAAGGAGGACATCAGAAGAAATAACGCATTGTCTACTGATGACCCACAAGTATAGGGGATCAATCGTAGTCCTTTAGATAAGTAAGAGTGTCGAACCCAACGAGGAGTAGAAGGATCTGACAAGTGGTTTTCACCAAGGAAATATCTGCAAGCACTGAAATTATTGGTAACAAGTGGTTGTGTGGTGAGATGATTCGTAGCGAGCAACAAGTAACAAAAGTAGCAACGGTGCAGGAAAGTGGCCCAATCCCCTTTGTAGCAAGGGACAAGCCTGAAAAAAGTCTTATAGGAGGAAAAATGCTCTCGAGGACACACGGGAATTTCTGTCATGCTAGTTTTCATCATGTTCATATGATTCGCGTTCGTTACTTTGATAGTTTGATATGTGGGTGGACCGGCGCTTGGGTACTACCCTTACTTGGACAAGCATCCCACTTATTATTAACCCCTCTCGCAAGCATCCGCAACCATGAAAGAAGAATTAAGACAAAGTCTAACCGTAGCATTAAACTAGTGGATCCAAATCAGTCCCTTACGAAGCAACACATAAACTAGGGTTTAAGCTTCTGTCACTCTAGCAACCCATCATCTACTTACTACTTCCCAATGCCTTCCTCTAGGCCGAAATAATGGTGAAGTGTTATGTAGTCGACGTTCACATAACACCACTAGAGGAAAAACAATATACAACACATCAAAATATCGAACGAATACCAAATTCACATGACTACTATTAGCATGACTTCTCCCATGTCCCCAGGAACAAAAGTAACTACTCACAAAGCATAATCATATTCATGACCAGAGAGGTAAGGAGTAGCATCAAGGATCTGAACATAGACTCTTCCACCAAGTAATCCAACTAGCATCAACTAGAAAGAGTAATTAACACTACTAGCAACCTTACAAGTACCAATCGGAGTCGCGAGACGGAGATTGGTTACAAGTGATGAACTAGGGTTTGGAGATGAGATGGTGCTGATGAAGATGTTGATGGTGGCGAGTCCCCTCCGATGAGAGGAGTGTTGGTGATGACGATGGTGATGATTTCCCCCTTCGGGAGGGAAGTTTCCCCGGCAGGATCGTCCTGCTGGAGCTCTAGATTTGTTCTGCTCAAGTTCCACCTCGTGGCGGCGGCGAATCCTCGAAAAAGCCTCCTCCTAATTTTTACCTGGACGAAACCCTTCATATAGAAGAAGAGGGGGGCCAGAGGGCCAACTGGGTGCCCACAAGCCCCCTAGGCGCGGCCAGGGGGTGGTTGCGCCTAGCAGGCTTGTGGCCACCTGCTAGCGCCCGTCTGGCGCTTCTTTGGCCCAGTATTTTTTATAAATCCGTAAAAAAATCCTCGTTGATTTTTACGACGTTTGGAGTTGCGCAGAATAGGTATCTCAAACTTGCTCCAATTTCAGGCCAGAATTCCAGCTATCGACATTCTCTCTCTTCATGTAAACCTTGCAAAATAAGAGAGAAAAGGCATAAGTATTGTACCGTGAAGTGAAATAACAGCCCAAGAAGCGATAAATATCAACATAAAAGAATGATGCAAAATGGACGTATGAACTCTCCCAAGATTAGACCTTGCTTGTCCTCAAGCGAAAGCCTAGCTCAATAAATATGTCCACATGTTTAGGGAGAGAGGTTTCGACAAAACAAGATACGAACATGCATGCATCAAGATCATGATCAAAACAACAATACCAACATATAATCTCTCATGCTAAAGTGACAATTCCTTCACAAAGTAAAGTATGGATCAAGAACCTTACCGAGAATTAACAACCGATAGCCTTTAGTCATTGAAGCAATTGCCATTTATCACAACATCAGAAAGAGTCAAATAAGAGCTTGTAAAGCAAATCCACATACTCAATCATCTTTTCGTTCTCTACAATTGCTACAACTCACGTGGTACTCATGAGATCAAAGTTTCAGCTGGACACAGAGACACATAGGGGCTTATAGTTTTGCCTCCCAACTGCTTACCTCAAAGGTAATGTCAACAACAATAATTCATGGATGCTTACCTCCAAGTTGACATATGAATATAGATCTTTCCCTAGCATATGACGTTAGTCAATATAAAGGCGAAACAAGGAATTGGTGAAGATCACCATGACTCTTTCAAGGGAAAAAAGTAAAGGTACAAGATAGGCCCTTCGCAGAGGGAAGCGGAGGTTGTCATGCGCTTTTGAGGTTTGGATGCGTGTCCTCTTAGTGCGGAGGAACGTCACTTTATATTGCCTCATGTGATAAAGAACTTCATTATGCAGTCTGTCGCTTTTATGTCTTCCTCATCAAAGGTTCGTACAAAGCTTATTTTCCACACATTAATAGATCATACATATTAGGGAGCAATTTTTATTGCTTGCACCGATGACAACTTACTTGAGGGATCTTATTCAATCCATAGGTAGGTATGGTGGAATCTCATGGAAAAACTGGGTTGAAGGTTTGTGGATGCACAAGTAGTATCTCTACTTGGTGCGGGAGTTTTGGCTAATATGAGGTGGAAGCAATCGTCACATGCTAAGGGATCTCTAATCATATAACATTGTTCGGAACCAAGCAAACACAATTCATTATGTTGTATTCCTTGTCCAACATGTACTTCTAGGCATGCAATAGTTTAGTGAGTGTTCACAATCATAGATGGTGTCAAAGATGATATATTTATATGTGAACCTCTCCTTTCCTTATCACTTCCTATTAATTGCAACAATGACCAAGGTCTACGTTTGTCTACCCTTAACAAGTTTCAGTCAACATTATTTTTATATGCGAAGCCGTCACTTCCCATAAGATCATTACATGATCTTTCATGCTTTTGTTCTTTTCTCACTCTTTTGATCATGGAAAGAGGCAAAGCCCTTCAACTAAGACACTCTTTATTATATGGCTCACGAGCTCGAATACATCGGGGGTGACACAAAGCAAAACTCAAGACTAAAACACTAAGACTTTTAAACTACTAGAGAAAAAGAAAACTGAAAAGGAACAAACTGAAACAAAGGTAAAGGCAAAAGATGTGATGGTGATACGATACCGGGGCAACTCCCCCAAGCTTGGCAAATGCCAAGGGGATTGCCCATACCCATGCTCAGTTGTCTCCCTTTGGTGGTGATGGTGGTGGAGTTGTTGCAACATGAGTTTGATCCTCCGTCTTCCAAGGCATAGGTGCTCCATCATGGAAAGATGAATGAGTCTCCGGAATCCTCAAATCTACAGCCAACCGTATTGATTTAAATCTATACCCATACTCACATTTTTGGTTCTGCAGGTCATAGATCTGGGCCTGGAGTTGATCAATCCTTTCATAGAGCCTGGAGAGGTGCTTCCCAATGTCATTGGCATTAATCCTGTGCTTGTTGGTGAACTCCGTGATCATCATGTGGTTAGCGTTGAGTCCACACTCCACCATCCCTTGGCACTTGAAGACTTGTTGCTCCATTGCTTCGAGCCTCGTCAACACGCTTTCAGTCTTCTTGGCCCCCTCAACATCACGGATGAGCAACATGCCCTCACGCATCTCGATAGATTGAGGGTGTTGCAGCACCCCGTGAGGTAGGGATTGATGACCTTCTCGAAGATCTTGTCCTTCAGAGCTTTTGGTGAAGTCATAGCGATCTAGATCTGCAACAAAAACAGGCTCGAAACGAAAAACAGAGGAAATCTGCGTGATACAGGGGTCAGACCTTTTGGGAGAATATATAATGATTTTTTCCAGACCAGAAGGAGTACTCCGCACGAAAACAGAGTCCGAGAGGCACACGAGGTGGCCACAAGCCCCCTAGGCGTGGCCAGGGGGTGGGCCTGCGCCTGGCAGGCTTGTCACCTCCTCACACGCTTTCCGGACTACTTCCAATTTTTCTACTTTTTCAAATATTCCAAAACGGAGAAAATTTCCTAATGGAAAAGTTTTGGAGTCTGTTTTCTTACTGAATCACATACCTCCTCGTTTTTGGAGTCTAAAACAGGCTGATAAATATCCCTTAGTTATTCTTCCGGAGTTATGGTATTGATGATATTGCTTTCAACATTTATGGGAGTACCTGAGATATAATGCTTGATTCGCTCCCCATTTACAACTCTCGGACAATTACCTTCCGTGTTGTTGATCTTGATAGCACCGGAACGATATACTTCCTCAACAATATAAGGACCTTCCCATTTAGAGAGAAGCTTGCCTGCAAAGAGTCTTAAATGAGAATTATATAGCAAGACATAATCACCTATATTGAACTCACGCTTTTGTATCCTCTTATCATGCCACCTATTAACCTTCTCTTTGAAAAACTTGGCATTCTAATATGCATGAGTTCTCCATTCATCAAGCGAGCTAATGTCAAATAGCCTCTTCTCACCAGCAAGTTTGAAATCAAAGTTGAGCTCTTTGATTGCCCAATAAGCTTTATGCTCTAGCTCAAGAGGTAAATGACATGCTTTACCGTACACCATTTTGTATGGAGACATGCCCATGGGATTCTTATAGGCAGTTCTATAAGCCCACAGTGCATCATCGAGCTTCTTAGACCAATTCTTTCTAGACCTGTTGACAGCCTTTTGCAGAATTAGTTTAATCTCTCTATTTCTTAGCTCTACTTGACCACTGTACTGAGGGTGATAGGGAGACACAATTCTATGGTTGACATCGTACTTAGCAAGCGTTTTACGTAAAGCACCATGAATGAAATATGAACCACCGTCGGTCATTAGATATCTAGGGACTCCAAATCTAGGGAAGATAACTTCTTTAAGCATCCTGATAGAAGTGTTGTGATCAGCACTACTAGTGGGGATAGCTTCTACCCACTTAGTGACGTAATCAACAGCAACTAAGATGTGAGTATACCCGTTGGATTTTGGAAAAGGTCCCATATAATCAAATCCCCAAACATCAAATGGTTCAATGACAAGTGAATAGTTCGTAGGCATTTCCTGACATTTACCGATATTACCTACTCTTTGACATTCGTCACAAGACAAGACAAACTTACGGGCATCCTTGAAGAGAGTGGGCCAATAGAAACCTGATTGCAATACTTTGTGTGCAGTTCTATCTCCCACATGGTGTCCTCCGTAGGCCTCGGAGTGACACTTCTGTAGGATCTGTCCTTGTTCATGTTCAGGTACACAACGTCTAATAACACCATCTACTCCTTCCTTATAAAGGTGAGGATCATCCCAAAAGTAATATCTCAAGTCAAAGAAGAATTTCTTCTTTTGCTGGTATGTGAAACAAGGTGGTATATATTTGGCAACGATATAGTCTGCATAATCAGCATACCACGGTGTACTACGGAAAGTACTGATGACATTCAATTGCTCATCAGGAAAGCTATCATCAATAGGTTGTGAGTCATCAAGAACGTTCTCTAACCTAGACAAGTTATCTGCTACGGGGTTATCAGCACCCTTCCTGTCAACAACGTGCAAATCAAACTCTTGTAGCAAGAGAACCCATCTGATAAGTCTAGGTTTAGCGTCCTTCTTCTCCATGAGGTACTTAATAGCAGTGTGATCGGTGTGAATAGTGACTTTGGAATCAACTATGTAAGACCTAAACTTTTCACATGCAAACACGACTGATAAAAACTCCTTTTCCGTAGTGGCATAGTTTCTTTGGGCACTGTCTAGAGTTTTACTAGCATAGTGAATAACATTCAACTTCTTATCAACTCTTTTCCCTAGAACAGCACCAACATCATAATCACTAGCATCACACATGATTTCAAAAGGTAAGTTCCAATCAGGTGGTTGAACAATAGGTGCAGTTATCAAAGCCCTCTTAAGTATTTCGAAGGCTTCCTCACAATCATCATCAAAGACAAAAGGGTTATCCTTTTGCAAGAGATTGGTAAGAGGCCTAGAAATCTTAGAGAAGTATTTAATGAACCTTCTATAGAAACCAGCATGACCAAGGAAACTTCTTATACCTTTGATATCTGTGGGGTATGGCATTTTCTCGATCGCATCAACCTTAGCCTTATCAACTTCAATACCTCTTTTAGAATTTTGATGTCCTAAGACGATGCCTTCATTAACCAGAAAGTGACGCTTCTCCCAATTCAAGACAAGGTTGATGTCTTTACATCTCTACAAGACTCGATCAAGGTTGCAGAGGCAATCATCAAAGGAAGACCCGTAAACGGAGAAGTCATCCATGAAAACCTCAACAATATTTTCACAAAAGTCAGAGAATATAGCCATCATACATCTTTGAAAGGTGGCAGGTGCATTACATAAGCCAAAAGGCATACGTCTATAAGCAAAGGTACCGAAAGGACAGCTGAAAGTGGTTTTCTCCTGATCAGCATGTGCAACTGGTACTTGAGAGAAACCAGAATAGCTGTCTAGAAAGCAGAAGTGTGTGTGTTTAGACTGTCTTTCTAGCATTTGGTCGATAAAAAGCAAAGGGGAATTATCTTTCCTAGTGGCTTTATTGAATTTCCTAAAATCGATCACCATCCTATAGCCAGTAATAATCCTCTGTGGGATCAATTCATCCTTATCATTAGGGACAACGGTAATGCCTCCCTTCTTAGGGACGCAATGCACCGGACTCACCCAATCACTATGAGCAACAGGATAGATGATATCCGCTTCCAGGAGCTTTAGTATTTCTTTTCTTACTACCTCTTTCATCTTAGGATTTAATCTCCTTTGATGATCAACAACTGGTTTGAAATCAGGATCAGTTCTAATCATGTGCTCGCATAGAGTGGGACTAATGCCCTTAAGATCATCAAGAGTATATCCAATAGCAGCACAGTGCTTTCTCAGAGTTTTTAGTAACTTCTTTTCTTCATGCTCTGAGAGGCTAGCACTAATAATAACATGATATATCTCTTTTTCATCAAGATAAGCATACTTCAGAGTATCAGGCAACTGTTTAAGCTCGAACATAGGATCACCCATTGGTGGGGGTGGATCCCCAAGCAGTTCAACACGCAAGTTATTCTTATGGATAGGATATTGTTATAAGACAACTCTATCTATCTCATCCCTTTCATCCATATGCATATCATTTTCATGCTTAACCAAGTATTGCTCTACGGGATCAGTAGGAGGCACGGCAATAGAAGCTAAGGCAATAGTTTCATCCTTACTAGCATCTCTTTTTCATGAGGTTGTCAACCAAACTTGGAGAAATTGAACTCATGTGACACACCTTCAAAGCCAACAGTGACAGTTTGCTTCTCACAGTCAATATGAGCATTGACGGTATTGAGAAAAGGTCTGCCAAATATGATGAGACAAAAGCTATCTTGTGCGGTAGCAAGAACGAGGAAATCAGCAGGATACTTCGTTTTACCACACAAGACTTCAACATCCCTAACAATTCCCACAGGGCAGATAGTATCTCTATTGGCAAGCTGAATAGAGACATCAATAGGCTCTATCTCAACAGGTGCAATCTCATCTTTGATTTCATCATATTAGGATTGAGGTATTGCACTAACACTAGCACCCACGTCACATAAGTCATGATAACAATGATCTCCTATCTTAACAGAAACAACAGGCATGCCAACAACACGCCTATGTTTGTCTCTAGCGTGAGGTTTAGCAATTCTAGCAACATCTTCACAGAAGTGAATATTATGTCCCTCCACATCGTCGGACAGAAGATCTTTGATAATAGCAATGCTAGGTTCAACTCTAATTTTCTCAGGGGATGTAGGTGTTCTAATGTAGCCTCTACGTATCACAGTTGAAGCTTTAGAATGATCCTTTATCCTAACAGGGAAAGGTGGTTTCTCAATGTAAGCACTGGGAACAACAGGATCATTATAGGCAATGACTTTCTCTTCAACTGGATTGGGTTTAACTACATTGACTTCTAAAGGAGGATGATATTTAAACCACTTCTCTTTGGGTAGATCAATATGAGCAGCAAAAGATTCACAGAGTGAAGCTACTATCTCAGAGTCAAGTCCATACTTAGCGCTAAAATCACTAAAGGTATTTGTTTCAACAAAGGATTTAACACAATTAAACTTGAAATTCATACCTGACTCCTTACCTTCTTCAAGGTCCCAATCTTCAGAGTTGCGTTTAATTCTCTCCAATAAATTCCATCTGAAGTCAATATCTCTCTTCATAAAATAACCGGCATAAGAAGTGTCAAGCACGGTGCGATCATCATGAGAAAGCCGAGCATAGAAGTTCTGAATGATAATTTCTCTCGAGAGCTCATGGTTGGGGCATGAATATAGCATTAATTTAAGCCTCCCCCAAGCTTGAGAGATGATTTCTCTGTCACGAGGCCAAAAATTATAAATATAATTCCGATCGGGATGTACTAAATGCATAGGATAAAACTTTTGATGAAATTCCAATTTCAACTGATTGTAGTTCCATGATCCACTATCATCACATAGTCTATACCATGTCAACGCCTTATCCTTCAAAGATAAAGGAAATACCTTCTTCTTGACCTCATCCTCGGGCAAACCTGCAAGCTTAAATAAACCAGAAACTTCATCTACATAGATTAGATGCAAGTCTGGATGTGATGTTCCATCTCCTGTAAAAGGATTATCCAGCAGTTTCTCAAGCATACCCGAAGGAAATTCAAAGCAAATATTTTCAGCAGGTGCATAAGGTTGAGGAGCAACTATTTGTGCTTCCATTCGAGGTGAAGATACCCCGAAAAATCCCTTCAAAGGATTAGTTTCCATAGTGACAAGTGACAATAAATTTCAGCACACTATATGAATGTTTCCTTACCAAGTTCCACTTACCAAAGCCCTTCACTCCCCGGCAACGGCGCCAGAAAAGAGTCTCGATGACCCACAAGTATAGGGTATCAATCCTAGTCCTTTCAATAAGCAAGAGTGTCGAACCCAATGAGGAGCAGAAGGATCTCACAAGTGGTTTTCAGCAAGGAAATATCTGCAAGCACTGAAATTATCGATAACAAGTGGTTGTGTGGTGAGATGATTCGTAGCGAGCAACAAGTAACAAAAGTAGCAATGGTGCAGCAAAGTGGCCCAATCCCTTTTTTAGCAAGGGACAAGCCTGAACAAAGTCTTATAGGAGGAAAAACGCTCCCGAGGACACACGGGAATTTCTGTCATGCTAGTTTTCATCATGTTCATATGATTCACGTTCGTTACTTTGATAGTTCGATATGTGGGTGGACCGGCGCTTGGGTACTGCCCTTACTTGGACAAGCATACCACTTATGATTAACCCCTCTCGCAAGCATCTGCAACTACGAAAGAAGAATTAAGACAAAGTCTAACCATAGCATTAAACTAGTGGATCAAAATTAGCCCCTTACGAAGCAACGCATAAACTAGGGTTTAAGCTTCTGTCACTCTAGCAACCCATCATCTATTTACTACTTCCCAATGCCTTCCTCTAGGCCCAAATAATGGTGAAGTGTTATGTAGTCGACATTCACATAACACCACTAGAGGAAAAACAACATACAACACATCAAAATATTGAGCGAATACCAAATTCACATGACTACTATTAGCATGACTTATCCCATGTCCTCAGGAACAAAAGTAACTACTCACAAAGCATAATCATATTCATGACCAGAGAGGTAATGAGTAGCATCAAGGATCTGAATATAAATTCTTCCACCAAGTAATCCAACTAGCATCAACTACAAAGAGTAATTAACACTACTAGCAACCTTACAAGTACCAATCGGAGTCGCGAGACGGAGATTGGTTACAAGTGATGAACTAGGGTTTGGAGATTAGATGGTGCTGATGAAGATGTTGATGGTGGCGAGTCCCCTCCGATGAGAGGAGTGTTGGTGATGATGATGGCGACGATTTCCCCCTCTAAGAAGGAAGTTTCCCCGGCAGTATCGGCCTGCCGGAGCTCTAGATTGGTTCTGCTCAAGTTCCGCCTCGTGGCGGTGGCGAATCCTCAAAAAATCCTCTTCCTGATTTTTTCCCAGACGAAACCCTTCATATAGCAGAAGAGGGGGGCCATAGGGCCAGCTGGGTGCCCACAAGCCCCCTAGGCGCGGCTAGGGGGGTGGCCGCGCCTAGCGGGCTTGTGGCCACGTGCTGGCGCCCCTCTGGCGCTTCTTCAGCCCATTATTTTTTATAAATCCGGAAAAAAAATCCTCGTTGATTTTTACGGCGTTTGGATTTGCGCAGAATAGGTATCTCAAACTTGCTCCAATTTAAGGCCAGAATTCCAGCTGCCGGCATTCTCTCTCTTCATGTAAACCTTGCAAAATAAGAAAGAAAAGGCATAAGTATTGTACCGTGAAGTGAAATAACAGCCCAAGAAGCGATAAATATCAACATAAAAGCATGATGCAAAATGGACGTATCATATGTATTAGTTCAAGGAGTCACACATTCCCTCAAAGGTAAGCAAGGGACAAGGTAATTAATGTATCAATGGACATCATCTCATATGTACTTTACTCCATGTCCATAGATATCCTTGTATTTGTTCCTTGTGTGGGACTAAACCATGTAGGTGAGAAGAGTAAGAAGCAACAAGTATTGCTCCCAAATCAAGATGATATGCATCAACAATGAGCATCCACCACTACTACACCTACATGAAGTGTTCTACAACAAAACCCAAGGTTAGTTTATCCCTCTTAGGGGGGATGTCACATCAAGGGGATATTTACTCTAAGACTTGAGTTAAAGCATCTCTTAAAGATGTGAACACGTTGAAAGCTCTATGTAAAAGTGGCAACCCTACTTGTTCTTAAACGATGAGTATAACTTGTGATCAAGTATTCATGCTTGTCTCCTAAGTTAGCATACTCATATATAGATGACTTCGTCATCGCCAAAGTGCTTGGTAGATGCTAGAGTGGTTGTGCATGTTTGCCCTGTTTCATTTGACATCTTATTGTGTAAGCATGTTGGTATGCATATTTTTGCTCATTCTAGGATATATAATTTTATTATTTGCCTTTTCATTTTGTTTGGACAATTGGATATACAAGAGTACCTAAGTACCCCTCTCTAGCTATCTATGCTTTCTCGTCTCAAATTCTATTCATGCTTCATCACAAAATTTGAGTAAGCACTTTCAAACACTGTGTGAGGAGCACTCGGAGATCCGTCTCGACAAAGATCTAACTTCCAAAACCTCATATGTGCCACTCAGTGTGACCAACTCCAAACTCGGTTTCACCGTAGCACTCGGGTTGATCTCACTTTTGAATCTCGGTACAACCAATTTTTCAATCTCGGCCTCACCGAGTTTCTCTGTCCTAGGAAGTTAGGAAACTCGATGGCACCAAAATTTCGGAATCGGTGTCACTAATAGTTTTGGAGTATATAATCTCTGCAGACCCAAGATTGAAAATTACTTCAACTCTTCGGCCATCCATACCCCTGTGCTACCGCTGCTCTCATCTACGGACCTCCACCTCGTCTCCATCGTACCCTTGCCACTCGATTCTTTCGTTGTCGTCAGCAATATACTATGCCGCCGTCGCTCTAGAGGGACTTCACCAAGTTACGGTAAATTTATGGCTCCTCTTGCGCTCATTGTTTTTTATTCTTGCGCAGGAGTTTTTTTCCCATTATTTGTCCACGAACTGCAGTGTCTCCAACCACAAAAAAACCCATAGAATAGACAAACAAAAAAAATTAGGGTTAGGTCTTAGCTTTTTGCGTCTCGGAGTCACCGAGTGGACTTGGATCAGTGTCACCGATTCCTGGATTAGGTCTTATGAGAACCATCTCGGTGGAACCGAGTTTTTCTTTTTCATGCGACCAAAAAGTGTGGCCAAGTTGATGCTAATGAGATGGTTAGTCTCGGAGGCTCCGATTTTTCTGAATCCGTGGAACTGAAAAACACATAGTTGATACTTAATACAACAGTTTTAAGATCAAAAGTTTGGAAACATTCTGTGGTTTGTGATGCTCATCCATTCCTACTCTTCTATAACTATTCACTGGGTCAGCTTGTCAACATGTCAGGGTGTGAAGATAGTCAGAATGCTTACGCATATGTAATGCCCCAAGTGTGTAGCTTACCATATTTGGAACCTTCCCCATGTGGGTCCACCTTGTCATTGATATGAGAGAGTTCTATGCATATGATTTCATGTGATGTCACCTTGTTATTTCTTCCTTTGCATGCATGCATCCATATCATTCCATGTGTTATGTGTGATACCTTGTGATCTTATGTGTTTGTGTGATCCATGGTGGTGTGGTGATGTGTTGGGTTAGCTTGTGTGGAGTATGCATGTTTTAGTAGGAATCACCTCGTGATTTGCATAGGTTTCAAAACCATCCCCCCCATCTCTATTTCATCTCAAGGTCAAGTTTCACTTGATCCTTTTCTGTTTTAAAAATGTCCCTGATTTAGCTTATGTTTGTGGTGAATTTGCGATGTGATATTGCTCTTTTGAATAGGTGTGCAAATGGTGCAAATAGGTACAAAATAGACTCCAATAAATCTGTTTTGTAAATATGTAGTTGCTCTGAATATTCTTTTTACAGTTTATTCAATTAGGGCATATTTTCTTATGACCAGGGGTGTGCTAGTTTTATTTTTAGCATCTTTAGATTTGGCTGTGATTTATTTTCTTCTCTCGTTACTTTTGTAAATGGAAAAACACCCAGGAGTTTTCTTATGTGGCGCCACAGGTGGGCTCCCTCCCCCCTGGCGGCCCATCTCTCCTCTCCTAGCGCTAGAGCCTAGCTGGCGCGACCCTCCTCCTACCTGACGCCGTTCCACCCCCGTTCCTTCTTTCCGTACTACTCCAAAGACAGAGAGAGCGAGCTGCCGTGAGGGCACATACGTCGAGGCCCCCATAAAACGTGGGTGTCCGTGCCCCCCTCTTCCTAGGGTTCCTCCTCTTCCCTTCCGCCGCCGCCACTCCTTACCCATCTCTCTTTCTCCCCCGAAGGTAGGCTCGGTAGCTAGGTTGCAGAGAGAGAGAGAGAGAAGGACCTCGCCGGCGTCTACCCCGCTCCCGTCATCGTCCGGCGCCATCACCATGTCCACGGGCTCGGGGATGCACCCCGCGCTCCATTCCCGCCGTTGCTGAGGTCGAGGAGCGACCTCACCGACGGGCAGGAGCTCGCCAACGGCTCGGTCCCGGCGTTCTCCTTCCTCTTCCTCCGTTCTGCATCACGGCTGCGTCAAGTCTTCTTCACCTCTGATCCGGCTTCTTCCCCTTCAGATCGTCCCCGTCTTCCTTACCCTAGGTGAGCAGGTTCCTCCTCCCTCCTTCCCCTCGAGTAGATCGGCCTAGGGTCGACGGTGTGCCTCTCTTTCGAGAGTAGGTCATGCCCGTGTTGCTGTGTGTAGCGTGTAGTGTGCTCGGTAGGAGTAGATGCAGAGCATAGTCTCTCCTCCAATAGTAGTTGTGTCTCCCCTTCCCTGCGGGCGTGGTAGTAGCTGCAGTAGAGGAGAACAGCCCCGGCAGCCTCTCTGTTGTCGCCGGCGTCTCTGCGTGCATAGTAGAGCACGTGGTGCTCATTTTAGTATTCCTTGTATTAGGCCCTCTGTTCTGTCAGACTCCGAAGCATAGCGTAGTGGTACTTGGTGCGTGCGTGTTGGCATGTGATCGTGGGTTAGAGTCCCAGGGGTTGCACACCCCCCCTTTGCATTTTAGTTTCGACACAGTAGATTAGCAGCAGCAGAGGAGTTATCCTGCTATCTTCTTTGTATCTGTCGAGCACAAGGCCTCTAGCGAGTGGTAGTGTTGTAGTGCTATGACCAGGAGATTCAGCGTTCGACTCCTACCCCCTCCTTTATTTTTCTTTTCCTTTTGCATTTTGTGCTGTAGACCTTGTCTTGATGTGGTTGTTGTTGTGGTGTGCCTCACACCATGGGGGAAATTTTGCCTCCCCTCAAAACAACATGTGTGTGATGTTATTTTGATAGCAAGTAGTGTATTGCATGTGTAGGTGTTGTGGTGTTGTTGTGCTTGTGCCTTTGAGGAACAAGTGAGTGTGTGTGTGTGGATGGGTTTCCCCCTCCCCACATACCTTATGTATATGTGTGTGTGTGTAGTTGCACTAGGAGTGCATGTGTAGAATTATCATGTGTAGGAGTGCATTTATAGGATTGGGTGCATGTATATTTATGTTTGCTAGCTCCCATGTGTAGATGGTGTATCCATGATGTGCAAGTGATATCATGTGTGGATGTTTTCCCATGTGCATGTTAGATGTGGTGTGTGTTTATGTGTGTGTGTCTCACACATGCCATGGCATGAAGTGCCATGAAAAGCACATGAGTGGTATGTGTAGGTGCTCTTTTGCTTATGCTTGTTGTGGGTGTGTGGGTATGGTGATGTGCTAGGGCACACATACATGAGGTAAAAAACCTCATGTCACCATTTGACTTGTGAGAGTATGCATATGCTAGTGTAGGTGTTGTTCTAGTGAATAGCACATGTGATGATGCACTATTCACTATATGTGATTCTATGTAGTTTTTTTTCTAGTTTGTGCTCATTTGTTCTATGCAAGTGCATATGTTTTATATATGTTTTTGGGGTAGAGTCATCCCAGGAATCGATTGGTGAAGTCAGTTTTGCCTTTGGAACACTTTTTGGTAATGACATATCTCAGTTTTGTTCTATGTTTGAAGCTTGGTTCCATGAGATGTGGTGATCCCAAGAGTTTGATTCTTGGTTGTGATAGTTAAGGGTGACCCCCTCTACCACTTGTTGCTTTTGTATCATGTTTAGGAACTCATGTGTGCATGTTGTGCCCAATCAAAGTAGGCATGTGGCTGAAATTCCAGATTAGTGAAAATCTGAATGTGAGAATCTGTTTATATTTTCTTCTCCTCTTGTTGAGCTTGTGCAGGTTCATGTGTTGTGATTCAGCCTTTGTTATCAACTGGAAAGTTGTAGATTTTATGTTTGTCTAGCTCCTTGTAAATTTTCATTCCATTTGGAGTCCTGTAGATATTGTTTTGGGTGCTTTCAAAATGCTCCAAAGCATAAACAGATAGTGAGAATCTGGAATTTTCACTAAGTCCCTGAAAACTGATGTTTTTGTCCAAGTTAGCAGTTGTGTAACTTTCTGTGTGAAACTCCTTTGCATTATCTTTTTGCTCGTGCTTGTAGTAATTTTGAATAGCGTCTGCCACATATCTTATTTGGCATGTTTGGATGGTTGTAGGTGCTTTGCATGTAGCTCTCAAAGTGCTATGATGATGTTTATGGCAGATTGTGTAGTTTTGGTGTTTTGATGATTGTGAGTGCATATATGATGGTGTGGTGTTATTATTTGCACCACCCCATCCATGTTGGTTTGTTTCATGTCTTGGCAACTTGGAAATACCAGAGTTAGGCCATTGGAGTGTGTTGTGATGAATTTGACACGTAGCACTTCATTTCTTGTTTCGTTGTTTCCCGTTGATCCGTAGCTCCGTTTGTAATGTTCTTTATATGTTTTTGCATCGTTTTAACGTGACGCATCTGATCATGTCATTCTCATGCATGTCAAGATAGCTTAGAATGCATTTATATCCAGGAACATGTATTTACTTCTCATGCTTGTGCTAGTGAGTATAATAGAGATGCATGCTCATATTCATCTCATGCATCATATGCTTGTTACATCATATTCCGAAGGAGACCAAGTTATGATCTCAAATATTTGGAGACATTCGAGTCACGGACAGCGAGAGCTCTTGCACCTTTATGTTCTTACTATGCTAAATTCAATACTAGATATAGACTCTTGTTTGTTATTGTCTTGACTTGAATTGCATATCTTACTTGCTTTACTTTGAAGTTCTTATATGTGTGTTAGCATGTCACCACAGAAATTACTGTGTTATCATTTATCTACTCAAGGACGAGCAGAAATTAAGCTTGGGATGTTGATATATCCCAAACGTATCTATAATTTTTGCTTGTTCCATGATCTTTTGGGTGACATTTTTATATGTTTTGCTACACTTTCATATCGTTTTACACATATTTGGACTAACCTACTAACTTAGTGCACCCAGTGCCAGTTTCTGTGTGCTGATGTCTATTTTGCACGGGCTTTTACCCAATTTTCCGAAGCCTAAAAAATTCCAGGAAAAATATATGAAAAATCCGCAAAACAGAAGCTTCCGGATCACCGAAGATGGGGCAGAGGGGGCGCAGGGGCTGCCCAGGAAACCTGCTGGCGCAGCCAGGCCCTAGACCTCGCGAGGAGGCCGCCTGGGTGGGCCCCACCTCCTGCGGTGCCCTCCTTTGGCCTATATTTAGAGTCCCGAGAGGAAACCCTTCCACAACTTCCAGAAACGCGAATTTCTCCATTGTTTCGCCGTCGCAGCGCTTCCGAGATCCGGAGCGTCAAGAGACCTCTTCCCGGCACCCTGCCGAAGGGAGGATTGACCTTCGGGAGCTTCTCCACCGCCATGGACGCCTCCCGGACGTGTCGTGGGTAGTCCTCCTTGGACCATGAATCCATGACCAGTAGCTATGTGATGTAAACTCTCCAATCTTGTGCTTCAATTGTTAGTCCTTGTGAGCTGCCCTACATGATCAAGGCATCTATGTAATTCTCTTGCTATTGCTATGCTCCGTTTGTTGGAATCTGATGGATTATGAGATTATGTTCAGTTTGTTATGAGTTATATATTTGATTATCCTTTTATATTGTGTTCCTCAGTGATTCATACATGTTCTCCGTTGCTATTTATTGCTTTGGCCGAGTAGTAGATAGTAACTCCAAGAGGGAGCGTTATGCATGATTATGGGTTCATGCCCCTCGATGCCTAGCTTGAGTGACAGAAACATGACTAGGGGATGTGTTGTTGCCACCAGGTTGAAAACAACGGTGCTTGTGACCACGGTTGCAAAGATTGTTTACCTTACACATAGTTTGTTAATGCAGTTGTCCGTTGCTTTGAGTTTACACTTTGGGTGGGGCTCGCAACTTAATACTGGAGAGATGTTCTGGATAGATATCTTAGGGTGAATGATTAGTAAGTAGATACTGATGAATAAACGGTCCACTTGTCTTGTCGTACTGCCCATTACTATTGAACCTCTAACTATCAAGTAGCATAATTAGCATTGCGGTGCGTTCATAATTCTGTCAATTTCCCTACCGTGATTTGTTTACCCAAGCATAGTTGTTTATCGTCTTTTGGGAGAGAGACATCACTAGTGAACATCATGTGACTCCGGTCCATATCACCATCATTGTTTACACCTCCATCATATACAGCTTTCATTTACTTTCCCGTTGCAATCACGGTTACATTCCCGCTTGTGTTTTGATCCTGTGCAGACTACAAGGCCGGAGTTTGTACTCGTTGGGAGCAAAAGTTATTTGTTGTGTGTGCAGGTCCACGTCTTCTGCTGACCAGGACAGGAGACACCTACTTGTTGATCCTAGGAGT
Source organism: Hordeum vulgare subsp. vulgare (assembly GCF_904849725.1). NCBI lineage: Eukaryota > Viridiplantae > Streptophyta > Magnoliopsida > Poales > Poaceae > Hordeum > Hordeum vulgare. The sequence continues at coordinate 367,089,851 of NC_058522.1, forward strand.
CCGCTTGGTTCGATAAACCTTACAGTCTCTGTGTAAGGGAAAACTTGCTGCTGACTACATCTCAACCTTCCACTTGGGGTAACCAACGAGGTGCGAGAAGTATATACATCATCTTGTCATCACCCCCCTACCACGGGAGGGTAGGACAAAAGATGGCATGCAAGTTCTTATCGCAAGCACATATGACTATATACGGAATACATGCCTACATTATATTGATGAATTGGAGCTAGTTCTGTGTCGCTCTCGTGTGTGGATGTTACATGATTGATTTTATCAATATATTCTCATTGTTTATCCATGTGCCTACGCTTTACATATACTGAATCTTACTAAATTACTACTGTTGTTGTTACTGTCACACCTGCTACTCAATTGCTAATGTTACTGTTGTTACCAAAATTGCTCCTATCACTGTTACCGCTAGTACTATTATTTGCCATGCTACCAAACCTTTGCTGCAGAGAGATATCCGAGGTGCGGTTGAATTTACAGCTCAACTGTCAAGCCTATAAATATTCTTTGGCTCCCCTTGTATCGAATCGATAGATTAGGATGAAATACTACCAGTGAAGACTGTCGCGATCCCCTATACTTGTGGGTTATCACCGATTGGTGTTCTTTGATCTCCTCATCTCCTTTGTCGGGTTGAAGATGTAATAACTTAGATGAACTAAGTCACGTCCTAGAGAAATTGTTCCTTCACTATTTGTCTTTCCTATTGAACTACCCCTGTAAGTGGGCAGCTGTAATAAACTTCCTCGAAACAAGCTTTCACCCCGCTTTCTATGTAAAGCAACATAACACAGTACACGGCCAAACGATACAGTGTGGTGAGGAGGCCCTTTTACAAAGAAGATCAAAAGATACAACAATAACCTAAAACAAGCGAAGAACTCGTCAAGACCCGACCGAAGACTCTTGAGCTCCATGACAATGCCACAAGAAGGTGATGACGCAAAGCATCATCGTTGCCGAGTCCAAGCATAAGGAGACCCACGACGACGGCTCCAAGAAGCACGAGACACCCACAGGAGACGCCGCCGCCGGTGCCATATAACACGAAGCTTTCGCTCGGACACTCGCAAACACCATCAGCACGACACAACCTCCCACTACTCTACCCCTTGCCGCCCACACGACCAAGAAGTAGAGTCGCCATCGCGACCACAGAGCCTGCCGGGAAGCCAACCATGAGGCCCGCCATCCGAGACCGTCGCCTCAGCATCCATGACACAAGACACCATCGACCATCCACATCACGACCCCCGCCACGGTAGTAGGAGTGAAAGGGACCATCTTTCATTCCTAGCTCCAAGGTCTAGGCTAGCGCCTCCATAGAAAGAGGCACTCACGGCTGCCTCCCCTGTCGGTCCTGGTGGACTGTGGGGATGCAACCTAGTGACTGCCAACGGCCGCCAATAAGTAACTTGAATGACGCTAAACCCATGGCCACCGGAGATGATCCATCAGACGACACGACATCACCCGAAGAGCCGAACTCGGACCGACGCCACCAACAAGCGGATGACACGAGGAGCACAACACGAGGAGTACCCACGCGGACCAACTCAACCCCCCATATCCCCGCACCAGGGACCGTCCACCACCACGGGCCAGAACCTCGCCGTTAACCACCACCGAAATGCATAGTCAAGGTCAACAACCCACGCCAAGCGTAACCCGCGGCTCCTGCCATCACCAGACGCCAACCAAGTCCGGATCTGGCAGGGGGCCGACAGGCCCGCCACCACCAGGGAGCGCCGCAGCAGGGGCCGGGCATCGGAGCCAGCCACCCCCTACGGCGAGCCAAAGCCCCGCCACCACAAGGGCCTAAGCCACCCCGAACCAAGCCGCGCCAGCTCTAGGCCGTACCCAGGGTCGCCGTCGCCCAACCAGACGGCATGCACCATCCAACGCGAGGCGGGGGAAGGAGGAGGCCCCGCCGCGAGCATGCCGGGGCGGTGGCGAGGGAAGGGATGCGCAGTGAGGGAGGTGGAGCGGAGGGGAGGTAGGATCGTTTTTGTGAGCCTTGTAATTACCTTGGTGGTTTCATTTGATGAATGGAACCTGGGAAGAGCCTCCCTTTTCTTCTTAAAAAAAGAGAGCATTTTCCTTTATTATTATGTAACAAAGGATTTGTTTCCCCAACAAAAGGGTATCAAAAAAATTAAGCAGACCATTTCGAATTTCATATTTTCAAAAGGATGTGATAATTTCAAAAAAAAAAAAAAGGCGAGCGGTGTGGTAAACGCAACTTTATGATGCTTTTCCTTCCCAAAGCCTGGCCCAAACCAAACGCGCCTGCCTCCGTCCTTTCCCTATAAGCCGAAGACACACCACTCACCAGGCACAAACCATGGCGATGGCCGGACCGTCCACCACTCTCCCTCCGCCACCGCCGGAGAAGGCGGTCGATGTCCTCCCCGTGGACAGCCTCCGAGACATTCTCCGTCGCCTCTCTCTCGCCGACCTTCTCCGTGCCGCCCTCGCCTGCCACCGCTGGCGCCGCGTCGCCTCACGCTGCCTCCCCCGCACCGCCCCTCTCCTCGGCTACTTCTTCCACCCCACCGCCACCGGTTTGCCGCCGCCCATGCACACGGCATCCAAGGATATCGTCATCGAAACCCCCGCCGTCTTCTCTCCCATCGACGCCTCCGCACCGAACCTCTCCCTCGACTTCGTTCCGGAGGCCTCCCGCTTCGTGCTCCACGACTGCCACCAAGGTCTCCTGCTTCTCGAACCGCTCGGGTCGCTCCCCAAGGGGATCCTCCCACGCCTCCTCGTCATTGACCCGGCCACCCGCCGCCGCGTGCTCCTCCCGCCGCCACCGCGCGACACGGTGCCCGACGACCAACGCTGGCGCCGCTCTAGGCACTACGTCGGCTCCGCACTCCTCTCTCGCGCGCACCCGAGCAAGCTCTGCTTCGAGGTCGTCTGCGTCTCCGTCGACGGCGGGCACCCGCGCGCCTGGGTCGTGTCCGTCGACGACGGCCAATGCCACTGGCGCGCGCTCCCGCGGACTACCGAGGTGGAGGTCAGTTTCGACCCCTGGTGGTTCGAGACGCGCTGCGTGCACGCCGCCGGGAAGCTCTACTGGCACATCTGCAACTCCGGTCGCGTGCTGGCGCTGGACCCTTCCACGCTGCACTTCTCTTACCTGAGGGCGCCGGCGGAGCTGCCCAGGTTCGGCAATTACCGCGTCGGGGAGACGCCGGACGACGGGCGGCTCTGCATCGCGACCGTGGAGGACCAGGTGATGCGGGTCTGGGTGCGTGGGGAGACCAGGTGGAGCGACGACAATGGGTGGCATATGGAGAGGGAGATGAATCTTTCAAATGTGTACGACACGGTGCCCGGCCTGCCCAAGGACAAATGCCACAGGATCTTCACTATTTGGCTCAGCGACATGGACGCGGGGCGTACCGGCAAGCTGTTCATCAGAACCATGGGATATGGGCGCTACTCCTTAGATCTGGACACCGCCAAGATGGAGCGCCTGCACACCAAACATGGCAAGGAGTACGGGGACCCGATATGCGCCTACTTCCTCGCGTGGCCGCCTGCCTTCCTGGCTCCAGAGAACTGACTTTCTGGTGATTGGTAAAACCTTCTTTCCTCCTCATCGATGTTGCTTGACCTTCTTTCCTATGTGGTGTGCCTTTAGTTGTTTGTTGTATGTTCTTGTGCATGCGTTGGTACTTGGTAGCACATATGTGTCCATTTGGTCTAGGATTTGCAAAGATGATAGAAGTCACTGTGCTCAAAGTGGTAATTAATGAATGTGCAGCAATCATTCCTCTAGGCATGACATACTCACTCGGTTCCTAAATATAAGACCTTCTACGGATTTCACTATAGACTAGATACGGAGCAAATGAATCTACATCCTAAAATATAACTATATGCATCGTATGTAGTTTATAGTGAAATATCTGAAAGGTCTTATATTTAGGAACGGAGGGAGTATATGCTAGTGGTCACAATTTCTGTTTTTGAATTTGTACACATGTCACAATTTCTGTTTTTGAATTTGTAAGCATGTCACAATTTCTGTCTAAATTCCTCTAGGTTTGAGATATATGCTAGTAGTGCAAGGCCTAATTGCATACATGTACTTTCTTCCTCTACCTTACTCATAGTTTAGGCTACACTGTGGTACTGTACACATGTTTTCATCCCTATCCCGGTCTATCATATTTTGCTTCAAAGCATTCACTATTATGTCATTCACTATTATGTGACCGATCATGGTGATGGAGTTTGGTGAAATCTTTGGTTCATTTATCTTATATTGCCCTGGGCAGACCACTTCTTCTTGTTTCATACTAGCTACTGTACTTAATTAGCTTACATGCTGTCTATAGAATTGCAAAATGCTGGGTTGATTAGCTTACATGCTGTCTATAGAATTGCAAAATGCTGGGTTGATTACTACTCGATATCGTTCTTTTAATCTGTTGCTATATAATTTTGAAAAGAGCGGTGATTAAATTTTAAGTGAATTAAAAGTAAAGTCTGTTACATAAATTGGAATAAATTTGATATGCTCTGTTGAATGTTTGGAATTGGACATTTTATCTTGTCTTTGATCTGTGCCAAAAAATAAATAAATCTTCCATGTTATAACTAATAAGTGTTGTACCTAGGAAGCGAATAAATACTTCACTGATGACCTTGCACATTTTGGATTCATGTGCATGAATTCTGCCAATCGTTGAGAGTTATACAGCCTATCATGTTTTATGGTTGCAATATGATTTAACTCTGGCTATTCTTTCACAATACCTCTGCTTGCATTTCTAAATTTCTCATTAGAGTTGTGGGCAAGAAAGAAGTAATCTGTAAAATCTATCTGATGCATGCACCCTGAATTTTTAATGAATCAAATATTGCTAGCTGTTATGGCTCTAAACAACTACAACGAAGAGAACTGAAATATATACTCAATTTACCAAGTGATCGGCAGCCATTAATGATTAGCTGAACTCCATCTAAAAAAGGAGAGAGCTGGAAATAAGTATAATGACGTGTTTTCCTTAAAGAGAAAGGTGTAACAGCACCCGGGTGCCTAGGCACCCTCTATGAACAGTAAAATTTGAAGTACTAAAAAGTTGAAGTACTAAAAAGTTTTTCCTCCAGAGAGCTCCTCAAATTTTTTTTGGCACGAAATCTTGCAAGCACCTAGAAAGTTTGATCATCTTTGATCTTGCAAAGTTTCAGATTTTTTTGATTATTTATTTATTTTGATGTTACTGTTCATAGAGGTGCCTAGGCACCCGGGTGCTGAAAATCCACTCTCTTCCCTATAATATGATCACTTAGTAGAGCAAAGGAACCTTAATGTTGTTCATCGTTTCGTTTGCGCTTAAAATTGTTTATTCATGTAAGTACCTCATATTTTCGAATTTTTGATTGCTTGAAATCATTAAATGCTGTTAGCATTCTTTTGCTTTACTTGTACATGGGCTTAATATGTGTTCTGAAACAGTCTAGTTGTACATAGAGTCATAGACCTGGCTTAATGTTCTGCATAGCGAACTACTGGTAATATGTTTTTTTCAGTTTAACAAACAGCCCAATTGACACAAATACTTTTTTCGCAATACTCAGCATTTTATGTAAGAAGTCTCAGCATTTTTCAGTTCATCTGAAATCATGCAAACTATCCGGAAATTGTATCAGTAGATCTTCTATTGGAAAAGTTGAACACTTGTGCATGTTTAGTTTTGTTGTACCATCTACATAAGCTTAAATTTCTTTTTTGCTTATCAGTTTAGCTTTTCTCTTATTTACCGCCTTCGAGTATTTCATGGCATGATAATGGTTCGATCCGATCCCCAGCAATTTTGTGGCTTATATCTGCAATTTATGTGAACCAGGTTCCTAACTTCCGAGATGTGGAAGCAGCACAGTTTTTGCTTGAAGTCAGCTCACATCCTATCACCTCTGGGCTCACTGATGCCATCCTTCACTCAGCGCGAGGACGAAGAAACGCTCCTATTACCTTATTTGTTAGAAGTCTATCTAAGCAATGTCGCCAGCTCCAATATTTATGTAATTTATCTAAGCATCATTTGGACTTGATATTCTCAAAACTGCTATCTGAGCATCCTTGATATTCTCGTGTCGCATGCGAGAAATATTTATCGCACTTTTGACCGTTCTTGTGCCATGTACGCACAGCCAGATTTGATTATATTCGTATGCGTAGGGACATGTCCAAGTCCTAAAACTAGGTAGTAGTTTCACATTGTAGGTTAGTTTTAATGCTGCTCTTGATCGCCATTGTGTAGCTCATGTTCCGCCTACATCTAGTCCCGAACAATCAACAGATCACAAGCTACTACTCCGTCCGTTCCAAAATATAAGTCGTTTTAGCTTTTCTTGTACAATTTTCCTAACGTAACAAAATTTGTTCACTTTCCAAAATTACCCTCCCACCACTCGCCCACTCGCAGTCAACACTCGCAACACCACCACTCGCTCTCCCCATCACCAGCAGCCTCTCCCTCTCCCCATCGCTCTCTCTCTCTCCTCCCAGATCCATGTTGCTCGTCGGTCTCTCTCTCCCCATGGCCAGCGGCCTTTTCCTCGAAGCCCTAAGCACCTGTCGTATCCGCCCCTCCTCAGTTCCCCGCGACGAAGAAGCGGAGGTCCTGGTCGCATCATGGGAGCCCCGGGGCCGCCAAGAGGTACCTGGCCCGGCCCCCTCCTGCTGCGGCCAGGAGCTTGCTGGATCTGCACCAAGAGCTTGCTTGATCTACACCAGGAGCTTGCTGGATCTGCACCAGGAGTTTGCTTCATTTACACCAGGAGCTTGCTGGAATTGCAGATGCGGGGCAGACGATGTGGTGGCTGGTGGAGGCGGAGGAGCCAGAAGTGGGGGGCTGGAGGTGGAGAAGCCACAGGTGGGGATGGTGGAGGCGGAGGAGCCAGAGGTGGGGGGCTGGAGAACCCAAAGATGGGGGGCAATGGAGGCGGAGGAGCCAGAGGTGGGGGATGGGAACTGGGCGGAGGTGGAAAACGAACTGAAGGGTAACCTGGTCATTTGTACGCCTTTTCACCTGGTCGGGGAGAACCTTCAGCGACTTACATTTCGCTACAGAGGGAGTATTAACTTAGGAGTATATACACGCACACACACACAAAAACCCTGCGAAAATGGTTCTCAAACTAAGTATTCGACGTTGGGTTGGGAACCATAGCGACACAGTTTCTTATTTGGTGTAAGAGCATCTCCAGCCCCGTCCTCAACAGGCCCCTTCATGCTTTTCTTTATCGCCGGTGGTAAAAAATTTATTTAGTCGCATTTCCGGAATCTCGTTTTTCGCCGGTTTTGATAAAAATTGATGCCGACGGGTCGATGCCGAACCCAGCGCGCCGAGGAGCGTCCGGAAAAAGAAATTTAGCACGAAAACAAACCACACCAAATTCCTCTTACGCGACCCGCCGAGTGAGCGAGACTTGGCGTCGCCAAGAACCTTCGTCCTCCTCATCGGCTTCGCTCCCGCGCCGGTTCAAACCGTCGGATTCCAAGGTCTCGTGGCACAGTGATGGCACGCCGCCGCGCGTCCCATCCTTTCCCGCCACGCGTGCACACAACTTCCGCCCCATCCCCGCTATAAAAGTCGTCTGTCGCTGTCGCTCGCCGCACACTCGCCCCTCCATCTTCTTCTCCCATCTCTCTTGCCTCCACCGCCGGAAAACTTTCATGAGTCGATGGCGGAGCGGTTACCCGGCGACATGAAGGTTGCCAACGGCTTCGGCCGCCGGCCATTGCACGAGTGGGAGGTGCACGTCCTCCATGACACCTGGAGACTGAGCGCCGGAGGCGTCCCCGTGCCCCCTCCACCATCCGCCAAGGAACGTTGCGTCGAGATCGCGAGCATCCGGGCGTCCTTCCCGGAGCATGCATGGCAGGAAGAAAGGCACGCCGCCGACAACTTCCCTCTCTCGACGTCGTACTTCCAGCACCGCCACGCCGACCAGCTCGCCTCCACCAAACGGATTTCCGGCTCCAAGGGGGCGCCACAACTCAAGCGGCCGCCATCGGTGGTGGGGCGTACACGGGCGCACGCTCCACGCCGTACTCAGCACATCGAGAGCAGCAACGAGCCGCCGTTGGAGTACCCGGCGCTGTCGCTCTCGCGTTGGAGTGGGAGCTCATGGCTGCTGAGGTGAATGACGGGGTCCTCCTCCCGCTCCTCTCGCACGATGTCGCCGCTCGCAACGTGAAGGCCAAGCCCCAGGAGACGTAGGTGCGTCGTCGCAGCCGCGGCGGCAACCTCGTTATAAACGAGGGCCACCGCCAGCCTTCACCTCCCCGCGGCCACCTGCGCCTGGTCAGGCCGAAGAAGGAGCCAATGACTCCGTCGGTGGTCGTCAAGTAGGAGCACGCCAAGAGGGTCGTCGACCTCGATACTGTCTTGAAGTGGTCGCGCAACGATTACGTTCGGAAGGAGATGGAGCGCCAGCGCCGCACTCAAGGAGATCGCCGTGCTGCGCCGCGGTCGCGAAGAGGGTGGCATCATCGTCCACGACAACACCAACGAGGAGACGCCGGCGCAGTCCAACCCCGTCCACAGCGACGATCTAGGACAAGGCTGCAACAAGGACGACGGTGACGACGATGAAGACGACGACGACTACACCGCCTTCTACCAGCTCCTTGACATGAACTAGGCTAGCGGCGGCAGACGGCGACGGCGTAGTTTTTTTTATGTTTTTATGTACTTCTTTAAGTTTGTACAAATTTAAATGAAATTGTCTAAATTTTGTTTAAAATCAAATCAATTTCTTCAAATTTGGTCTAAATTGAACTTTTAAAAAAAGTCTGGGACGGCCTTGAAGATGACTGAGAACCCGAACCCTCCCAAAATATTTTAGCGTCGCTTGACCCTCAAACAACGCTATTTCAGCCTTTGGGCCAACGGCTCGAGATGCTGTAAGTTTATCGTCATCTTTCCTAACCACTCTGCAAGCCAAAGCTGAGTAAAAGCAAGGATCTG